>NC_135234.1:30381333-30756333 GCF_051348905.1 Ranitomeya variabilis | reverse complement strand
GAGAACCGCGAGGAGTCGAACTCTGTTTTTCAGTCTCATTAAATGTGATGAAGAATCATTTCCTTCAGAATGAAAAAATAAAATATGGGACTTAAAATTGGATTAATTTAACGTGATGGAACATTCCTGATACATTTTATTTTACAGGTATAGATTGGCTGAGAACGACGCAGGGGTCGTCTACCTTTGGGGACAATTTTTTTCTTAATTGCATCTATTTATATTATTGGGTTTCATCAAAGATTGTGCACTTCTTATCTTTTACAGCTTCTGTGTTGACTTGTCATTTGCTGGCTGCAGAATGAGTTAAGTGAGGATCTGTCAGTGACCTCATTCTAATGGGACAGTTCCCAATTCCTTTATCTGTCTAGTTTTTGTTTAGCTCCTCTCAGCGGATTGATGACCACGGACCACATCAACCTTGAATATGCAAGGAATCAAGGACTATGGAAGCCAAAGGATGCAAAAAAGAACTTGGGCATGCCAATAGGGTACATTTTATACATTTTATTCTTTTTTACTTTTAGCTATTTTATTTTATAATAAACTTATTTCTTCATTTATTTTACCCAATAGAGTTTTTAGGGGGGCAGCAGAAGAACCACGATATGAAGTCCTGCTTTGATTCTGTATCAGTCCCATCTTCCCCATCCCACCATGTTTTAAACCTAGAACATTAAGTCTCTTGTTGCCTCTAATTCCATACCCATGATATAATTAGAAAAAAGTTTTGACCCATGACTAAAAAAGGATGAAAGTTTTTCCAAGTAATAAAGTTTTAATAAACTCGGTGATTCAATCATTATTTCTTCATTTCCTCACCGTTCAACACTTGGAGCCGATTTCAGGAAACCACAGACTTGGATCTTAATCTTCTGACTTTAATATCTTTATGAGTTGTTCCAGAATCCCCCTGGTTCCGTGTCTCGGATCGCTGTGTGTACCAATCACTTCACACCAAGACGGAGAACAGAATACTATTCACTGTCTTTCTAGGTTTCCATCCTGATTCCTTGGCATTGAAAAAAAAATTGAAAAATGTTTACTTGGCGCAAATGAAATAAATGGAAAAAAAAATAAATAATCCGCTGTTCCTTTCCGATACACAAAAATAAACAAGTGCTAAAATAGAATATATACATCTATATCTAAATATATGTGGACACTTGTATATATACATCATAAGATTTCCAACCAGTCCGCTGAGAGCTTCCAACAGTAGAAATAATGCACAATCTATCTCGCTTCGATTAGGTTCACATTAAGATATTTTCACTTTTTTTAACAAAAAATTAATTTGGAGATAGAAAACTTTGATGATTTTGATTGATTTTTATTTATCTAATTTTATTTTTATTTATGTCCATTCTAAAGTTACAATAAGTACAAAACTTTCTTTTTTAAGCTCTTAAAGGGATTCTGTCACCAGGTTTTTGGGGTCCCATTTGATAGCAGCATGATGTGGGGGCAGAGACCCTGATTCCAGAGATGTAACACTTACTGGGCTACCTGCTGCGGCTTTGATAAATTACAGTTTTATCTGCTGTAGATCTAGTAGTTTTCTGAATGCTGAGCTCTGTATAACTCCATACACATCACTGATTGACAGCTTTCTGTGTACACTGTGCATAGGCAGTAAGTTGCTAATTGGTGGTGGGGTTATCCAGAGCTCATGAATATGGAGGTTGTCACTTACTAGACTGTGTTGTGGTTTCAATACTATCAGCGTTTTATCAGAAGAAGATTATCATCAAAAGACTAGTGCTCACATGCAAGCCAGTCCAGCTAATTTGTGTAAATCCGCCCCCACCGTTGATTGGCAGCTTTATGCCTATGCATAGTGTACACAGGAAGCTGCCTATCAGTGGTATAGGTGGAGTTATACAGAGCTCAGCTTTGTCATTACTGCTATATCTACAGCAGAGAAAACGGGGATTCTATAAAAAACTACACCAAGCAGCCCAGTGACTCATTGTTGCAATCTGGGTCTCTGCCACTAAATTCAGCTGCTTTCAGATTACATAGCAAAAACCTGGTGACAGATTCTTTTAAAAGAATAACCATCATTTTAATTTTTGTTTCACAAATCAACACTATAAATGAAAGTAAGCAACTGTGTAATATATCTTAATAGAGAATTTTGCTCCTTTCTCCTCCTAGACTGATTTTTCACTCTTATTTCATGGGTAAAATTTGTATTCAGTTAATACAGATACTCCTATTACTGAGATAGAGGATAACAGTTGGTGGCTTTAAAGTTCTATGGAGGAAAGCGAAGGAGCTAGAAGAACACAAACATTCTAGGAAGGAGCTAGAGGAATACACAGACATTCTAGGGAGGAGCTAGAGGAATACACAAACATTCTAGGGAGGAGCTAGAGGAATACACAGACATTCTAGGGAGGAGCTAGAGGAATACACAGACATTCTAGGGAGGAGCTAGAGGAACACACAGACATTCTAGGGAGGAGCTAGAAGAAAACAAACATTCTAGGGAGGAGCTAGAGGAATACACAGACATTCTAGGGAGGAGCTAGAGGAAGACAGACATTCTAGGGAAGAGCTAGAGGAAGACAGACATTCTAAGGAGGAGCTAGAGGAAGACACAGACATTCTAGGGAGGAGCTAGAGGAATACACAGACATTCTAGGGAGGAGCTAGAGGAATACACAGACATTCTAGGGAGGAGCTAGAGGAAGACAGACATTCAAGGGAAGAGCTAGAGGAACACACAGACATTCTAGGGAAGACCTAGAGGAAGACAGACATTCTAGGGAAGAGCTAGAGGAAGACAGACATTCTAAGGAGGAGCTAGAGGAAGATACAGACATTCCAGGGAGGAGCTAGAGGAATACATAGACATTCTAGGGAGGAGCTAGAGGAATACACAGACACTCTAGGGGGGAGCTGGAGGAAGACAGACATTCTAGGGAGGAGCTAGAGGAACACACAGACATTCTAGGAAAGACCTAGAGGAAGACAGACATTCTAGGGAAGAGCTAAAGGAAGACAGACATTCTAAGGAGGAGCTAGAGGAAGACACAGACATTCTAGGGAAGACCTAGAGGAAGACAGACATTCTAGGGAAGAGCTAGAGGAAGACAGACATTCTAAGGAGGAGCTAGAGGAAGACACAGACATTCTAAGGAGGAGCTAGAGGAAGACAGACATTCTAGGGAGGAGCTAGAGGAAGACAGACATTCTAGGGAAGAGCTAGAGGAAGACAGACATTCTAAAGAGGAGCTAGAGGAAGACACAGACATTCTAAGGAGGAGCTAGAGGAATACACACATTCTAGGGAGGAGCTAGAGGAATACACAGACATTGTAGGGAGGAACTAGAGGAACACACAGACATTCTAGGGAGGAGCTAGAGGAATACACAGACATTCTAGGGAGGAGCTAGAGGAAGTCAGACATTCTAGGGAGGAGCTAGAGGAACACACAGACATTCTAGGGAAGACCTAGAGGAAGACAGACATTCTAGGGAAGAGCTAGAGGAAGACAGACATTCTAAGGAGGAGCTAGAGGAAGACACACATTCCAGGGAGGAGCTAGAGGAATACACAGACACTCTAGGGAGGAGCTGGAGGAAGACAGACATTCTAGGGAGGAGCTAGAGGAACACACAGACATTCTAGGAAAGACCTAGAGGAAGACAGACATTCTAGGGAAGAGCTAGAGGAAGACAGACATTCTAAGGAGGAGCTAGAGGAAGACACAGACATTCCAGGGAGGAGCTAGAGGAAGACAGACATTCTAGGGAGGAGCTAGAGGAACACACAGACATTCTAGGAAAGACCTAGAGGAAGACAGACATTCTAGGGAAGAACTAGAGGAAGACAGACATTCTAAGGAGGAGCTAGAGGAAGACACAGACATTCCAGGGAGGAGCTAGAGGAAGACAGACATTCTAGGGAGGAGCTAGAGGAAGACAGACATTCTAGGGAAGACCTAGAGGAAGACAGACATTCTAGGGAAGAGCTAGAGGAAGACAGACATTCTAAGGAGGAGCTAGAGGAAGACACAGACATTCTAAGGTGGAGCTAGAGGAAGACACAGACATTCTAGGGAGGAGCTAGAAGAAGACAGACATTCTAGGGAAGAGCTAGAGGAAGACAGACATTCTAAAGAGGAGCTAGAGGAAGACACAGACATTCTAAGGAGGAGCTAGAGGAATACACACATTCTAGGGAGGAGCTAGAGGAATACACAGACATTGTAGGGAGGAGCTAGAGGAACACACAGACATTCTAGGGAGGAGCTAGAGGAATACACAGACATTCTAGGGAGGAGCTAGAGGAAGTCAGACATTCTAGGGAGGAGCTAGAGGAACACACAGACATTCTAGGGAAGACCTAGAGGAAGACAGACATTCTAGGGAAGAGCTAGAGGAAGACAGACATTCTAAGGAGGAGCTAGAGGAAGACACAGACATTCCAGGGAGGAGCTAGAGGAATACACAGACACTCTAGGGAGGAGCTGGAGGAAGACAGACATTCTAGGGAGGAGCTAGAGGAACACACAGACATTCTAGGGAAGACCTAGAGGAAGACAGACATTCTAGGGAAGAGCTAGAGGAAGACAGACATTCTAAGGAGGAGCTAGAGGAAGACACAGACATTCTAAGGTGGAGCTAGAGGAAGACACAGACATTCTAGGGAGGAGCTAGAAGAAGACAGACATTCTAGGGAAGAGCTAGAGGAAGACAGACATTCTAAAGAGGAGCTAGAGGAAGACACAGACATTCTAAGGAGGAGCTAGAGGAATACACACATTTTAGGGAGGAGCTAGAGGAATACACAGACATTGTAGGGAGGAGCTAGTGGAACACACAGACATTCTAGGGAGGAGCTAGAGGAATACACAGACATTCTAGGGAGGATCTAAAGGAAGTCAGACATTCTAGGGAAAACCTAGAGGAAGACAGACATTCTAGGGAAGAGCTAGAGGAAAACAGACATTCTAGGGAGGAGCTAGAGGAACACACAGACATTCTAGGGAAGAGCTAGAGGAAGACACAGACATTTTAGGGAGGAGCTAGAGGAAGACAGACATTCTAGGGAGAAGCTAGAAGAAGACACACATTCTAGGGAGGAGATAGAGGAAGACACAGACATTCCAGGGAAGACCTAGAGGAAGACAGACATTCTAGGGAAGAGCTAGAGGAAGACAGACATTCTAAGGAGGAGCTAGAGGAAGACACAGACATTCTAAGGAGGAGCTAGAGGAATACACAGACATTCTAGGGAGGAGCTAGAGGAATACACAGACATTGTAGGAAAGAGCTAGAGGAACACACAGACATTCTAGGGAGGAGCTAGAGGAATACAAAGACATTCTAGGGAGGTGCTAGAGGAAGTCAGACATTCTAGGGAAAACCTAGAGAAAGACAGACATTCTAGGGAAGAGCTAGAGGAATACAGACATTCTAGGGAGGAGCTAGAGGAACACACAGACATTCTAGGGAAGACCTAGAGGAAGACAGACATTCTAGGGAAGAACTAGAGGAAGACAGACATTCTAAGGAGGAGCTAGAGGAAGACACAGACATTCCAGGGAGGAGCTAGAGGAAGACAGACATTCTAGGGAGGAGCTAGAGGAAGACAGACATTCTAGGGAAGACCTAGAGGAAGACAGACATTCTAGGGAAGAGCTAGAGGAAGACAGACATTCTAAGGAGGAGCTAGAGGAAGACACAGACATTCTAAGGTGGAGCTAGAGGAAGACACAGATATTCTAGGGAGGAGCTAGAAGAAGACAGACATTCTAGGGAAGAGCTAGAGGAAGACAGACATTCTAAAGAGGAGCTAGAGGAAGACACAGACATTCTAAGGAGGAGCTAGAGGAATACACACATTCTAGGGAGGAGCTAGAGGAATACACAGACATTGTAGGGAGGAGCTAGAGGAACACACAGACATTCTAGGGAGGAGCTAGAGGAATACACAGACATTCTAGGGAGGAGCTAGAGGAAGTCAGACATTCTAGGGAGGAGCTAGAGGAACACACAGACATTCTAGGGAAGACCTAGAGGAAGACAGACATTCTAGGGAAGAGCTAGAGGAAGACAGACATTCTAAGGAGGAGCTAGAGGAAGACACAGACATTCCAGGGAGGAGCTAGAGAAATACACAGACACTCTAGGGAGGAGCTGGAGGAAGACAGACATTCTAGGGAGGAGCTAGAGGAACACACAGACATTCTAGGGAAGACCTAGAGGAAGACAGACATTCTAGGGAAGAGCTAGAGGAAGACAGACATTCTAAGGAGGAGCTAGAGGAAGACACAGACATTCTAAGGTGGAGCTAGAGGAAGACACAGACATTCTAAGGTGGAGCTAGAGGAAGACACAGACATTCTAGGGAGGAGCTAGAAGAAGACAGACATTCTAGGGAAGAGCTAGAGGAAGACAGACATTCTAAGGAGGAGCTAGAGGAAGACACAGACATTCCAGGGAGGAGCTAGAGAAATACACAGACACTCTAGGGAGGAGCTGGAGGAAGACAGACATTCTAGGGAGGAGCTAGAGGAACACACAGACATTCTAGGGAAGACCTAGAGGAAGACAGACATTCTAGGGAAGAGCTAGAGGAAGACAGACATTCTAAGGAGGAGCTAGAGGAAGACACAGACATTCTAAGGTGGAGCTAGAGGAAGACACAGACATTCTAGGGAGGAGCTAGAAGAAGACAGACATTCTAGGGAAGAGCTAGAGGAAGACAGACATTCTAAAGAGGAGCTAGAGGAAGACACAGACATTCTAAGGAGGAGCTAGAGGAATACACACATTTTAGGGAGGAGCTAGAGGAATACACAGACATTGTAGGGAGGAGCTAGTGGAACACACAGACATTCTAGGGAGGAGCTAGAGGAATACACAGACATTCTAGGGAGGATCTAAAGGAAGTCAGACATTCTAGGGAAAACCTAGAGGAAGACAGACATTCTAGGGAAGAGCTAGAGGAAAACAGACATTCTAGGGAGGAGCTATAGGAACACACAGACATTCTAGGGAAGAGCTAGAGGAAGACACAGACATTTTAGGGAGGAGCTAGAGGAAGACAGACATTCTAGGGAGAAGCTAGAAGAAGACAAACATTCTAGGGAGGAGCTAGAGGAAGACACAGACATTCCAGGGAAGACCTAGAGGAAGACAGACATTCTAGGGAAGAGCTAGAGGAAGACAGACATTCTAAGGAGGAGCTAGAGGAAGACACAGACATTCTAAGGAGGAGCTAGAGGAATACACAGACATTCTAGGGAGGAGCTAGAGGAATACACAGACATTGTAGGAAAGAGCTAGAGGAACACACAGACATTCTAGGGAGGAGCTAGAGGAATACAAAGACATTCTAGGGAGGTGCTAGAGGAAGTCAGACATTCTAGGGAAAACCTAGAGAAAGAGACATTCTAGGGAAGAGCTAGAGGAATACAGACATTCTAGGGAGGAGCTAGAGGAACACACAGACATTCTAGGGAAGAGCTAGAGGAAGACAGACATTCTAGGGAGGAGCTAGAGGAACACACAGGCATTTTAGGGATGAGCTAGAGAAGGACACAGATATTCTAGGGAGGAGCTAGAGGAAGACACAGACATTTTAGGGAGGAGCTAGAGGAAGACACAGACATTCTAGGGAGGAGCTAGAGGAAGACACAAATATTCTAAGGAGGAGCTAGAGGAATACACAGACATTGTAGGGAGGAGCTAGAGGAACACACAGACATTCTAGGGAGGAGCTAGAGGAATACACAGACATTCTAGGAAGCAGCTAGAGGAAGTCAGACATTCTAGGGAAAACCTAGAGGAAGACAGACATTCTAGGGAAGAGCTAGAGGAAGACAGACATTCTAGGGAGGAGCTAGAGGAACACACAGACATTCTAGGGAGGAGCTAGAGGAAGACACATATTCTAGGGAGGAGCTAGAGGAATACACAGACATTCTAGGGAGGAGCTAGAGGAATACACAGACACTCTAGGGAGGAGCTGGAGGAAGACAGACATTCTTGGGAGGAGCTAGAGGAACACACAGACATTCTAGGGAAGACCTAGAAGATGACAGACATTCTAGGGAAGAGCTAGAGGAAGACACATTCTAAGGAGGAGCTAGAGAAAGACACAGACATTCCAGGGAGGAGCTAGAGGAATACACAGACATTCTAGGGAGGAGCTAGAGGAATACACAGACACTCTAGGGAGGAGCTGGAGGATGACAGACATTCTAGGGAGGAGCTAGAGGAACACACAGACATTCTAGGGAAGACCTAGAGGAAGACAGACATTCTAGGGAAGAGCTAGAGGAAGACAGACATTCTAAGGAGGAGCTAGAGGAAGAGACTGACATTCCAGGGAGGAGCTAGAGGAATACACAGACATTCTAGGGAGGAGCTAGGGGAATACACAGACACTCTAGGGAGGAGCTGGAGGAAGACAGACATTCTAGGGAGGAGCTAGAGGAACACAGACATTCTAGGGAAGACCTAGAGGAAGACAGACATTCTAGGGAAGAGCTAGAGGAAGACAGACATTCTAAGGAGGAGCTAGAGGAAGACACAGACATTCCAGGGAGGAGCTAGAGGAATACACAGACATTCTAGGGAGGAGCTAGAGGAATACACAGACACTCTAGGGAGGAGCTGGAGGAAGACAGACATTCTAGGGAGGAGCTAGAGGAACACACAGACATTCTAGGGAAGACCTAGAGGAAGACAGACATTCTAGGGAAGAGCTAGAGGAAGACAGACATTCTAAGTAGGAGCTAGAGGTAGACACAGACATTCCAGGGAGGAGCTAGAGGAAGACACAGACATTCTAGGGAGGAGCTAGAGGAAGACAGACATTCTAGGGAAGACCTAGAGGAAGACAGACATTCTAGGGAAGAGCTAGAGGAAGACAGACATTCTAAGGAGGAGCTAGAGGAAGACACAGACATTCTAAGGAGGAGCTAGAGGAAGACACAGACATTCTAGGGAGGAGCTAGAGGAAGACAGACATTCTAGGGAAGAGCTAGAGGAAGACAGACATTATAAGGAGGAGCTAGAGGAAGACAGACATTCTAAGGAGGAGCTAGAGGAATACGCAGACATTCTAGGGAGGAGCTAGAGGAATACACAGACATTGTAGGGAGGAGCTAGAGGAACACACAGACATTCTAGGGAGGAGGTAGAGGGATACACAGACATTCTAGGGAGGAGCTAGAGGAAGTCAGACATTCTAGGGAAAACCTAGAGGAAGACAGACATTCTAGGGAAGAGATAGAGGAAAACAGACATGCTAGGGAGGAGCTAGAGGAACATACAGACATTCTAGGGAAGAGCTAGAGGAAGACACAGACATTCTAGGGAGAAGCTAGAGGAAGACACAGACATTCTAGGGAGGAGCTAGAGGAAGACACACATTCTAGGGAGGAGCTAGAGGAAGACACAGACATTCTATGGAAGACCTAGAGGAAGACAGACATTCTAGGGAAGAGCTAGAGGAAGACACAGACATTCTAGGGAGGAGCTAGAGGAATACACAGACATTGTAGGGAGGAGCTAGAGGAACACACAGACATTCTAGGTAGGAGCTAGAGGAAAACACAGACATTCTAGGGAGGAGCTAGAGGAAGTCAGACATTGTAGGGAAAACCTAGAGGAAGACAGACATTCTAGGGAAGAGCTAGAGGAAGACACAGACATTCTAGGGAGGAGCTAGAGGAACACACAGACATTCTAGGGAGGAGCTAGAGGAACACACAGACATTCTAGGGAGGAGCTAGAGGAAGACACAGACATTCTAGGGAGGAGCTAGAGGAAGACACAGACATTCTAGGGAAGGCCTAGAGGAAGACAGACATTCTAGGGAAGAGGTAGAGGAAGACAGACATTCTAAGGAGCTAGAGGAAGACACAGACATTCTAAGGAGGAGATAGAGGAATACACAGACATTCTAGGGAGGAGCTAGAGGAATACACAGACATTGTAAGGAAGAGCTAGAGGAACACACAGACATTCTAGGGAGGAGCTAGAGGAATACACAGACATTCTAGGGAGGAGCTAGAGGAAGTCAGACATTCTAGGGAAAACCTAGAGAAAGACAGACATTCTAGGGAAGAGCTAGAGGAAGACAGACATTCTAGGGAGGAGCTAGAGGAACACACAGACATTCTAGGGAAGAGCTAGAGGAAGACACAGACATTCTAAGGAGGAGCTAGAGGAAGACACATTCTAGGGAGGAGCTAGAGGAAGACACAGACATTCTAGGGAGGAGCTAGAGGAAGACACATACATTCTAGGGAGGAGCTAGAGGAAGACACATACATTCTAGGGAGGAGCTAGAGGAAGACAGACATTCTAGGGAGGAGCTAGAGTAAGACAGACATTCTAGGGATGAGCTAGAGGAAGACACACAATCTAAAGGAGGAGCTAGAAGAAGTCATATTCTGGGAGATGCTAGAGGAAAACAGACACTCTAGGAAGAGCTAGAGGAATACACAGACATTCTAGGGAGGAGCTAGAGGAATACACAAACATTCTAGGGAGGAGCTAGAGGAATACACAGACATTCTAGGGAGGAGCTAGAGGAATACACAGACATTCTAGGGAGGAGCTAGAGGAACACACAGACATTCTAGGGAGGAGCTAGAAGAAAACAAACATTCTAGGGAGGAGCTAGAGGAATACACAGACATTCTAGGGAGGAGCTAGAGGAAGACAGACATTCTAGGGAAGAGCTAGAGGAAGACAGACATTCTAAGGAGGAGCTAGAGGAAGACACAGACATTCTAGGGAGGAGCTAGAGGAATACACAGACATTCTAGGGAGGAGCTAGAGGAATACACAGACATTCTAGGGAGGAGCTAGAGGAAGACAGACATTCAAGGGAGGAGCTAGAGGAACACACAGACATTCTAGGGAAGACCTAGAGGAAGACAGACATTCTAGGGAAGAGCTAGAGGAAGACAGACATTCTAAGGAGGAGCTAGAGGAAGATACAGACATTCCAGGGAGGAGCTAGAGGAATACATAGACATTCTAGGGAGGAGCTAGAGGAATACACAGACACTCTAGGGGGGAGCTGGAGGAAGACAGACATTCTAGGGAGGAGCTAGAGGAACACACAGACATTCTAGGAAAGACCTAGAGGAAGACAGACATTCTAGGGAAGAGCTAAAGGAAGACAGACATTCTAAGGAGGAGCTAGAGGAAGACACAGACATTCTAGGGAAGACCTAGAGGAAGACAGACATTCTAGGGAAGAGCTAGAGGAAGACAGACATTCTAAGGAGGAGCTAGAGGAAGACACAGACATTCTAAGGAGGAGCTAGAGGAAGACAGACATTCTAGGGAGGAGCTAGAGGAAGACAGACATTCTAGGGAAGAGCTAGAGGAAGACAGACATTCTAAAGAGGAGCTAGAGGAAGACACAGACATTCTAAGGAGGAGCTAGAGGAATACACACATTCTAGGGAGGAGCTAGAGGAATACACAGACATTGTAGGGAGGAACTAGAGGAACACACAGACATTCTAGGGAGGAGCTAGAGGAATACACAGACATTCTAGGGAGGAGCTAGAGGAAGTCAGACATTCTAGGGAGGAGCTAGAGGAACACACAGACATTCTAGGGAAGACCTAGAGGAAGACAGACATTCTAGGGAAGAGCTAGAGGAAGACAGACATTCTAAGGAGGAGCTAGAGGAAGACACACATTCCAGGGAGGAGCTAGAGGAATACACAGACACTCTAGGGAGGAGCTGGAGGAAGACAGACATTCTAGGGAGGAGCTAGAGGAACACACAGACATTCTAGGAAAGACCTAGAGGAAGACAGACATTCTAGGGAAGAGCTAGAGGAAGACAGACATTCTAAGGAGGAGCTAGAGGAAGACACAGACATTCCAGGGAGGAGCTAGAGGAAGACAGACATTCTAGGGAGGAGCTAGAGGAACACACAGACATTCTAGGAAAGACCTAGAGGAAGACAGACATTCTAGGGAAGAACTAGAGGAAGACAGACATTCTAAGGAGGAGCTAGAGGAAGACACAGACATTCCAGGGAGGAGCTAGAGGAAGACAGACATTCTAGGGAGGAGCTAGAGGAAGACAGACATTCTAGGGAAGACCTAGAGGAAGACAGACATTCTAGGGAAGAGCTAGAGGAAGACAGACATTCTAAGGAGGAGCTAGAGGAAGACACAGACATTCTAAGGTGGAGCTAGAGGAAGACACAGACATTCTAGGGAGGAGCTAGAAGAAGACAGACATTCTAGGGAAGAGCTAGAGGAAGACAGACATTCTAAAGAGGAGCTAGAGGAAGACACAGACATTCTAAGGAGGAGCTAGAGGAATACACACATTCTAGGGAGGAGCTAGAGGAATACACAGACATTGTAGGGAGGAGCTAGAGGAACACACAGACATTCTAGGGAGGAGCTAGAGGAATACACAGACATTCTAGGGAGGAGCTAGAGGAAGTCAGACATTCTAGGGAGGAGCTAGAGGAACACACAGACATTCTAGGGAAGACCTAGAGGAAGACAGACATTCTAGGGAAGAGCTAGAGGAAGACAGACATTCTAAGGAGGAGCTAGAGGAAGACACAGACATTCCAGGGAGGAGCTAGAGGAATACACAGACACTCTAGGGAGGAGCTGGAGGAAGACAGACATTCTAGGGAGGAGCTAGAGGAACACACAGACATTCTAGGGAAGACCTAGAGGAAGACAGACATTCTAGGGAAGAGCTAGAGGAAGACAGACATTCTAAGGAGGAGCTAGAGGAAGACACAGACATTCTAAGGAGGAGCTAGAGGAATACACACATTCTAGGGAGGAGCTAGAGGAATACACAGACATTGTAGGGAGGAGCTAGAGGAACACACAGACATTCTAGGGAGGAGCTAGAGGAATACACAGACATTCTAGGGAGGAGCTAGAGGAAGTCAGACATTCTAGGGAGGAGCTAGAGGAACACACAGACATTCTAGGGAAGACCTAGAGGAAGACAGACATTCTAGGGAAGAGCTAGAGGAAGACAGACATTCTAAGGAGGAGCTAGAGGAAGACACAGACATTCCAGGGAGGAGCTAGAGGAATACACAGACACTCTAGGGAGGAGCTGGAGGAAGACAGACATTCTAGGGAGGAGCTAGAGGAACACACAGACATTCTAGGGAAGACCTAGAGGAAGACAGACATTCTAGGGAAGAGCTAGAGGAAGACAGACATTCTAAGGAGGAGCTAGAGGAAGACACAGACATTCTAAGGTGGAGCTAGAGGAAGACACAGACATTCTAGGGAGGAGCTAGAAGAAGACAGACATTCTAGGGAAGAGCTAGAGGAAGACAGACATTCTAAAGAGGAGCTAGAGGAAGACACAGACATTCTAAGGAGGAGCTAGAGGAATACACACATTTTAGGGAGGAGCTAGAGGAATACACAGACATTGTAGGGAGGAGCTAGTGGAACACACAGACATTCTAGGGAGGAGCTAGAGGAATACACAGACATTCTAGGGAGGATCTAAAGGAAGTCAGACATTCTAGGGAAAACCTAGAGGAAGACAGACATTCTAGGGAAGAGCTAGAGGAAAACAGACATTCTAGGGAGGAGCTAGAGGAACACACAGACATTCTAGGGAAGAGCTAGAGGAAGACACAGACATTTTAGGGAGGAGCTAGAGGAAGACAGACATTCTAGGGAGAAGCTAGAAGAAGACACACATTCTAGGGAGGAGATAGAGGAAGACACAGACATTCCAGGGAAGACCTAGAGGAAGACAGACATTCTAGGGAAGAGCTAGAGGAAGACAGACATTCTAAGGAGGAGCTAGAGGAAGACACAGACATTCTAAGGAGGAGCTAGAGGAATACACAGACATTCTAGGGAGGAGCTAGAGGAATACACAGACATTGTAGGAAAGAGCTAGAGGAACACACAGACATTCTAGGGAGGAGCTAGAGGAATACAAAGACATTCTAGGGAGGTGCTAGAGGAAGTCAGACATTCTAGGGAAAACCTAGAGAAAGACAGACATTCTAGGGAAGAACTAGAGGAATACAGACATTCTAGGGAGGAGCTAGAGGAACACACAGACATTCTAGGGAAGACCTAGAGGAAGACAGACATTCTAGGGAAGAACTAGAGGAAGACAGACATTCTAAGGAGGAGCTAGAGGAAGACACAGACATTCCAGGGAGGAGCTAGAGGAAGACAGACATTCTAGGGAGGAGCTAGAGGAAGACAGACATTCTAGGGAAGACCTAGAGGAAGACAGACATTCTAGGGAAGAGCTAGAGGAAGACAGACATTCTAAGGAGGAGCTAGAGGAAGACACAGACATTCTAAGGTGGAGCTAGAGGAAGACACAGATATTCTAGGGAGGAGCTAGAAGAAGACAGACATTCTAGGGAAGAGCTAGAGGAAGACAGACATTCTAAAGAGGAGCTAGAGGAAGACACAGACATTCTAAGGAGGAGCTAGAGGAATACACACATTCTAGGGAGGAGCTAGAGGAATACACAGACATTGTAGGGAGGAGCTAGAGGAACACACAGACATTCTAGGGAGGAGCTAGAGGAATACACAGACATTCTAGGGAGGAGCTAGAGGAAGTCAGACATTCTAGGGAGGAGCTAGAGGAACACACAGACATTCTAGGGAAGACCTAGAGGAAGACAGACATTCTAGGGAAGAGCTAGAGGAAGACAGACATTCTAAGGAGGAGCTAGAGGAAGACACAGACATTCCAGGGAGGAGCTAGAGAAATACACAGACACTCTAGGGAGGAGCTGGAGGAAGACAGACATTCTAGGGAGGAGCTAGAGGAACACACAGACATTCTAGGGAAGACCTAGAGGAAGACAGACATTCTAGGGAAGAGCTAGAGGAAGACAGACATTCTAAGGAGGAGCTAGAGGAAGACACAGACATTCTAAGGTGGAGCTAGAGGAAGACACAGACATTCTAAGGTGGAGCTAGAGGAAGACACAGACATTCTAGGGAGGAGCTAGAAGAAGACAGACATTCTAGGGAAGAGCTAGAGGAAGACAGACATTCTAAGGAGGAGCTAGAGGAAGACACAGACATTCCAGGGAGGAGCTAGAGAAATACACAGACACTCTAGGGAGGAGCTGGAGGAAGACAGACATTCTAGGGAGGAGCTAGAGGAACACACAGACATTCTAGGGAAGACCTAGAGGAAGACAGACATTCTAGGGAAGAGCTAGAGGAAGACAGACATTCTAAGGAGGAGCTAGAGGAAGACACAGACATTCTAAGGTGGAGCTAGAGGAAGACACAGACATTCTAGGGAGGAGCTAGAAGAAGACAGACATTCTAGGGAAGAGCTAGAGGAAGACAGACATTCTAAAGAGGAGCTAGAGGAAGACACAGACATTCTAAGGAGGAGCTAGAGGAATACACACATTTTAGGGAGGAGCTAGAGGAATACACAGACATTGTAGGGAGGAGCTAGTGGAACACACAGACATTCTAGGGAGGAGCTAGAGGAATACACAGACATTCTAGGGAGGATCTAAAGGAAGTCAGACATTCTAGGGAAAACCTAGAGGAAGACAGACATTCTAGGGAAGAGCTAGAGGAAAACAGACATTCTAGGGAGGAGCTATAGGAACACACAGACATTCTAGGGAAGAGCTAGAGGAAGACACAGACATTTTAGGGAGGAGCTAGAGGAAGACAGACATTCTAGGGAGAAGCTAGAAGAAGACAAACATTCTAGGGAGGAGCTAGAGGAAGACACAGACATTCCAGGGAAGACCTAGAGGAAGACAGACATTCTAGGGAAGAGCTAGAGGAAGACAGACATTCTAAGGAGGAGCTAGAGGAAGACACAGACATTCTAAGGAGGAGCTAGAGGAATACACAGACATTCTAGGGAGGAGCTAGAGGAATACACAGACATTGTAGGAAAGAGCTAGAGGAACACACAGACATTCTAGGGAGGAGCTAGAGGAATACAAAGACATTCTAGGGAGGTGCTAGAGGAAGTCAGACATTCTAGGGAAAACCTAGAGAAAGAGACATTCTAGGGAAGAGCTAGAGGAATACAGACATTCTAGGGAGGAGCTAGAGGAACACACAGACATTCTAGGGAAGAGCTAGAGGAAGACAGACATTCTAGGGAGGAGCTAGAGGAACACACAGGCATTTTAGGGATGAGCTAGAGAAGGACACAGATATTCTAGGGAGGAGCTAGAGGAAGACACAGACATTTTAGGGAGGAGCTAGAGGAAGACACAGACATTCTAGGGAGGAGCTAGAGGAAGACACAAATATTCTAAGGAGGAGCTAGAGGAATACACAGACATTGTAGGGAGGAGCTAGAGGAACACACAGACATTCTAGGGAGGAGCTAGAGGAATACACAGACATTCTAGGAAGCAGCTAGAGGAAGTCAGACATTCTAGGGAAAACCTAGAGGAAGACAGACATTCTAGGGAAGAGCTAGAGGAAGACAGACATTCTAGGGAGGAGCTAGAGGAACACACAGACATTCTAGGGAGGAGCTAGAGGAAGACACATATTCTAGGGAGGAGCTAGAGGAATACACAGACATTCTAGGGAGGAGCTAGAGGAATACACAGACACTCTAGGGAGGAGCTGGAGGAAGACAGACATTCTTGGGAGGAGCTAGAGGAACACACAGACATTCTAGGGAAGACCTAGAAGATGACAGACATTCTAGGGAAGAGCTAGAGGAAGACACATTCTAAGGAGGAGCTAGAGAAAGACACAGACATTCCAGGGAGGAGCTAGAGGAATACACAGACATTCTAGGGAGGAGCTAGAGGAATACACAGACACTCTAGGGAGGAGCTGGAGGATGACAGACATTCTAGGGAGGAGCTAGAGGAACACACAGACATTCTAGGGAAGACCTAGAGGAAGACAGACATTCTAGGGAAGAGCTAGAGGAAGACAGACATTCTAAGGAGGAGCTAGAGGAAGAGACTGACATTCCAGGGAGGAGCTAGAGGAATACACAGACATTCTAGGGAGGAGCTAGGGGAATACACAGACACTCTAGGGAGGAGCTGGAGGAAGACAGACATTCTAGGGAGGAGCTAGAGGAACACAGACATTCTAGGGAAGACCTAGAGGAAGACAGACATTCTAGGGAAGAGCTAGAGGAAGACAGACATTCTAAGGAGGAGCTAGAGGAAGACACAGACATTCCAGGGAGGAGCTAGAGGAATACACAGACATTCTAGGGAGGAGCTAGAGGAATACACAGACACTCTAGGGAGGAGCTGGAGGAAGACAGACATTCTAGGGAGGAGCTAGAGGAACACACAGACATTCTAGGGAAGACCTAGAGGAAGACAGACATTCTAGGGAAGAGCTAGAGGAAGACAGACATTCTAAGTAGGAGCTAGAGGTAGACACAGACATTCCAGGGAGGAGCTAGAGGAAGACACAGACATTCTAGGGAGGAGCTAGAGGAAGACAGACATTCTAGGGAAGACCTAGAGGAAGACAGACATTCTAGGGAAGAGCTAGAGGAAGACAGACATTCTAAGGAGGAGCTAGAGGAAGACACAGACATTCTAAGGAGGAGCTAGAGGAAGACACAGACATTCTAGGGAGGAGCTAGAGGAAGACAGACATTCTAGGGAAGAGCTAGAGGAAGACAGACATTATAAGGAGGAGCTAGAGGAAGACAGACATTCTAAGGAGGAGCTAGAGGAATACGCAGACATTCTAGGGAGGAGCTAGAGGAATACACAGACATTGTAGGGAGGAGCTAGAGGAACACACAGACATTCTAGGGAGGAGGTAGAGGGATACACAGACATTCTAGGGAGGAGCTAGAGGAAGTCAGACATTCTAGGGAAAACCTAGAGGAAGACAGACATTCTAGGGAAGAGATAGAGGAAAACAGACATGCTAGGGAGGAGCTAGAGGAACATACAGACATTCTAGGGAAGAGCTAGAGGAAGACACAGACATTCTAGGGAGAAGCTAGAGGAAGACACAGACATTCTAGGGAGGAGCTAGAGGAAGACACACATTCTAGGGAGGAGCTAGAGGAAGACACAGACATTCTATGGAAGACCTAGAGGAAGACAGACATTCTAGGGAAGAGCTAGAGGAAGACACAGACATTCTAGGGAGGAGCTAGAGGAATACACAGACATTGTAGGGAGGAGCTAGAGGAACACACAGACATTCTAGGTAGGAGCTAGAGGAAAACACAGACATTCTAGGGAGGAGCTAGAGGAAGTCAGACATTGTAGGGAAAACCTAGAGGAAGACAGACATTCTAGGGAAGAGCTAGAGGAAGACACAGACATTCTAGGGAGGAGCTAGAGGAACACACAGACATTCTAGGGAGGAGCTAGAGGAACACACAGACATTCTAGGGAGGAGCTAGAGGAAGACACAGACATTCTAGGGAGGAGCTAGAGGAAGACACAGACATTCTAGGGAAGGCCTAGAGGAAGACAGACATTCTAGGGAAGAGGTAGAGGAAGACAGACATTCTAAGGAGCTAGAGGAAGACACAGACATTCTAAGGAGGAGATAGAGGAATACACAGACATTCTAGGGAGGAGCTAGAGGAATACACAGACATTGTAAGGAAGAGCTAGAGGAACACACAGACATTCTAGGGAGGAGCTAGAGGAATACACAGACATTCTAGGGAGGAGCTAGAGGAAGTCAGACATTCTAGGGAAAACCTAGAGAAAGACAGACATTCTAGGGAAGAGCTAGAGGAAGACAGACATTCTAGGGAGGAGCTAGAGGAACACACAGACATTCTAGGGAAGAGCTAGAGGAAGACACAGACATTCTAAGGAGGAGCTAGAGGAAGACACATTCTAGGGAGGAGCTAGAGGAAGACACAGACATTCTAGGGAGGAGCTAGAGGAAGACACATACATTCTAGGGAGGAGCTAGAGGAAGACACATACATTCTAGGGAGGAGCTAGAGGAAGACAGACATTCTAGGGAGGAGCTAGAGTAAGACAGACATTCTAGGGATGAGCTAGAGGAAGACACACAATCTAAAGGAGGAGCTAGAAGAAGTCATATTCTGGGAGATGCTAGAGGAAAACAGACACTCTAGGAAGAGCTAGAGGAATACACAGACATTCTAGGGAGGAGCTAGAGGAATACACAAACATTCTAGGGAGGAGCTAGAGGAATACACAGACATTCTAGGGAGGAGCTAGAGGAATACACAGACATTCTAGGGAGGAGCTAGAGGAACACACAGACATTCTAGGGAGGAGCTAGAAGAAAACAAACATTCTAGGGAGGAGCTAGAGGAATACACAGACATTCTAGGGAGGAGCTAGAGGAAGACAGACATTCTAGGGAAGAGCTAGAGGAAGACAGACATTCTAAGGAGGAGCTAGAGGAAGACACAGACATTCTAGGGAGGAGCTAGAGGAATACACAGACATTCTAGGGAGGAGCTAGAGGAATACACAGACATTCTAGGGAGGAGCTAGAGGAAGACAGACATTCAAGGGAGGAGCTAGAGGAACACACAGACATTCTAGGGAAGACCTAGAGGAAGACAGACATTCTAGGGAAGAGCTAGAGGAAGACAGACATTCTAAGGAGGAGCTAGAGGAAGATACAGACATTCCAGGGAGGAGCTAGAGGAATACATAGACATTCTAGGGAGGAGCTAGAGGAATACACAGACACTCTAGGGGGGAGCTGGAGGAAGACAGACATTCTAGGGAGGAGCTAGAGGAACACACAGACATTCTAGGAAAGACCTGGAGGAAGACAGACATTCTAGGGAAGAGCTAAAGGAAGACAGACATTCTAAGGAGGAGCTAGAGGAAGACACAGACATTCTAGGGAAGACCTAGAGGAAGACAGACATTCTAGGGAAGAGCTAGAGGAAGACAGACATTCTAAGGAGGAGCTAGAGGAAGACACAGACATTCTAAGGAGGAGCTAGAGGAAGACAGACATTCTAGGGAGGAGCTAGAGGAAGACAGACATTCTAGGGAAGAGCTAGAGGAAGACAGACATTCTAAAGAGGAGCTAGAGGAAGACACAGACATTCTAAGGAGGAGCTAGAGGAATACACACATTCTAGGGAGGAGCTAGAGGAATACACAGACATTGTAGGGAGGAACTAGAGGAACACACAGACATTCTAGGGAGGAGCTAGAGGAATACACAGACATTCTAGGGAGGAGCTAGAGGAAGTCAGACATTCTAGGGAGGAGCTAGAGGAACACACAGACATTCTAGGGAAGACCTAGAGGAAGACAGACATTCTAGGGAAGAGCTAGAGGAAGACAGACATTCTAAGGAGGAGCTAGAGGAAGACACACATTCCAGGGAGGAGCTAGAGGAATACACAGACACTCTAGGGAGGAGCTGGAGGAAGACAGACATTCTAGGGAGGAGCTAGAGGAACACACAGACATTCTAGGAAAGACCTAGAGGAAGACAGACATTCTAGGGAAGAGCTAGAGGAAGACAGACATTCTAAGGAGGAGCTAGAGGAAGACACAGACATTCCAGGGAGGAGCTAGAGGAAGACAGACATTCTAGGGAGGAGCTAGAGGAACACACAGACATTCTAGGAAAGACCTAGAGGAAGACAGACATTCTAGGGAAGAACTAGAGGAAGACAGACATTCTAAGGAGGAGCTAGAGGAAGACACAGACATTCCAGGGAGGAGCTAGAGGAAGACAGACATTCTAGGGAGGAGCTAGAGGAAGACAGACATTCTAGGGAAGACCTAGAGGAAGACAGACATTCTAGGGAAGAGCTAGAGGAAGACAGACATTCTAAGGAGGAGCTAGAGGAAGACACAGACATTCTAAGGTGGAGCTAGAGGAAGACACAGACATTCTAGGGAGGAGCTAGAAGAAGACAGACATTCTAGGGAAGAGCTAGAGGAAGACAGACATTCTAAAGAGGAGCTAGAGGAAGACACAGACATTCTAAGGAGGAGCTAGAGGAATACACACATTCTAGGGAGGAGCTAGAGGAATACACAGACATTGTAGGGAGGAGCTAGAGGAACACACAGACATTCTAGGGAGGAGCTAGAGGAATACACAGACATTCTAGGGAGGAGCTAGAGGAAGTCAGACATTCTAGGGAGGAGCTAGAGGAACACACAGACATTCTAGGGAAGACCTAGAGGAAGACAGACATTCTAGGGAAGAGCTAGAGGAAGACAGACATTCTAAGGAGGAGCTAGAGGAAGACACAGACATTCCAGGGAGGAGCTAGAGGAATACACAGACACTCTAGGGAGGAGCTGGAGGAAGACAGACATTCTAGGGAGGAGCTAGAGGAACACACAGACATTCTAGGGAAGACCTAGAGGAAGACAGACATTCTAGGGAAGAGCTAGAGGAAGACAGACATTCTAAGGAGGAGCTAGAGGAAGACACAGACATTCTAAGGTGGAGCTAGAGGAAGACACAGACATTCTAGGGAGGAGCTAGAAGAAGACAGACATTCTAGGGAAGAGCTAGAGGAAGACAGACATTCTAAAGAGGAGCTAGAGGAAGACACAGACATTCTAAGGAGGAGCTAGAGGAATACACACATTTTAGGGAGGAGCTAGAGGAATACACAGACATTGTAGGGAGGAGCTAGTGGAACACACAGACATTCTAGGGAGGAGCTAGAGGAATACACAGACATTCTAGGGAGGATCTAAAGGAAGTCAGACATTCTAGGGAAAACCTAGAGGAAGACAGACATTCTAGGGAAGAGCTAGAGGAAAACAGACATTCTAGGGAGGAGCTAGAGGAACACACAGACATTCTAGGGAAGAGCTAGAGGAAGACACAGACATTTTAGGGAGGAGCTAGAGGAAGACAGACATTCTAGGGAGAAGCTAGAAGAAGACACACATTCTAGGGAGGAGATAGAGGAAGACACAGACATTCCAGGGAAGACCTAGAGGAAGACAGACATTCTAGGGAAGAGCTAGAGGAAGACAGACATTCTAAGGAGGAGCTAGAGGAAGACACAGACATTCTAAGGAGGAGCTAGAGGAATACACAGACATTCTAGGGAGGAGCTAGAGGAATACACAGACATTGTAGGAAAGAGCTAGAGGAACACACAGACATTCTAGGGAGGAGCTAGAGGAATACAAAGACATTCTAGGGAGGTGCTAGAGGAAGTCAGACATTCTAGGGAAAACCTAGAGAAAGACAGACATTCTAGGGAAGAGCTAGAGGAATACAGACATTCTAGGGAGGAGCTAGAGGAACACACAGACATTCTAGGGAAGACCTAGAGGAAGACAGACATTCTAGGGAAGAACTAGAGGAAGACAGACATTCTAAGGAGGAGCTAGAGGAAGACACAGACATTCCAGGGAGGAGCTAGAGGAAGACAGACATTCTAGGGAGGAGCTAGAGGAAGACAGACATTCTAGGGAAGACCTAGAGGAAGACAGACATTCTAGGGAAGAGCTAGAGGAAGACAGACATTCTAAGGAGGAGCTAGAGGAAGACACAGACATTCTAAGGTGGAGCTAGAGGAAGACACAGATATTCTAGGGAGGAGCTAGAAGAAGACAGACATTCTAGGGAAGAGCTAGAGGAAGACAGACATTCTAAAGAGGAGCTAGAGGAAGACACAGACATTCTAAGGAGGAGCTAGAGGAATACACACATTCTAGGGAGGAGCTAGAGGAATACACAGACATTGTAGGGAGGAGCTAGAGGAACACACAGACATTCTAGGGAGGAGCTAGAGGAATACACAGACATTCTAGGGAGGAGCTAGAGGAAGTCAGACATTCTAGGGAGGAGCTAGAGGAACACACAGACATTCTAGGGAAGACCTAGAGGAAGACAGACATTCTAGGGAAGAGCTAGAGGAAGACAGACATTCTAAGGAGGAGCTAGAGGAAGACACAGACATTCCAGGGAGGAGCTAGAGGAATACACAGACACTCTAGGGAGGAGCTGGAGGAAGACAGACATTCTAGGGAGGAGCTAGAGGAACACACAGACATTCTAGGGAAGACCTAGAGGAAGACAGACATTCTAGGGAAGAGCTAGAGGAAGACAGACATTCTAAGGAGGAGCTAGAGGAAGACACAGACATTCTAAGGTGGAGCTAGAGGAAGACACAGACATTCTAGGGAGGAGCTAGAAGAAGACAGACATTCTAGGGAAGAGCTAGAGGAAGACAGACATTCTAAAGAGGAGCTAGAGGAAGACACAGACATTCTAAGGAGGAGCTAGAGGAATACACACATTTTAGGGAGGAGCTAGAGGAATACACAGACATTGTAGGGAGGAGCTAGTGGAACACACAGACATTCTAGGGAGGAGCTAGAGGAATACACAGACATTCTAGGGAGGATCTAAAGGAAGTCAGACATTCTAGGGAAAACCTAGAGGAAGACAGACATTCTAGGGAAGAGCTAGAGGAAAACAGACATTCTAGGGAGGAGCTATAGGAACACACAGACATTCTAGGGAAGAGCTAGAGGAAGACACAGACATTTTAGGGAGGAGCTAGAGGAAGACAGACATTCTAGGGAGAAGCTAGAAGAAGACAAACATTCTAGGGAGGAGCTAGAGGAAGACACAGACATTCCAGGGAAGACCTAGAGGAAGACAGACATTCTAGGGAAGAGCTAGAGGAAGACAGACATTCTAAGGAGGAGCTAGAGGAAGACACAGACATTCTAAGGAGGAGCTAGAGGAATACACAGACATTCTAGGGAGGAGCTAGAGGAATACACAGACATTGTAGGAAAGAGCTAGAGGAACACACAGACATTCTAGGGAGGAGCTAGAGGAATACAAAGACATTCTAGGGAGGTGCTAGAGGAAGTCAGACATTCTAGGGAAAACCTAGAGAAAGAGACATTCTAGGGAAGAGCTAGAGGAATACAGACATTCTAGGGAGGAGCTAGAGGAACACACAGACATTCTAGGGAAGAGCTAGAGGAAGACAGACATTCTAGGGAGGAGCTAGAGGAACACACAGGCATTTTAGGGATGAGCTAGAGAAGGACACAGATATTCTAGGGAGGAGCTAGAGGAAGACACAGACATTTTAGGGAGGAGCTAGAGGAAGACACAGACATTCTAGGGAGGAGCTAGAGGAAGACACAAATATTCTAAGGAGGAGCTAGAGGAATACACAGACATTGTAGGGAGGAGCTAGAGGAACACACAGACATTCTAGGGAGGAGCTAGAGGAATACACAGACATTCTAGGAAGCAGCTAGAGGAAGTCAGACATTCTAGGGAAAACCTAGAGGAAGACAGACATTCTAGGGAAGAGCTAGAGGAAGACAGACATTCTAGGGAGGAGCTAGAGGAACACACAGACATTCTAGGGAGGAGCTAGAGGAAGACACATATTCTAGGGAGGAGCTAGAGGAATACACAGACATTCTAGGGAGGAGCTAGAGGAATACACAGACACTCTAGGGAGGAGCTGGAGGAAGACAGACATTCTTGGGAGGAGCTAGAGGAACACACAGACATTCTAGGGAAGACCTAGAAGATGACAGACATTCTAGGGAAGAGCTAGAGGAAGACACATTCTAAGGAGGAGCTAGAGAAAGACACAGACATTCCAGGGAGGAGCTAGAGGAATACACAGACATTCTAGGGAGGAGCTAGAGGAATACACAGACACTCTAGGGAGGAGCTGGAGGATGACAGACATTCTAGGGAGGAGCTAGAGGAACACACAGACATTCTAGGGAAGACCTAGAGGAAGACAGACATTCTAGGGAAGAGCTAGAGGAAGACAGACATTCTAAGGAGGAGCTAGAGGAAGAGACTGACATTCCAGGGAGGAGCTAGAGGAATACACAGACATTCTAGGGAGGAGCTAGGGGAATACACAGACACTCTAGGGAGGAGCTGGAGGAAGACAGACATTCTAGGGAGGAGCTAGAGGAACACAGACATTCTAGGGAAGACCTAGAGGAAGACAGACATTCTAGGGAAGAGCTAGAGGAAGACAGACATTCTAAGGAGGAGCTAGAGGAAGACACAGACATTCCAGGGAGGAGCTAGAGGAATACACAGACATTCTAGGGAGGAGCTAGAGGAATACACAGACACTCTAGGGAGGAGCTGGAGGAAGACAGACATTCTAGGGAGGAGCTAGAGGAACACACAGACATTCTAGGGAAGACCTAGAGGAAGACAGACATTCTAGGGAAGAGCTAGAGGAAGACAGACATTCTAAGTAGGAGCTAGAGGTAGACACAGACATTCCAGGGAGGAGCTAGAGGAAGACACAGACATTCTAGGGAGGAGCTAGAGGAAGACAGACATTCTAGGGAAGACCTAGAGGAAGACAGACATTCTAGGGAAGAGCTAGAGGAAGACAGACATTCTAAGGAGGAGCTAGAGGAAGACACAGACATTCTAAGGAGGAGCTAGAGGAAGACACAGACATTCTAGGGAGGAGCTAGAGGAAGACAGACATTCTAGGGAAGAGCTAGAGGAAGACAGACATTATAAGGAGGAGCTAGAGGAAGACAGACATTCTAAGGAGGAGCTAGAGGAATACGCAGACATTCTAGGGAGGAGCTAGAGGAATACACAGACATTGTAGGGAGGAGCTAGAGGAACACACAGACATTCTAGGGAGGAGGTAGAGGGATACACAGACATTCTAGGGAGGAGCTAGAGGAAGTCAGACATTCTAGGGAAAACCTAGAGGAAGACAGACATTCTAGGGAAGAGATAGAGGAAAACAGACATGCTAGGGAGGAGCTAGAGGAACATACAGACATTCTAGGGAAGAGCTAGAGGAAGACACAGACATTCTAGGGAGAAGCTAGAGGAAGACACAGACATTCTAGGGAGGAGCTAGAGGAAGACACACATTCTAGGGAGGAGCTAGAGGAAGACACAGACATTCTATGGAAGACCTAGAGGAAGACAGACATTCTAGGGAAGAGCTAGAGGAAGACACAGACATTCTAGGGAGGAGCTAGAGGAATACACAGACATTGTAGGGAGGAGCTAGAGGAACACACAGACATTCTAGGTAGGAGCTAGAGGAAAACACAGACATTCTAGGGAGGAGCTAGAGGAAGTCAGACATTGTAGGGAAAACCTAGAGGAAGACAGACATTCTAGGGAAGAGCTAGAGGAAGACACAGACATTCTAGGGAGGAGCTAGAGGAACACACAGACATTCTAGGGAGGAGCTAGAGGAACACACAGACATTCTAGGGAGGAGCTAGAGGAAGACACAGACATTCTAGGGAGGAGCTAGAGGAAGACACAGACATTCTAGGGAAGGCCTAGAGGAAGACAGACATTCTAGGGAAGAGGTAGAGGAAGACAGACATTCTAAGGAGCTAGAGGAAGACACAGACATTCTAAGGAGGAGATAGAGGAATACACAGACATTCTAGGGAGGAGCTAGAGGAATACACAGACATTGTAAGGAAGAGCTAGAGGAACACACAGACATTCTAGGGAGGAGCTAGAGGAATACACAGACATTCTAGGGAGGAGCTAGAGGAAGTCAGACATTCTAGGGAAAACCTAGAGAAAGACAGACATTCTAGGGAAGAGCTAGAGGAAGACAGACATTCTAGGGAGGAGCTAGAGGAACACACAGACATTCTAGGGAAGAGCTAGAGGAAGACACAGACATTCTAAGGAGGAGCTAGAGGAAGACACATTCTAGGGAGGAGCTAGAGGAAGACACAGACATTCTAGGGAGGAGCTAGAGGAAGACACATACATTCTAGGGAGGAGCTAGAGGAAGACACATACATTCTAGGGAGGAGCTAGAGGAAGACAGACATTCTAGGGAGGAGCTAGAGTAAGACAGACATTCTAGGGATGAGCTAGAGGAAGACACACAATCTAAAGGAGGAGCTAGAAGAAGTCATATTCTGGGAGATGCTAGAGGAAAACAGACACTCTAGGAAGAGCTAGAGGAATACACAGACATTCTAGGGAGGAGCTAGAGGAATACACAAACATTCTAGGGAGGAGCTAGAGGAATACACAGACATTCTAGGGAGGAGCTAGAGGAATACACAGACATTCTAGGGAGGAGCTAGAGGAACACACAGACATTCTAGGGAGGAGCTAGAAGAAAACAAACATTCTAGGGAGGAGCTAGAGGAATACACAGACATTCTAGGGAGGAGCTAGAGGAAGACAGACATTCTAGGGAAGAGCTAGAGGAAGACAGACATTCTAAGGAGGAGCTAGAGGAAGACACAGACATTCTAGGGAGGAGCTAGAGGAATACACAGACATTCTAGGGAGGAGCTAGAGGAATACACAGACATTCTAGGGAGGAGCTAGAGGAAGACAGACATTCAAGGGAGGAGCTAGAGGAACACACAGACATTCTAGGGAAGACCTAGAGGAAGACAGACATTCTAGGGAAGAGCTAGAGGAAGACAGACATTCTAAGGAGGAGCTAGAGGAAGATACAGACATTCCAGGGAGGAGCTAGAGGAATACATAGACATTCTAGGGAGGAGCTAGAGGAATACACAGACACTCTAGGGGGGAGCTGGAGGAAGACAGACATTCTAGGGAGGAGCTAGAGGAACACACAGACATTCTAGGAAAGACCTAGAGGAAGACAGACATTCTAGGGAAGAGCTAAAGGAAGACAGACATTCTAAGGAGGAGCTAGAGGAAGACACAGACATTCTAGGGAAGACCTAGAGGAAGACAGACATTCTAGGGAAGAGCTAGAGGAAGACAGACATTCTAAGGAGGAGCTAGAGGAAGACACAGACATTCTAAGGAGGAGCTAGAGGAAGACAGACATTCTAGGGAGGAGCTAGAGGAAGACAGACATTCTAGGGAAGAGCTAGAGGAAGACAGACATTCTAAAGAGGAGCTAGAGGAAGACACAGACATTCTAAGGAGGAGCTAGAGGAATACACACATTCTAGGGAGGAGCTAGAGGAATACACAGACATTGTAGGGAGGAACTAGAGGAACACACAGACATTCTAGGGAGGAGCTAGAGGAATACACAGACATTCTAGGGAGGAGCTAGAGGAAGTCAGACATTCTAGGGAGGAGCTAGAGGAACACACAGACATTCTAGGGAAGACCTAGAGGAAGACAGACATTCTAGGGAAGAGCTAGAGGAAGACAGACATTCTAAGGAGGAGCTAGAGGAAGACACACATTCCAGGGAGGAGCTAGAGGAATACACAGACACTCTAGGGAGGAGCTGGAGGAAGACAGACATTCTAGGGAGGAGCTAGAGGAACACACAGACATTCTAGGAAAGACCTAGAGGAAGACAGACATTCTAGGGAAGAGCTAGAGGAAGACAGACATTCTAAGGAGGAGCTAGAGGAAGACACAGACATTCCAGGGAGGAGCTAGAGGAAGACAGACATTCTAGGGAGGAGCTAGAGGAACACACAGACATTCTAGGAAAGACCTAGAGGAAGACAGACATTCTAGGGAAGAACTAGAGGAAGACAGACATTCTAAGGAGGAGCTAGAGGAAGACACAGACATTCCAGGGAGGAGCTAGAGGAAGACAGACATTCTAGGGAGGAGCTAGAGGAAGACAGACATTCTAGGGAAGACCTAGAGGAAGACAGACATTCTAGGGAAGAGCTAGAGGAAGACAGACATTCTAAGGAGGAGCTAGAGGAAGACACAGACATTCTAAGGTGGAGCTAGAGGAAGACACAGACATTCTAGGGAGGAGCTAGAAGAAGACAGACATTCTAGGGAAGAGCTAGAGGAAGACAGACATTCTAAAGAGGAGCTAGAGGAAGACACAGACATTCTAAGGAGGAGCTAGAGGAATACACACATTCTAGGGAGGAGCTAGAGGAATACACAGACATTGTAGGGAGGAGCTAGAGGAACACACAGACATTCTAGGGAGGAGCTAGAGGAATACACAGACATTCTAGGGAGGAGCTAGAGGAAGTCAGACATTCTAGGGAGGAGCTAGAGGAACACACAGACATTCTAGGGAAGACCTAGAGGAAGACAGACATTCTAGGGAAGAGCTAGAGGAAGACAGACATTCTAAGGAGGAGCTAGAGGAAGACACAGACATTCCAGGGAGGAGCTAGAGGAATACACAGACACTCTAGGGAGGAGCTGGAGGAAGACAGACATTCTAGGGAGGAGCTAGAGGAACACACAGACATTCTAGGGAAGACCTAGAGGAAGACAGACATTCTAGGGAAGAGCTAGAGGAAGACAGACATTCTAAGGAGGAGCTAGAGGAAGACACAGACATTCTAAGGTGGAGCTAGAGGAAGACACAGACATTCTAGGGAGGAGCTAGAAGAAGACAGACATTCTAGGGAAGAGCTAGAGGAAGACAGACATTCTAAAGAGGAGCTAGAGGAAGACACAGACATTCTAAGGAGGAGCTAGAGGAATACACACATTTTAGGGAGGAGCTAGAGGAATACACAGACATTGTAGGGAGGAGCTAGTGGAACACACAGACATTCTAGGGAGGAGCTAGAGGAATACACAGACATTCTAGGGAGGATCTAAAGGAAGTCAGACATTCTAGGGAAAACCTAGAGGAAGACAGACATTCTAGGGAAGAGCTAGAGGAAAACAGACATTCTAGGGAGGAGCTAGAGGAACACACAGACATTCTAGGGAAGAGCTAGAGGAAGACACAGACATTTTAGGGAGGAGCTAGAGGAAGACAGACATTCTAGGGAGAAGCTAGAAGAAGACACACATTCTAGGGAGGAGATAGAGGAAGACACAGACATTCCAGGGAAGACCTAGAGGAAGACAGACATTCTAGGGAAGAGCTAGAGGAAGACAGACATTCTAAGGAGGAGCTAGAGGAAGACACAGACATTCTAAGGAGGAGCTAGAGGAATACACAGACATTCTAGGGAGGAGCTAGAGGAATACACAGACATTGTAGGAAAGAGCTAGAGGAACACACAGACATTCTAGGGAGGAGCTAGAGGAATACAAAGACATTCTAGGGAGGTGCTAGAGGAAGTCAGACATTCTAGGGAAAACCTAGAGAAAGACAGACATTCTAGGGAAGAGCTAGAGGAATACAGACATTCTAGGGAGGAGCTAGAGGAACACACAGACATTCTAGGGAAGACCTAGAGGAAGACAGACATTCTAGGGAAGAACTAGAGGAAGACAGACATTCTAAGGAGGAGCTAGAGGAAGACACAGACATTCCAGGGAGGAGCTAGAGGAAGACAGACATTCTAGGGAGGAGCTAGAGGAAGACAGACATTCTAGGGAAGACCTAGAGGAAGACAGACATTCTAGGGAAGAGCTAGAGGAAGACAGACATTCTAAGGAGGAGCTAGAGGAAGACACAGACATTCTAAGGTGGAGCTAGAGGAAGACACAGATATTCTAGGGAGGAGCTAGAAGAAGACAGACATTCTAGGGAAGAGCTAGAGGAAGACAGACATTCTAAAGAGGAGCTAGAGGAAGACACAGACATTCTAAGGAGGAGCTAGAGGAATACACACATTCTAGGGAGGAGCTAGAGGAATACACAGACATTGTAGGGAGGAGCTAGAGGAACACACAGACATTCTAGGGAGGAGCTAGAGGAATACACAGACATTCTAGGGAGGAGCTAGAGGAAGTCAGACATTCTAGGGAGGAGCTAGAGGAACACACAGACATTCTAGGGAAGACCTAGAGGAAGACAGACATTCTAGGGAAGAGCTAGAGGAAGACAGACATTCTAAGGAGGAGCTAGAGGAAGACACAGACATTCCAGGGAGGAGCTAGAGGAATACACAGACACTCTAGGGAGGAGCTGGAGGAAGACAGACATTCTAGGGAGGAGCTAGAGGAACACACAGACATTCTAGGGAAGACCTAGAGGAAGACAGACATTCTAGGGAAGAGCTAGAGGAAGACAGACATTCTAAGGAGGAGCTAGAGGAAGACACAGACATTCTAAGGTGGAGCTAGAGGAAGACACAGACATTCTAGGGAGGAGCTAGAAGAAGACAGACATTCTAGGGAAGAGCTAGAGGAAGACAGACATTCTAAAGAGGAGCTAGAGGAAGACACAGACATTCTAAGGAGGAGCTAGAGGAATACACACATTTTAGGGAGGAGCTAGAGGAATACACAGACATTGTAGGGAGGAGCTAGTGGAACACACAGACATTCTAGGGAGGAGCTAGAGGAATACACAGACATTCTAGGGAGGATCTAAAGGAAGTCAGACATTCTAGGGAAAACCTAGAGGAAGACAGACATTCTAGGGAAGAGCTAGAGGAAAACAGACATTCTAGGGAGGAGCTATAGGAACACACAGACATTCTAGGGAAGAGCTAGAGGAAGACACAGACATTTTAGGGAGGAGCTAGAGGAAGACAGACATTCTAGGGAGAAGCTAGAAGAAGACAAACATTCTAGGGAGGAGCTAGAGGAAGACACAGACATTCCAGGGAAGACCTAGAGGAAGACAGACATTCTAGGGAAGAGCTAGAGGAAGACAGACATTCTAAGGAGGAGCTAGAGGAAGACACAGACATTCTAAGGAGGAGCTAGAGGAATACACAGACATTCTAGGGAGGAGCTAGAGGAATACACAGACATTGTAGGAAAGAGCTAGAGGAACACACAGACATTCTAGGGAGGAGCTAGAGGAATACAAAGACATTCTAGGGAGGTGCTAGAGGAAGTCAGACATTCTAGGGAAAACCTAGAGAAAGAGACATTCTAGGGAAGAGCTAGAGGAATACAGACATTCTAGGGAGGAGCTAGAGGAACACACAGACATTCTAGGGAAGAGCTAGAGGAAGACAGACATTCTAGGGAGGAGCTAGAGGAACACACAGGCATTTTAGGGATGAGCTAGAGAAGGACACAGATATTCTAGGGAGGAGCTAGCGGAAGACACAGACATTTTAGGGAGGAGCTAGAGGAAGACACAGACATTCTAGGGAGGAGCTAGAGGAAGACACAAATATTCTAAGGAGGAGCTAGAGGAATACACAGACATTGTAGGGAGGAGCTAGAGGAACACACAGACATTCTAGGGAGGAGCTAGAGGAATACACAGACATTCTAGGAAGCAGCTAGAGGAAGTCAGACATTCTAGGGAAAACCTAGAGGAAGACAGACATTCTAGGGAAGAGCTAGAGGAAGACAGACATTCTAGGGAGGAGCTAGAGGAAAACACAGACATTCTAGGGAGGAGCTAGAGGAAGACACATATTCTAGGGAGGAGCTAGAGGAATACACAGACATTCTAGGGAGGAGCTAGAGGAATACACAGACACTCTAGGGAGGAGCTGGAGGAAGACAGACATTCTTGGGAGGAGCTAGAGGAACACACAGACATTCTAGGGAAGACCTAGAAGATGACAGACATTCTAGGGAAGAGCTAGAGGAAGACACATTCTAAGGAGGAGCTAGAGAAAGACACAGACATTCCAGGGAGGAGCTAGAGGAATACACAGACATTCTAGGGAGGAGCTAGAGGAATACACAGACACTCTAGGGAGGAGCTGGAGGATGACAGACATTCTAGGGAGGAGCTAGAGGAACACACAGACATTCTAGGGAAGACCTAGAGGAAGACAGACATTCTAGGGAAGAGCTAGAGGAAGACAGACATTCTAAGGAGGAGCTAGAGGAAGAGACTGACATTCCAGGGAGGAGCTAGAGGAATACACAGACATTCTAGGGAGGAGCTAGGGGAATACACAGACACTCTAGGGAGGAGCTGGAGGAAGACAGACATTCTAGGGAGGAGCTAGAGGAACACAGACATTCTAGGGAAGACCTAGAGGAAGACAGACATTCTAGGGAAGAGCTAGAGGAAGACAGACATTCTAAGGAGGAGCTAGAGGAAGACACAGACATTCCAGGGAGGAGCTAGAGGAATACACAGACATTCTAGGGAGGAGCTAGAGGAATACACAGACACTCTAGGGAGGAGCTGGAGGAAGACAGACATTCTAGGGAGGAGCTAGAGGAACACACAGACATTCTAGGGAAGACCTAGAGGAAGACAGACATTCTAGGGAAGAGCTAGAGGAAGACAGACATTCTAAGTAGGAGCTAGAGGTAGACACAGACATTCCAGGGAGGAGCTAGAGGAAGACACAGACATTCTAGGGAGGAGCTAGAGGAAGACAGACATTCTAGGGAAGACCTAGAGGAAGACAGACATTCTAGGGAAGAGCTAGAGGAAGACAGACATTCTAAGGAGGAGCTAGAGGAAGACACAGACATTCTAAGGAGGAGCTAGAGGAAGACACAGACATTCTAGGGAGGAGCTAGAGGAAGACAGACATTCTAGGGAAGAGCTAGAGGAAGACAGACATTATAAGGAGGAGCTAGAGGAAGACAGACATTCTAAGGAGGAGCTAGAGGAATACGCAGACATTCTAGGGAGGAGCTAGAGGAATACACAGACATTGTAGGGAGGAGCTAGAGGAACACACAGACATTCTAGGGAGGAGGTAGAGGGATACACAGACATTCTAGGGAGGAGCTAGAGGAAGTCAGACATTCTAGGGAAAACCTAGAGGAAGACAGACATTCTAGGGAAGAGATAGAGGAAAACAGACATGCTAGGGAGGAGCTAGAGGAACATACAGACATTCTAGGGAAGAGCTAGAGGAAGACACAGACATTCTAGGGAGAAGCTAGAGGAAGACACAGACATTCTAGGGAGGAGCTAGAGGAAGACACACATTCTAGGGAGGAGCTAGAGGAAGACACAGACATTCTATGGAAGACCTAGAGGAAGACAGACATTCTAGGGAAGAGCTAGAGGAAGACACAGACATTCTAGGGAGGAGCTAGAGGAATACACAGACATTGTAGGGAGGAGCTAGAGGAACACACAGACATTCTAGGTAGGAGCTAGAGGAAAACACAGACATTCTAGGGAGGAGCTAGAGGAAGTCAGACATTGTAGGGAAAACCTAGAGGAAGACAGACATTCTAGGGAAGAGCTAGAGGAAGACACAGACATTCTAGGGAGGAGCTAGAGGAACACACAGACATTCTAGGGAGGAGCTAGAGGAACACACAGACATTCTAGGGAGGAGCTAGAGGAAGACACAGACATTCTAGGGAGGAGCTAGAGGAAGACACAGACATTCTAGGGAAGGCCTAGAGGAAGACAGACATTCTAGGGAAGAGGTAGAGGAAGACAGACATTCTAAGGAGCTAGAGGAAGACACAGACATTCTAAGGAGGAGATAGAGGAATACACAGACATTCTAGGGAGGAGCTAGAGGAATACACAGACATTGTAAGGAAGAGCTAGAGGAACACACAGACATTCTAGGGAGGAGCTAGAGGAATACACAGACATTCTAGGGAGGAGCTAGAGGAAGTCAGACATTCTAGGGAAAACCTAGAGAAAGACAGACATTCTAGGGAAGAGCTAGAGGAAGACAGACATTCTAGGGAGGAGCTAGAGGAACACACAGACATTCTAGGGAAGAGCTAGAGGAAGACACAGACATTCTAAGGAGGAGCTAGAGGAAGACACATTCTAGGGAGGAGCTAGAGGAAGACACAGACATTCTAGGGAGGAGCTAGAGGAAGACACATACATTCTAGGGAGGAGCTAGAGGAAGACACATACATTCTAGGGAGGAGCTAGAGGAAGACAGACATTCTAGGGAGGAGCTAGAGTAAGACAGACATTCTAGGGATGAGCTAGAGGAAGACACACAATCTAAAGGAGGAGCTAGAAGAAGTCATATTCTGGGAGATGCTAGAGGAAAACAGACACTCTAGGAAGAGCTAGAGGAATACACAGACATTCTAGGAAGAGCTAGAGGAATACACAGACATTCTAGGGAGGAGCTAGAGGAATACACAGACATTCTTGGGAAGATCTAGAGGAAGACACAGACATTCTAGGGAGGAGCTAGGGAAAGAGACATTCTAGGGTGGAGCTACAGGAAGACAGACATTTTAGGGAGGAGCTAGGGAAAGACAAAGACATTCTAGGGAGGAGCTAGGAAAGACACAGACATTATAGGGAGGAGCTAGGGAAAGACACAGACATTCTAGGGAGGAGCTAGAGGAAGACACAGACATTCTATGGAAGACCTAGAGGAAGACAGACATTCTAGGGAAGAGCTAGAGGAAGACACAGACATTCTAGGGAGGAGCTAGAGGAATACACAGACATTGTAGGGAGGAGCTAGAGGAACACACAGACATTCTAGGTAGGAGCTAGAGGAAAACACAGACATTCTAGGGAGGAGCTAGAGGAAGTCAGACATTGTAGGGAAAACCTAGAGGAAGACAGACATTCTAGGGAAGAGCTAGAGGAAGACACAGACATTCTAGGGAGGAGCTAGAGGAACACACAGACATTCTAGGGAGGAGCTAGAGGAACACACAGACATTCTAGGGAGGAGCTAGAGGAAGACACAGACATTCTAGGGAGGAGCTAGAGGAAGACACAGACATTCTAGGGAAGGCCTAGAGGAAGACAGACATTCTAGGGAAGAGGTAGAGGAAGACAGACATTCTAAGGAGCTAGAGGAAGACACAGACATTCTAAGGAGGAGATAGAGGAATACACAGACATTCTAGGGAGGAGCTAGAGGAATACACAGACATTGTAAGGAAGAGCTAGAGGAACACACAGACATTCTAGGGAGGAGCTAGAGGAATACACAGACATTCTAGGGAGGAGCTAGAGGAAGTCAGACATTCTAGGGAAAACCTAGAGAAAGACAGACATTCTAGGGAAGAGCTAGAGGAAGACAGACATTCTAGGGAGGAGCTAGAGGAACACACAGACATTCTAGGGAAGAGCTAGAGGAAGACACAGACATTCTAAGGAGGAGCTAGAGGAAGACACATTCTAGGGAGGAGCTAGAGGAAGACACAGACATTCTAGGGAGGAGCTAGAGGAAGACACATACATTCTAGGGAGGAGCTAGAGGAAGACACATACATTCTAGGGAGGAGCTAGAGGAAGACAGACATTCTAGGGAGGAGCTAGAGTAAGACAGACATTCTAGGGATGAGCTAGAGGAAGACACACAATCTAAAGGAGGAGCTAGAAGAAGTCATATTCTGGGAGATGCTAGAGGAAAACAGACACTCTAGGAAGAGCTAGAGGAATACACAGACATTCTAGGAAGAGCTAGAGGAATACACAGACATTCTAGGGAGGAGCTAGAGGAATACACAGATATTCTTGGGAAGATCTAGAGGAAGACACAGACATTCTAGGGAGGAGCTAGGGAAAGAGACATTCTAGGGTGGAGCTACAGGAAGACAGACATTTTAGGGAGGAGCTAGGGAAAGACAAAGACATTCTAGGGAGGAGCTAGGAAAGACACAGACATTATAGGGAGGAGCTAGGGAAAGACACAGACATTCTAGGGAGGAGCTAGAGGAAGACACAGACATTCTATGGAAGACCTAGAGGAAGACAGACATTCTAGGGAAGAGCTAGAGGAAGACACAGACATTCTAGGGAGGAGCTAGAGGAATACACAGACATTGTAGGGAGGAGCTAGAGGAACACACAGACATTCTAGGTAGGAGCTAGAGGAAAACACAGACATTCTAGGGAGGAGCTAGAGGAAGTCAGACATTGTAGGGAAAACCTAGAGGAAGACAGACATTCTAGGGAAGAGCTAGAGGAAGACACAGACATTCTAGGGAGGAGCTAGAGGAACACACAGACATTCTAGGGAGGAGCTAGAGGAACACACAGACATTCTAGGGAGGAGCTAGAGGAAGACACAGACATTCTAGGGAGGAGCTAGAGGAAGACACAGACATTCTAGGGAAGGCCTAGAGGAAGACAGACATTCTAGGGAAGAGGTAGAGGAAGACAGACATTCTAAGGAGCTAGAGGAAGACACAGACATTCTAAGGAGGAGATAGAGGAATACACAGACATTCTAGGGAGGAGCTAGAGGAATACACAGACATTGTAAGGAAGAGCTAGAGGAACACACAGACATTCTAGGGAGGAGCTAGAGGAATACACAGACATTCTAGGGAGGAGCTAGAGGAAGTCAGACATTCTAGGGAAAACCTAGAGAAAGACAGACATTCTAGGGAAGAGCTAGAGGAAGACAGACATTCTAGGGAGGAGCTAGAGGAACACACAGACATTCTAGGGAAGAGCTAGAGGAAGACACAGACATTCTAAGGAGGAGCTAGAGGAAGACACATTCTAGGGAGGAGCTAGAGGAAGACACAGACATTCTAGGGAGGAGCTAGAGGAAGACACATACATTCTAGGGAGGAGCTAGAGGGAGACACAGACATTCTAGGGAGGAGCTAGAGGAAGACAGACATTCTAGGGAGGAGCTAGAGTAAGACATAGACATTCTAGGGATGAGCTAGAGGAAGACACACAATCTAAAGGAGGAGCTAGAGGAAGTCATATTCTGGGAGATGCTAGAGGAAAACAGACACTCTAGGAAGAGCTAGAGGAATACACAGACATTCTAAGAAGAGCTAGAGGAATACACAGACATTCTAGGGAGGAGCTAGAGGAATACACAGACATTCTTGGGAAGATCTAGAGGAAGACACAGACATTCTAGGGAGGAGCTAGGGAAAGAGACATTCTAGGGTGGAGCTACAGGAAGACAGACATTTTAGGGAGGAGCTAGGGAAAGACAAAGACATTCTAGGGAGGAGCTAGGAAAGACACAGACATTATAGGGAGGAGCTAGGGAAAGACAGACATTCTAGGGAGGAGCTAGAGGAAGACAGACATTTTAGGGAGGAGCTAGGGAAAGACACAGACATTCTAGGGAGGAGCTAGGGAAAGACACAGACATTCTAGGGAGGAGCTAGAGAAAGACAGACATTCTAGGGAGGAGCTAGAGGAAGACACAGACATTCTAGGGAGGAGCTCCTGTGCAGTGATACTTTTCTGCCTTGACTAGGACGGAGTAAAGTACTGTAGTGCAGGAGCCGGGAAAGGTCAAAGAGACCCGGCACATGGGCACTGCCTATTTAGAACAGAGACTTATGCCTGCACAGGAGCACAATGCCAGAGAGACTGTGTGGATGACGTAGCACGTGTCATCCACATGAAACAAGAAGGAGGACGGCATCATAAGATGAAGGGAGGTGCCAGAACAAGACTAGCAGCACCCCTAGGACCAGACCGCCCCACAGGTGAGTTTAATAAAAGCTCTTTTTCTCGTCTTGCAGGTCGGGAGCAGATTTACAGCATTATAGAATGCTGTATATCAGGACTGAAAGGTGGTGGCCGTATCTCATATCAGTCAAACCTGGTGACAGGTTCCCTTTAAGTATTTCAAAAATTCATGTGTCCTATATCCACAGGCTCTCAAACAGAGCCCCATTATTAATCTGTCTCTCCCGATCAAATGCTACTACATAAGTAGGCAGAATGTGAGCAAAGCCTCCTATCAGTGACTGATTGGTCTCTCTTCTCTGTGTGAGCTTCCTTCCATGCCACTGGGTTCGAGCCTGTGATTGGTTGTCGGCTTCTCTGTCCACCGAGCCACTCCAGGCACACCTTTTCCACAGGTATTTTAGTTCTGTTATTCTGGCTGCAGTCTGTTTAGCATAACACAGTTGTTTTTATTTGTCTGCCCTATCACCTTTCGGGTGCAGCTTTATATACTTTATATACTTTCCCCCTTCTGGTATTTCCTGTTTGTGATAGTCTCATTTGAATGTTCTGACATTCTGTTGTGGTTTAAAGCCAGTCTGAAATTCCAGCTAAAGGTTATCTCTTCACTGTTTCTGTACCCTACTCTGCATCTATATTCTATTGCTTTCTAAGAAGTAGTCTGCATATTATCTACCAGTACGTACTTTATACTGTATTTTGTGGCTTATCCTACTCACTTTGGGATCTTTCCTGTTGTGAATTCTGTTTGTGGGCTCCCCCGGTGGTGTTTTATGGTAGTGCCACTTATTTGCCTTCTTCTATCCTTGATCACCTGTTGACACCCATTAGGGGAGTTTCCTATTTAAGGCTGCTTGGCTGCTGGTCTGATGCCGGCCAACAATGTATCAGTAGCATTCTGTTGCATTCTCCTGCCTCAAGATCCTGTTCAGCTAAGTTGAATTTTGTTTCTAGTTTATTCTATTTTTGTCCAGCTATTTGCAATTGACTCTCTGTAGCTGGAAGCTCTCGTGGACTGAAATTGCCACTCCAGTGACATGAGTTGTCACTGGAGTTTTAAAGTAATTTCAGGATGGTGTTTTTGAGTAGTGTTTTGAAGTTGACCGTGAAGTGACTCTTTCCTGTACTTCTGCTATCTAGTAAGCGGACCTCACTGTGCTAAATCTGCTGTTCATCCTACGTATGTCTTTTCCTCTTGACTCACCGTCAATATCTGTGGGGGGCTGCTATCTCCTTTTGGGGTTCATCTCTGGAGGTAAGGCAGGCCTGTATATTCCTCTGATAGGGGTAGTTAGTAGGGTTGAGCGAAACGGGTCGATCATTTTCAAAAGTCGCCGACTTTTGGCTAAGTCGGCGTCTCATGAAACCCGATCCGACCCCTGTGCTTGTCGGCCATGCGGTACGCGACTTTCGCGCCAAAGTCGCGTTTCAATGACGCGAAAAGCGCCATTTCTCAGCCAATGAAGGTGAACGCAGAGTGTGGGCAGCGTGATGACATAGATCCTGGTCCCCACCATCTTAGAGAAGGGCATTGCAGTGATTGGCTTGCTGTCTGCGGCGTCACAGGGGCTATAAAGGGGCGTTCCCGCCGACCGCCATCTTACTGCTGCTGATCTGAGCTTAGGGACAGGTTGCTGCCGCTTCATCAGAAGCAGGGAGAGCGTTAGGCAGGGTCCACTAACCACCAAACCGCTTGTGCTGCAGCGATTTCCACTGTCCAACACCACCTTCGGTGTGCAGGGACTGTGGAAGCTATTTTTTTTTTTTTTTCCCCTCAGCGCTGTAGCTCATTGGGCTGCCCTAGAAGGCTCCGTGATAGCTGTATTGCTGTGTGTACGCCACTGTGGAAACCAACTGCTTTTTTCAAAGCACATATCCTCTTGTTCCTTCCTTTCTGCACAGCTATCTTTTCTGTTTTTCCACACTTTTTATTTAATTTGTGCATCAGTCCACTCCTATTGCTGCCTGCCATACCTGGCTTACATTACTGCAGGGAGATAGTAATTGTAGGACAGTTTTTTTTTTTTTTTTGTTTTGTTTTTTTGTGGGAGATTAAGATTGGCATTTCTGCTACAGTGCCATCCCTGTGTGTGCCATCTCTCACTGAGTGGGCCATAGAAAGCCTATTTATTTTTTCCGTGATTTGTGTTCTAAAATCTACCTCAACACAAAAACAGTACATCAATCAGTGGGAGAAAAATATTGGCCTCAGTCAGGGCTTGTGTGCCACTGCTGTGTGTGCTATCTCTCATTCAGTGGGCTATAGCAAGCCTATTTTTTTTTTTTTTTTTTAATATTATTTGGTTTCTAATTCTCCCTGAAAAAAAAAAAAAAAACCTAAAAAAACAGTGGGAGAATAATATTGCCCTTTCAGCTTGTGTGCCAGTCTTGACTCCTGGGTGTGCCACCTCTCTCCCTCTCATTCAGTGGGCCATAGAAAGCCTATTTATTTTTTTTTTTAAATATTATTGGGTTTCTAAAGTCTCCCTGAAAAAACAAAAAATACATAAAAAAACAGTGGGAGAGTAATATTGCCCTTTCAGCTTGTGTGCCAGTCTTGACTCCTGGGTGTGCCACCTCTCTCCCTTTCATTCAGTGGGCCATAGAAAGCCTATTTATTTTTTCCGTGATTTGTGTTCTAAAATCTACCTCAACACAAAAACACTACATCAATCAGTGGGAGAAAAATATTGGCCTCAGTCAGGGCTTGTGTGCCACTGCTGTGTGTGCTATCTCTCATTCAGTGGGCTATAGCAAGCCTATTTTTTTTTTTTTTTTTTTTTTAATATTATTTGGTTTCTAAAGTCTCCCTGAAAAAAAAAAAAAAACATAAAAAAACAGTGGGAGAGTAATATTGCCCTTTCAGCTTGTGTGCCAGTCTTGACTCCTGGGTGTGCCACCTCTCTCCCTTTCATTCAGTGGGCCATAGAAAGCCTATTTATTTTTTGGTTTTTTTAATATTATTTGGTTTCTAAAGTCTCCCTGAAAATAAAAAAAAAAAATACATAAAAAAACAGTGGGAGAGTAATATTGCCATTTCAGCTTGTGTGCCAGTCTTGACTCCTGGGTGTGCCACCTCTCTCCCTCTCATTCAGTGGGCCATAGAAAGCCTTGTTTTTTTGTTTTTTTTTTAATATTATTTGGTTTCTAAAGTCTCCCTGAAAATAAAAAAAAAAAACATAAAAAAACAGTGGGAGAGTAATATTGCCATTTCAGCTTGTGTGCCAGTCTTGACTCCTGGGTGTGCCACCTCTCTCTCTAATTGTGGGCCATAGAAAGCCTATTTATTTTTTGGTTTTTTTAATATTATTTGGTTTCTAAAGTCTCCCTGAAAATAAAAAAAAAAAATACATAAAAAAACAGTGGGAGAGTAATATTGCCCTTTCAGCTTGTGTGCCAGTCTTGACTCCTGGGTGTGCCACCTCTCTCCCTTTCATTCAGTGGGCCATAGAAAGCCTATTTATTTTTTGGTTTTTTTAATATTATTTGGTTTCTAAAGTCTCCCTGAAAATAAAAAAAAAAAATACATAAAAAAACAGTGGGAGAGTAATATTGCCATTTCAGCTTGTGTGCCAGTCTTGACTCCTGGGTGTGCCACCTCTCTCCCTCTCATTCAGTGGGCCATAGAAAGCCTTGTTTTTTTGTTTTTTTTTAATATTATTTGGTTTCTAAAGTCTCCCTGAAAATAAAAAAAAAAAACATAAAAAAACAGTGGGAGAGTAATATTGCCATTTCAGCTTGTGTGCCAGTCTTGACTCCTGGGTGTGCCACCTCTCTCTCTAATTGTGGGCCATAGAAAGCCTATTTATTTTTTGGTTTTTTTAATATTATTTGGTTTCTAAAGTCTCCCTGAAAATAAAAAAAAAAAATACATAAAAAAACAGTGGGAGAGTAATATTGCCCTTTCAGCTTGTGTGCCAGTCTTGACTCCTGGGTGTGCCACCTCTCTCCCTTTCATTCAGTGGGCCATAGAAAGCCTATTTATTTTTTGGTTTTTTTAATATTATTTGGTTTCTAAAGTCTCCCTGAAAATAAAAAAAAAATACATAAAAAAACAGTGGGAGAGTAATATTGCCATTTCAGCTTGTGTGCCAGTCTTGACTCCTGGGTGTGCCACCTCTCTCTCTAATTGTGGGCCATAGAAAGCCTTTTTATTTTTTTCCTTCATTTGTGTTTTAAAATCAACCTCAACACAAAAACACTACATCAATCAGTGGGAGAAAAATATTGGCCTCAGTCAGGGCTTGTGTGCCACTCCTGTGCGTGCCATCTCTCATTCAGTGGGCCATAGAAAGCCTTGTTTTTTTGTTTTTTTTTTAAATATTATTTGGTTTCTAAAGTCTCACAGAGAAAAAAAAAAAAATAAATTAGGTGGGAGATTAATATTGACATTAGTGCTTGAGTGACAGTCCTGCGTGTGTGTCATCTCTGTGATTTGGTGTCACAGAAAACAGAGTGTGTAACATTGTGCCTGATTTTCCTTGTGGTCTCACCAACCTGTTAAGGGATATTGAAATCATACTGAAGTTATAGCTCACCGTGTAAGTTGTTTGACAGCAACAAATAAAGTTAGTTTGGTTACGATTTTTAAACAATGAGGAAGTCTGGTGCAAGAGGTCGTCGTGGGCGTTCATTGTCAGCTGGTAATGATGGTAGTGGTAGTGGAGCATCAGGTGGTCGTGGGGATAAAAATATTCCACCTAAGTCTGGAGCTGTGGAGCCAGTTTCGTCGTCAGGCTACACAAGGCCTCGAACGCTCTCTTTTCTGGGAGTAGGAAAACCGCTTTTAAAGGCTGAGCAGCAACAGCAAGTTTTGGCTTACATTGCAGACTCAGCCTCTAGCTCTTTTGCCTCCTCTTCCGAAACTGGTAAATGTAAAAGCAGCGCGTCGCTTGTGGATGTTCACGGTCAGGGACAAGTCGCTTCCTTGTCCTCCTCAGCAAAAACTACAACAAGAGAGAAGGATGCAGCAGGCGACACAACGGGTCACTCCATGGAGCTCTTTACACATACCGTCCCTGGCTTAGAAAGTGAAACATTTAACAGGCCATGCCCATTACAAGTAGATTCTGACATGGAGTGCACTGATGCACAGCCACAGCCAGAGTACTATGCTGCTCCTTTGACTCAGACCACCACATTGCCGTCTCAGGGTACAGATCCACAATCAGACCCTGATGAGACTATGTTGCCCCGCCACGAACGCTATACCACCGACCGACACAGTGACACAGACGAAGTTGCACACGAGCTCGAAGAGGAGGTAATAGATGACCCAGTTATTGACCCCGATTGGCAGCCATTGGGGGAACAGGGTGCAGGCGGCAGTAGTTCAGAAGCGGAGGTGGAGGAGGGGCCGCAGCAGGCATCAACATCGCAACAGGTTCCATCTGCCGGGCCCGTATCTGGCCCAAAACGCGTGTCAAAGCCAAAACCTGTTGGAGGACAGCGTGGCCATCCGGTTAAAGCTCAGTCTGCAATCCCTGAAAAGGGATCCGAGTCTAGGAAGAGTGCAGTCTGGCATTTTTTTAAACAACATCCAACTGATCAGCGCAAAGTCATCTGTCAAAAATGTTCAACTAGCTTAAGCAGAGGTCAGAATCTGAAAAGTCTAAATACTAGTTGCATGCATAGACACTTAACCACCATGCATTTTCAAGCCTGGACTAACTACCAAACGTCCCTTAAGGTTGTAGCACCCTCGGCCAATGAAGCTAGTCAGCAACGCAACATCCCTTCCGTCACTGTAAGGCCACCATTTTCCGCACCACCGGCAGTATCTGTGCAGGTTTCTTTGCCAGCCAAAAGCAGTCAGGGTCAGGGAATCACCAGTTTAGTAGGAGGAAATATTGCATCTAGGGCACCGGCGGAAACAATACCGTCTCCAACCGTCTCTCAGTCTGCCATGTACACCGGCACACCCGAAAGTTCCACGATCTCCTGCTCTCCAGTCCAGCTCACCCTACATGAGACTCTGGTTAGAAAAAGGAAGTACTTATCCTCGCATCCGCGTACACAGGGTTTTAACGCCCACATAGCTAGACTAATCTCGTTAGAGATGATGCCCTACCGTTTAGTTGAAAGCGAAGCTTTTAAAGCCCTGATGGAGTACGCTGAACCACGATACGAGCTACCTAGTCGACACTTTTTTTCCAGAAAAGCCATCCCAGCCCTGCACCAGCATGTTAAACAGCGCATCGTCCATGCACTTAGGCAATCTGTGAGTACAAAGGTGCACCTGACTACAGATGCATGGACCAGTAGGCATGGCCAGGGACGTTATGTGTCCATCACGGCACACTGGGTGAATGTGGTGGATGCAGGGTCCACAGGCGACATCAATTTAGGGACAGTTGTGCCTAGCCCACGGTCTAGGAAACAGTTGGCTGTAGGCGTTCGCACCCCCTCCTCCTCCTCCTCGTCCTCCTGCAGAAGCTACAGCTCTTCCACAGAACGCAGTCGGCCAACCACTCCATCGGCAGATGACACTGTTGCACACCAGTTGTCCCATTATGGGCCAGCTACTGCCAAGCGTCAGCAGGCTGTATTGGCTATGAAGTGTTTGGGCGACAACAGACACACCGCGGAAGTTCTGTCCGAGTTCTTGCAACAAGAAACGCAGTCGTGGCTGGGCACAGTAGATCTTGAGGCAGGCAAGGTAGTGAGTGATAACGGAAGGAATTTCATGGCTGCCATCTCCCTTTCCCAACTGAAACACATTCCTTGCCTGGCTCACACCTTAAACCTGGTGGTGCAGTGCTTATTGAAAACTTATCCTGGGTTCTCCGACCTGCTCCTCAAAGTGCGTGCACTTTGCTCACATATCCGACGTTCGCCTGTACACGCCAGCCGTATGCAGACCTATCAGCGGTCTTTGAACCTTCCCCAGCATCGCCTAATCATAGACGTTGCAACAAGGTGGAACTCAACACTGCACATGCTTCAGAGACTGTGCGAACAGAGGCGTGCTGTTATTTATTTGTGGGAGGATACACGGACAGGCAGTAGGATGGCAGACATGGAGTTGTCAGGTGTGCAGTGGTCGAAGATACAAGACATGTGTCAAGTCCTTCAGTGTTTTGAGGAATGCACACGGCTGGTTAGTGCAGACAACGCCGTAATAAGCATGAGCATCCCCCTAATGCGTCTGCTGATGCAAAGTTTGACGCACATAAAGGAGCAGGCGTCTGCACCAGAGGAAGAGGGAAGCCTTGATGACAGTCAGCCATTGTCTGGTCAGGGCAGTGTACAGGACGAGGTAGCGGGCGAAGAGGAGGTGGAGGACGAGGAGGATGATGGGGATGAGTATATTTTTAATGCGGAAACTTTCACGGGGGCACAGGAAATTGGTTGCGTGTCACGGCCGGGTTCTGGTTTTTTGAGGGACACAAGTGACGTAGATTTGCCTGCAACTGCCCCTCAACCAATCACAACCGGAGATTTGACAACTGGAACTTTGGCCCACATGGCGGATTATGCCTTACGTATCCTAAAAAGGGACACACGCATTACGAAAATGATGAACGATGACGATTACTGGTTGGCCTGCCTCCTTGATCCACGCTATAAAGGCAAATTGCAAAATATTATGCCACATGAGAACTTGGAACTAATATTAGCAACCAAACAATCAACTCTTGTTGACCGTTTGCTTCAGGCATTCCCAGCACACAGCGCACGTGATCGTTCTCACACAAGCTCCAGGGGGCAGCAGACTAGGAGTGTTAGGGGTGCACACATCAGAAGTGGCGTTGGACAGAGGGGTTTTCTGACCAGGTTGTGGAGTGATTTTGCTATGACCGCAGACAGGACAGGTACTGCTGCATCAATTGAAAGTGACAGGAGACAACATTTGTCCAGTATGGTTACTAACTATTTTTCATCCCTTATCGATGTTCTCCCTCAACCGTCATTCCCATTTGATTACTGGGCCTCCAAATTAGACACCTGGCCAGAATTGGCAGAATATGCATTGCAGGAGCTTGCTTGCCCGGCAGCAAGTGTCCTATCAGAAAGAGTATTCAGTGCTGCAGGTTCAATATTAACCGAAAAAAGGACTCGTCTGGCTACCCAAAATGTTGACGATCTAACATTCATTAAAATGAACCACAACTGGATTTCGAAATCTTTTGCCCCACCTTGCCCGGCCGACACCTAGCTTTCCTATGAAAAGCTCTTGCCTGTGAATTACTTTTCTAATGTCTAATTTGCTGCAGCTGATTGTACAGCATACGACATGTTTACACCTCCCTAAATGGCAAAACTCCCCACACGGGGCCGTGGTATCGCGACTTGGCGCAAGCACCCGTGAGACTGCTGTTTGTCTGAAGAGGTGGGTGTGCTCGCTTTTGGTTGACGGCATTGCTACTGGGTCCCTCATAGTACAATGTAGTGTCTCTGGCGGTGGTGGTGCGCACCCAACGTCAGACACACCGTTGTAACATGAGGGGCCCTGGGGCGGTCCCGCCGGCCTCAAGAGAGTTCCCCCCTACCCCAGCTCAAAATGTGCTCTACCACGTGCAAAATTATGTCGCACAGCTCCACCAATCTTTAGTCTATTCGCTGACATCATTCAATGTCTGGCACTGACAATACAAATTTGTAGACATCTATGATGCAACTTAAAGTAGTCTGTGTCTGTGTCCTATATTGGCACCATTAAATAGTTACTGCCAAATTACAATGTCAGAAACTCAGTAGATGAGCCCACCCCTGTACCTAAGTATGCCACCTTTTTTTTTTGTTTTGGTTGTTTTGCGAGACATTAACATCTATTTATATTTTGGGAGTACTGGGACAGACACTCCTTGCACTACTCCTCCACTCACCACCAAGCTGCCTGTGTATCCATGTAACCGCTGTAAAACTGCCATGAGCCTATTGTTTGTTATTTTAGGCCTTTGATAGCCTGTCTGCGGTCCCTACTTTAAATACTCCTCCACTGACCACCAAGCTGCCTGCCCGTGTATCCATGTAACCGCTGTGAAACTGCCATGAGCCTATTGTTTGTTATGTTAGGCCTTTGATAGCCTGTCTGCGGTCCCTACTTTAAATACTCCTCCACTGACCAGACCACTGCTGCCCGTGTACCCCTGGAACCAATTATAAAGTGCCTACAGCCAGCCCATTTTCTTATGTTAGGCCTTTGAAGCCTGTCTGCGGTCCCTACTTTAAATACTCCTCCACTGACCAGACCACTGCTGCCCGTGTACCCCTGGAACCAATTATAAAGTGCCTACAGCCAGCCCATTTTCTTATGTTAGGCCTTTGAAGCCTTTCTGCGGTCCCTACTTTAAATACTCCTCCACTCACCACCACCAAGCTGCCTGCCCGTGTATCCATGTAACCGCTGTGAAACTGCCATGAGCCTATTGTTTGTTATTTTAGGCCTTTGATAGCCTGTCTGCGGTCCCTACTTTAAATACTCCTCCACTCACCACCAAGCTGCCTGTGTATCCATGTAACCGCTGTAAAACTGCCATGAGCCTATTGTTTGTTATTTTAGGCCTTTGATAGCCTGTCTGCGGTCCCTACTTTAAATACTCCTCCACTGACCAGACCACTGCTGCCCGTGTACCCCTGGAACCAATTATAAAGTGCCTACAGCCAGCCCATTTTCTTATGTTAGGCCTTTGAAGCCTGTCTGCGGTCCCTACTTTAAATACTCCTCCACTCACCACCACCAAGCTGCCTGCCCGTGTATCCATGTAACCGCTGTGAAACTGCCATGAGCCTATTGTTTGTTATTTTAGGCCTTTGATAGCCTGTCTGCGGTCCCTACTTTAAATACTCCTCCACTCACCACCAAGCTGCCTGCCCGTGTATCCATGTAACCGCTGTGAAACTGCCATCATGAGCCTATTGTTTGTTATGTTAGGCCTTTGATAGCCTGTCTGCGGTCCCTACTTTAAATACTCCTCCACTGACCAGACCACTGCTGCCCGTGTACCCCTGGAACCAATTATAAAGTGCCTACAGCCAGCCCATTTTCTTATGTTAGGCCTTTGAAGCCTGTCTGCGGTCCCTACTTTAAATACTCCTCCACTGACCAGACCACTGCTGCCCGTGTACCCCTGGAACCAATTATAAAGTGCCTACAGCCAGCCCATTTTCTTATGTTAGGCCTTTGAAGCCTGTCTGCGGTCCCTACTTTAAATACTCCTCCACTGACCAGACCACTGCTGCCCGTGTACCCCTGGAACCAATTATAAAGTGCCTACAGCCAGCCCATTTTCTTATGTTAGGCCTTTGAAGCCTGTCTGCGGTCCCTACTTTAAATACTCCTCCACTCACCACCACCAAGCTGCCTGCCCGTCTATCCATGTAACCGCTGTAAAACTGCAATGAGCCTATTGTTTGTTATTTTAGGCCTTTGATAGCCTGTCTGCGGCCCCTACTTGCAATACTCCTCCACTGACCACAATGCTGCCTGGAGTGCCTGCCTGTGTATCCATGTAACCGATGTAAAACTGCCATGACTGCCTACTGTTTGTTATTTTAGGCCTTTGATAGCCTGTCTGCAGCCCCTACTTGCAATACTCCTCCACTGACCACACCAATGCTGCCCGTGTACCCCTGGAACCTATTTAAAAGTTCATAGAGCCTAGTTATATATTTTATTTACTATTAATAAGGCCATGATGGACTACGCTGTACCACGCTACAAGCTAACCAGTCGACACTTCTTTTGCGAGAAAAGCCATCCCAACCCTCCACCAGCATGTAGAAGACCGCATTGTCCATGCACTCTGGCAATCTGTGAGTACAAAGGTGCACCTGACAACAGACGCATGGACCTGTAGGCATGGCCACGGAAGATTACGTGTCCATTACGGCGCAATGGGTTAATGTGGTGGATGCATGGTCCACAGGGGACAGCCTACTAAGTCTGTCTGCAGTCCCTAATTCAAATTGTGCTCCACTGTCTAAATCGGAACTTCCACCTTCTGGCTTTCGGCCTATAGTATCAGAAATTAAACTGCATTTGGCCTTCAACTTTGGTTAGGGCCTACTAACGGCTTCTGCCCCTCCCTGGTGTTGCCCTCAACTAAATAAAGCTGAGCTTCAACCTTCCGGCTCTCATTATGTGGTTTTAAAAAAAAAAAAGGTGGTTAGGGCCTACTAACGGCTTCTGCCCCTCCCTGGTGTTGTCCTCAACTAAATAAAGCTGAGCTTCAACCTTCCGGCTCTCATTATGTGGTTTTAAAAAAAAAAAAGGTGGTTAGGGCCTACTAACGGCTTCTGCCCCTCCCTGGTGTTGTCCTCAACTAAATAAAGCTGAGCTTCAACCTTCCGGCTCTCATTATGTGGTTTTAAAAAAAAAAAAGGTGGTTAGGGCCTACTAACGGCTTCTGCCCCTCCCTGGTGTTGTCCTCAACTAAATAAAGCTGAGCTTCAACCTTCCGGCTCTCATTATGTGGTTTTAAAAAAAAAAAAGGTGGTTAGGGCCTACTAACGGCTTCTGCCCCTCCCTGGTGTTGTCCTCAACTAAATAAAGCTGAGCTTCAACCTTCCGGCTCTCATTATGTGGTTTTAAAAAAAAAAAAGGTGGTTAGGGCCTACTAACGGCTTCTGCCCCTCCCTGGTGTTGTCCTCAACTAAATAAAGCTGAGCTTCAACCTTCCGGCTCTCATTATGTGGTTTTAAAAAAAAAAAAGGTGGTTAGGGCCTACTAACGGCTTCTGCCCCTCCCTGGTGTTGTCCTCAACTAAATAAAGCTGAGCTTCAACCTTCCGGCTCTCATTATGTGGTTTTAAAAAAAAAAAAGGTGGTTAGGGCCTACTAACGGCTTCTGCCCCTCCCTGGTGTTGTCCTCAACTAAATAAAGCTGAGCTTCAACCTTCCGGCTCTCATTATGTGGTTTTAAAAAAAAAAAAGGTGGTTAGGGCCTACTAACGGCTTCTGCCCCTCCCTGGTGTTGTCCTCAACTAAATAAAGCTGAGCTTCAACCTTCCGGCTCTCATTATGTGGTTTTAAAAAAAAAAAAGGTGGTTAGGGCCTACTAACGGCTTCTGCCCCTCCCTGGTGTTGTCCTCAACTAAATAAAGCTGAGCTTCAACCTTCCGGCTCTCATTATGTGGTTTTAAAAAAAAAAAAGGTGGTTAGGGCCTACTAACGGCTTCTGCCCCTCCCTGGTGTTGTCCTCAACTAAATAAAGCTGAGCTTCAACCTTCCGGCTCTCATTATGTGGTTTTAAAAAAAAAAAAGGTGGTTAGGGCCTACTAACGGCTTCTGCCCCTCCCTGGTGTTGTCCTCAACTAAATAAAGCTGAGCTTCAACCTTCCGGCTCTCATTATGTGGTTTTAAAAAAAAAAAAGGTGGTTAGGGCCTACTAACGGCTTCTGCCCCTCCCTGGTGTTGTCCTCAACTAAATAAAGCTGAGCTTCAACCTTCCGGCTCTCATTATGTGGTTTTAAAAAAAAAAAAGGTGGTTAGGGCCTACTAACGGCTTCTGCCCCTCCCTGGTGTTGTCCTCAACTAAATAAAGCTGAGCTTCAACCTTCCGGCTCTCATTATGTGGTTTTAAAAAAAAAAAAGGTGGTTAGGGCCTACTAACGGCTTCTGCCCCTCCCTGGTGTTGTCCTCAACTAAATAAAGCTGAGCTTCAACCTTCCGGCTCTCATTATGTGGTTTTAAAAAAAAAAAAGGTGGTTAGGGCCTACTAACGGCTTCTGCCCCTCCCTGGTGTTGTCCTCAACTAAATAAAGCTGAGCTTCAACCTTCCGGCTCTCATTATGTGGTTTTAAAAAAAAAAAAGGTGGTTAGGGCCTACTAACGGCTTCTGCCCCTCCCTGGTGTTGTCCTCAACTAAATAAAGCTGAGCTTCAACCTTCCGGCTCTCATTATGTGGTTTTAAAAAAAAAAAAGGTGGTTAGGGCCTACTAACGGCTTCTGCCCCTCCCTGGTGTTGTCCTCAACTAAATAAAGCTGAGCTTCAACCTTCCGGCTCTCATTATGTGGTTTTAAAAAAAAAAAAGGTGGTTAGGGCCTACTAACGGCTTCTGCCCCTCCCTGGTGTTGTCCTCAACTAAATAAAGCTGAGCTTCAACCTTCCGGCTCTCATTATGTGGTTTTAAAAAAAAAAAAGGTGGTTAGGGCCTACTAACGGCTTCTGCCCCTCCCTGGTGTTGTCCTCAACTAAATAAAGCTGAGCTTCAACCTTCCGGCTCTCATTATGTGGTTTTAAAAAAAAAAAAGGTGGTTAGGGCCTACTAACGGCTTCTGCCCCTCCCTGGTGTTGTCCTCAACTAAATAAAGCTGAGCTTCAACCTTCCGGCTCTCATTATGTGGTTTTAAAAAAAAAAAAGGTGGTTAGGGCCTACTAACGGCTTCTGCCCCTCCCTGGTGTTGTCCTCAACTAAATAAAGCTGAGCTTCAACCTTCCGGCTCTCATTATGTGGTTTTAAAAAAAAAAAAGGTGGTTAGGGCCTACTAACGGCTTCTGCCCCTCCCTGGTGTTGTCCTCAACTAAATAAAGCTGAGCTTCAACCTTCCGGCTCTCATTATGTGGTTTTAAAAAAAAAAAAGGTGGTTAGGGCCTACTAACGGCTTCTGCCCCTCCCTGGTGTTGTCCTCAACTAAATAAAGCTGAGCTTCAACCTTCCGGCTCTCATTATGTGGTTTTAAAAAAAAAAAAGGTGGTTAGGGCCTACTAACGGCTTCTGCCCCTCCCTGGTGTTGTCCTCAACTAAATAAAGCTGAGCTTCAACCTTCCGGCTCTCATTATGTGGTTTTAAAAAAAAAAAAGGTGGTTAGGGCCTACTAACGGCTTCTGCCCCTCCCTGGTGTTGTCCTCAACTAAATAAAGCTGAGCTTCAACCTTCCGGCTCTCATTATGTGGTTTTAAAAAAAAAAAAGGTGGTTAGGGCCTACTAACGGCTTCTGCCCCTCCCTGGTGTTGTCCTCAACTAAATAAAGCTGAGCTTCAACCTTCCGGCTCTCATTATGTGGTTTTAAAAAAAAAAAAGGTGGTTAGGGCCTACTAACGGCTTCTGCCCCTCCCTGGTGTTGTCCTCAACTAAATAAAGCTGAGCTTCAACCTTCCGGCTCTCATTATGTGGTTTTAAAAAAAAAAAAGGTGGTTAGGGCCTACTAACGGCTTCTGCCCCTCCCTGGTGTTGTCCTCAACTAAATAAAGCTGAGCTTCAACCTTCCGGCTCTCATTATGTGGTTTTAAAAAAAAAAAAGGTGGTTAGGGCCTACTAACGGCTTCTGCCCCTCCCTGGTGTTGTCCTCAACTAAATAAAGCTGAGCTTCAACCTTCCGGCTCTCATTATGTGGTTTTAAAAAAAAAAAAGGTGGTTAGGGCCTACTAACGGCTTCTGCCCCTCCCTGGTGTTGTCCTCAACTAAATAAAGCTGAGCTTCAACCTTCCGGCTCTCATTATGTGGTTTTAAAAAAAAAAAAGGTGGTTAGGGCCTACTAACGGCTTCTGCCCCTCCCTGGTGTTGTCCTCAACTAAATAAAGCTGAGCTTCAACCTTCCGGCTCTCATTATGTGGTTTTAAAAAAAAAAAAGGTGGTTAGGGCCTACTAACGGCTTCTGCCCCTCCCTGGTGTTGTCCTCAACTAAATAAAGCTGAGCTTCAACCTTCCGGCTCTCATTATGTGGTTTTAAAAAAAAAAAAGGTGGTTAGGGCCTACTAACGGCTTCTGCCCCTCCCTGGTGTTGCCCTCAACTAAATAAAGCTGAGCTTCAACCTTCTGCTCCAAATTACCATTTTAAAAAATGCAATAGGCTTTTCCGGCCTACTAAAGGTGTCTGCCCCTCCCTGGTGTTGTCCTCAACTGAACAAAGCTGAGCTTCCACATTCTGGCTTTCGCCCTATACTATCAGATATTAAACTGCATTTGGCCTACTAGTGTGGTTAGGCCCTTGAAACAGTGTCTGCTGCTCTTGGGTTTGCTACTCCACTGAACAAAGCAATGCCGCCTGTTTAGTCCTGTTACCAATTTTGAACTGCATGTAGCCTACTTTATTCTTTGGCCCTATATCTGTTTCCTCCTCATCCTGCCCATTGCCCAGCCACTGCTAAATGAGTCTGCTGGTACATTGACCGAGACCACTACATTCCCCTTGTACTCTACACAGCCAGAATCTGTCCCTGCTGAAAGTAAGGTTCCCCTTCCCGCATGTTATACCACCTTACACAGGGACAAAGAGGAAGGTGCAGATGAAAGTGCAGGTTCCTTCATCAGGTGGGGGGGCATACTCGTTGGCGACGTCACTGGCACAGGGCCCCTCAGAGTACGCAAAAGTGTCGCTGCTGGTGGGAGGCGCCCCCGCCATGCAAACACACCGCCGTACTTTGAGGGGCCCTGTGCCAGTGGCAATGCGAACGAGTGGGCCCCCCCCCTGCTTGCTCAGGATCACAGCACTTGCAACTTTTAAATAATTACCTTTCCCTGCAACACCGCCGTGACGTAGTCCGCATTTCCTGGGCCCACGAAAAACTTGAGCCGGCCCTACTCCCCCCACAACTTTTGCCAAATGACCCCCAATTCCCTATGCCCAACTATTATTATAAAGTTAATTAAGATTGACAAGCTTCAGAAACAAGAATGGATGTTTTTGGCATTAAAATGGGCACTGTAGGTGTTTTCCTGGCCTCCACTCACTGCCGACTATGCTTCCCCATTGACTTGCATTGGGTTTCGTGTTTCGGTCGATCCCCGACTTTTAGCGATAATCGGCCGACTGCACTCGACTCGACTCTGGACAAAATCGGGTTTCCCAAAACCCTACTCGATCTTAAAAAAATGAAAGTCGCTCAACCCTAGTAGTTAGATCTCCGGCTGGCGCGTGGTGTCTAGGGCATCGTAGGAAACACTCCCCGGCTACTTCCAGTGTCGTGTCAGGTTCAGGTCACGGTCACTTTAGTTCCCATCACCCGAGAGCTAGTCCGTTGTTATTTTGATTTCCCTGCCATTGGGAAAATCATAACAGTTTGGCCGGCCCACATGTGTTAAAACTATGCACTAAAGCAGGAAAGGATATAAAAGGTTTTTTTTCCTTCTGTGTTTGGAAAGTGCACCTTAGTGCTTATTTGTACTCCTTGCTTAAACTGCAGTCTTCAGCCTTTTTTTTTTTCCTCTCCTCTTAATCTCTGAATGGCTTTGGTTACACCTGTTTGAATCATGGATCCACAGAGTTTGGTTGCAGGTCTGAATAACCTGGCTACAAAGGTCCAGAACTTACAAGATTTTGTTATACGTGCTCCAATGTCTGAACCTAAGATCCCTATGCCTGAATTTTTTACCGGAGACAGATCCCGTTTTTTGAATTTCAGAGAGAATTGTAAATTGTTTTTGTCTCTGAAATCTCACTCTGCTGGTGATCCTGCGCAACAGGTTAAAATTGTTATTTCTCTATTGCGGGGTGACCCACAAAGTTGGGCATTTGCATTGTCGCCAGGGGATCCTGCGTTATTAAATGTAGATGCGTTTTTTCTGGCTTTGGGGTTGCTTTATGAAGAACCTAATTTAGAAATTTTGGCTGAGAAAGCCTTGATAGCTCTTTCTCAAGGGCAAGATGAAGCTGAGATATACTGCCAAAAATTTCGTAAATGGTCGGTGCTTACTAAATGGAATGAGTGCGCTCTAGCAGCTAATTTCAGAGAAGGTCTCTCTGATGCCGTGAAGGATGTCATGGTGGGGTTCCCTGTGCCTACAGGTCTGAATGATGCCATGAAATTGGCTATCCAGATTGATCGGCGTTTACGGGAGCGCAAATCTGTGCACCATATGGCGGTATCTTCTGAGCAAAAATCTGTGCACCATATGGCGGAATCTTTTGAGCAAAAACCTGTGCACCATATGACGGTATCTTCTGAGCAAAAATCTGTGCACCATATGGCGGTATCTTCTGAGCAAAAACCTGTGCATCATTTGGCGGTGACCTCTGAAAAGGCACCAGAGCATATGCAATGCGATAGTGTATTGTCTAGAGGCGAACGACAGAATTACAGGCGCAAAAATGGGTTGTGCTTCTATTGTGGAGATCCAGCTCATGTTATATCAGCATGCTCTAAACGCATAAAGAAGGTTGATAAAAAGGTTGATAAATCTTTTTCTATGGGTACCTTGCAGTCTAAATTTCTTTTGTCCGTGACATTGATTTGTACTTTATCATCTGTTACTGTGGATGCTTATGTGGATTCTGGCGCCGCTCTGAGTCTCATGGATTGGTCCTTTGCCAAGCGTTGTGGGTTTGATTTAGAGCCTCTGGAGGTTTCTATTCCCTTAAAGGGTATTGATTCTACACCTTTGGCTAGCAATAAACCACAATATTGGACACAAGTGACTATGCATCTGTCCCCAGACCATCAGGAGATTATTCGTTTCCTTGTGTTATATAATCTACATGACGTATTAGTACTTGGATTACCATGGTTACAAATTCATAATCCAGTCTTGGACTGGAGATCAATGTCTGTGCTGAGCTGGGGATGTCAGGGGATTCATGGGGATGCACCTTTGGTTCCCATTTCTTCATCTACTCCCTCTGAGATCCCAGCATTTCTGTCAGATTTTTATGATGTCTTTCAGGAGCCTAAAACTGATTCTCTCCCTCCTCACAGAGAGTGTGACTGCGCTATTGAGTTGATTCCCGGTAGTAAATTTCCTAAGGGTCGCTTGTTTAATTTGTCTGTACCTGAACATACTGCTATGCGGGAGTATATCAGAGAATCTTTGGAAAAGGGTCATATTCGCCCCTCTTTGTCTCCACTGGGGGCAGGGTTTTTCTTTGTGGGTAAAAAGGATGGTTCATTGAGACCTTGTATCGACTATCGACTTCTGAATAAGATTACAGTTAAATACCAGTATCCGTTACCTTTACTGACTGATCTTTTTGCTCGCATAAAGGGGGCGAAGTGGTTCACTAAGATCGATCTACGTGGTGCGTATAATTTGGTGCGGATTAAGCAGGGGGATGAGTGGAAGACCGCATTTAATACGCCTGAAGGCCATTTTGAGTATTTGGTAATGCCTTTCGGTCTCGCGAATGCCCCTTCCGTTTTTCAGTCCTTTATGCACGATATTTTCCGTGAATATCTGGATAAATTTATGATTGTGTATTTGGATGATATTTTGATTTTTTCGGAGGACTGGGAATCTCATGTTCAACAGGTCAGGAGAGTTTTTCAGGTTTTACGAGCTAATTCTCTATTTGTGAAGGGCTCAAAGTGTATTTTTGGGGTTCAGAGAATTTCCTTTTTGGGATATATTTTTTCCCCTTCATCTATGGAGATGGACCCTGTTAAGGTTCAGGCTATTTGTGATTGGGTACAACCTACTTCTCTAAAGAGTCTTCAGAAATTCTTGGGATTTGCTAATTTCTATCGCCGATTCATAGCGGGTTTTTCTGCCATTGCTAAACCTTTGACTGATTTGACCAAGAAGGGTGCTGATGTTGCTAATTGGTCCTCTGCGGCTGTGGAGGCCTTTCGGGAGCTTAAGCGCCGCTTTTCTTCTGCTCCTGTGTTGCGCCAGCCTGATGTTTCGCTCCCGTTCCAGGTTGAAGTAGATGCTTCCGAGATCGGAGCAGGTGCAGTTTTGTCGCAGAAAGGTCCTGACTGCTCAGTGATGAGACCATGTGCGTTTTTCTCTCGAAAGTTTTCGCCCGCTGAGCGAAATTATGATGTTGGAAATCGGGAGCTCTTGGCCATGAAGTGGGCATTTGAGGAGTGGCGTCATTGGCTTGAGGGTGCTAGACACCAGGTGGTGGTCTTGACTGACCACAAAAATCTAATTTATCTTGAGTCAGCCAGGCGTCTGAATCCTAGACAGGCGCGCTGGTCGTTGTTTTTCTCTCGATTTAACTTTGTGGTTTCATATCTGCCTGGGTCTAAGAATGTGAGGGCGGATGCCCTCTCTAGGAGTTTTGAGCCTGACTCGCCTGGTGATTCCGAACCTACTGGCATCCTGAAGGATGGGGTGATATTGTCAGCTGTCTCCCCAGACCTGCGGCACTCTTTGCAGGAGTTTCAGGTGGATAGGCCTGATCGCTGTCCGCCTGGTAGATTGTTTGTCCCTGATGACTGGACCAGTAGAGTTATTTCGGAGGTTCACTCTTCCGCGTTGGCAGGTCATCCTGGAATTTTTGGCACCAGGGATCTGGTGTCTAGGTCCTTCTGGTGGCCTTCCTTGTCTCGAGATGTACGTATTTTTGTGCAGTCTTGTGATGTTTGTGCTCGGGCTAAGCCCTGCTGTTCCCGGGCCAGCGGGTTGTTGTTGCCCTTGCCTATTCCTAAGAGGCCTTGGACGCACATCTCTATGGACTTTATTTCTGACCTTCCTGTTTCTCGTAGGATGTCCGTCATCTGGGTGGTGTGTGACCGTTTTTCCAAGATGGTTCACTTGGTACCTTTGCCCAAATTGCCCTCCTCCTCTGAGCTGGTCCCTCTATTTTTTCAGAATGTTGTGCGTTTGCATGGTATTCCTGAGAATATAGTGTCTGACAGGGGTACTCAGTTTGTGTCTAGATTTTGGCGGGCGTTCTGTGCCAGGATGGGCATCGACTTGTCTTTTTCGTCTGCATTCCATCCTCAGACTAATGGCCAGACTGAGCGTACTAATCAGACCTTGGAGACTTACTTGAGGTGTTTTGTGTCCGCTGATCAGGACGATTGGCTTGATTTTTTGCCATTGGCAGAGTTTGCCCTTAACAATCGGGCCAGTTCTGCCACTTTGGTTTCTCCATTTTTTTGTAATTCAGGGTTTCACCCTCGCTTTTCGTCCGGTCAATTGGAGTCTTCGGATTGTCCTGGAGTAGATGCTGTGGTTGATAGAATGCATCAGATTTGGGGACAGGTTGTGGACAATCTGAAGTTGTCCCAGGAGAAGACTCAACAGTTCACTAATCGTCATCGGCGTGTCGGTCCTCGTCTTTGTGTTGGGGACCTGGTTTGGTTGTCTTCTCGATTTGTTCCTATGAAGGTCTCGTCTCCTAAGTTTAAGCCTCGGTTTATCGGCCCTTATAGGATTCTGGAGGTTCTCAATCCTGTGTCCTTTCGTTTGGACCTCCCAGCATCTTTTACTATTCATAATGTTTTTCATCGGTCATTGTTGCGGAGGTATGAGGTGCCGGTTGTTCCGTCTGCTGATCCTCCTGCTCCTGTGCTGGTTGAGGGTGAGTTGGAGTATGTGGTGGAAAAGATCTTGGACTCCCGTGTTTCCAGACGGAAACTTCAGTATCTGGTTAAGTGGAAAGGCTATGGTCAGGAGGATAATTCTTGGGTGACAGCATCTGATGTTCATGCTCCTGATTTGGTTCGTGCATTTCATAGTGCTCATCCAGATCGCCCTGGTGGTTCTGGTGAGGGTTCGGTGCCCCCTCCTTAAGGGGGGGGTACTGTTGTGAATTCTGTTTGTGGGCTCCCCCGGTGGTGTTTTATGGTAGTGCCACTTATTTGCCTTCTTCTATCCTTGATCACCTGTTGACACCCATTAGGGGAGTTTCCTATTTAAGGCTGCTTGGCTGCTGGTCTGATGCCGGCCAACAATGTATCAGTAGCATTCTGTTGCATTCTCCTGCCTCAAGATCCTGTTCAGCTAAGTTGAATTTTGTTTCTAGTTTATTCTATTTTTGTCCAGCTATTTGCAATTGACTCTCTGTAGCTGGAAGCTCTCGTGGACTGAAATTGCCACTCCAGTGACATGAGTTGTCACTGGAGTTTTAAAGTAATTTCAGGATGGTGTTTTTGAGTAGTGTTTTGAAGTTGACCGTGAAGTGACTCTTTCCTGTACTTCTGCTATCTAGTAAGCGGACCTCACTGTGCTAAATCTGCTGTTCATCCTACGTATGTCTTTTCCTCTTGACTCACCGTCAATATCTGTGGGGGGCTGCTATCTCCTTTTGGGGTTCATCTCTGGAGGTAAGGCAGGCCTGTATATTCCTCTGATAGGGGTAGTTAGATCTCCGGCTGGCGCGTGGTGTCTAGGGCATCGTAGGAAACACTCCCCGGCTACTTCCAGTGTCGTGTCAGGTTCAGGTCACGGTCACTTTAGTTCCCATCACCCGAGAGCTAGTCCGTTGTTATTTTGATTTCCCTGCCATTGGGAAAATCATAACACTTTCCTTTTTTCAGCACACTTTCCCTTTTGTAGTTATTCACACTCTGTTGTTCCCTGTTTCTTTAGGATGAACATGAAGCAACTCAACGGCCTTTCAGGTAGTTTAGGTTCAAATTCCCATCTTCTAGTATGTGGTTAGGGCTATCTCTGCTCATGCAGGAACCACTAGGGACTGTGGGGTCATGACCTCAAGTCTGTACAGGAACCAGAAGAGTCACTTACAGTTTTTTAGTATATTACCTAACATATATACTCGAGTATAAGCCGACCCGAGTATAAGCCAAGACCCCTAATTTTGCCACAAAATACTGGGAAAACCTAATAACTCGAGTATAAGCCTAGGGTGGAAAATGCAGCAGCTACCGGTAAATGTCAAAAGTAAAAATAGACACCAATAAAAGTAATATTAATTGAGATATCAGTAGGTTAAGTGTTTTTGAATATCCATATTGAATCAGGGGCCCCATATAATGCTCCATACAGTTCATGATGGGCCCCATAAGATGCTCCATATTAAAATATGCCCCATATAATGCTGCACAAATGTTGATTATGACCCCATAAGATGCTCCATACAGACATTTGCCCCAAATAATGCTGCACAAATGGTGATTATGGCCCCATAAGATGTTCCATAGAGATACTTGCCCCATATAATGCTGCACAAATGCTGATTATGGCCCCATAAGATGCTCCATACAGACATTTGTCCCATACAATGCTGCATAAATGGTGATTATGGCCCCATAAGATGCCCCATACAGACATTTTTCCCGTATAATGCTCTACAAATGTTGATTATGGCCCCATAAGATGCTCCATAGAGATATTTGCCCCATATAATACTCCACAATTGCTGATTATGGCCCCACTAGATGATGGCCCGATTCTAGCGCATCGGGTATTCTAGAATATGTACGTAGTTTATTTATGAAGATTTCAGAATAATGCAATGAATACACAGGATTCGGCCGGCCCGGCGCGTCCAATTAGCGAAGTGTGGTTCAAATCCCGCACCAATTCACGGCCGGACTGCGTCTGTCGCTGATTGTTTGTGGCCGGGCGCGACCAATCAGTGAAGCCAGGGCCAGCTCCAGGTTTTTGAGGGCCCTGGGCGAAAGAGTCTCACAGCCCACGTAGCATATAACACAGCCCACGTAGTATATAGCACAGCCACGTATTATATAGCACAGCTATGTAGTATATAGCACAGCCACGTAATATATAGCACAGCCACGTAGTATATTGCACAGCCACGTAGTATATTGCACAGCCACATAGTATATAGCACAGCCACGTAGTATATAGCACAGCCCATAGGCAGCATCAATAGTAAAAAGTTTGTCACACTTACAGGGTTAATGGACTGCGTTATGCCACGGTGTAACGCAGTCCGTTTAACGGACTGCTAAAACGCTATGTGGGCGCTGACTGGAGGGGAGTATGAAGGGGGCACTGACTGGAGGGGAGTAGGGAGGGGCCAATTCACGGCCAGACTGTGCCTGTCGCTGATTGGTAGTGCCTAGCCAGCTGCAACCAATCAGCGACTCGGGATTTCCGTGACAGACAAACAGACGGAAGTGGACCTTAGACAATTATATATATAGATAAGATGCTCCATAGACACATTTGCCCCATATAATGCTGCACAAATGTTGATTATGGCCCCATAAGATGCTCCATAGACACATTTACCCCGTATAATGCTGCACAAATGCTCATTATGGCCCCATAAGATGCTCCATACAGACATTTGCCCCGTATTCTGTTGCTGTGATTAAAAAAAAAAAAAAAATCACATATTCACCTCTCGTCGCTCAGGCCCAGGGCACTTGCTATAGTCACCTTTCCTCGTTCCACCACTGGGCAGAGGGTGGCGCGCACTCTAATCGCGTCATCGCGCCCTCTGACCTGAGCGTCACAACAGAGGACGCGGAAGATGGAGTCCGGCGGTGGAACGTGGGACAGGTGAATATCGTGCAATGCCCCCATTATACTCACCTGCTCCTAGCGTGGTCCCTCACGTCCCTGGTTCTCCGGGCGCCGGCAGCTTCTTCCTGTGTTGAGCGGTCACATGGTACCGCTCATTACAGTAATGAATATGCGGCTCCACCCCTATGGGAGTGGAGTCAGGTCCAAATTCATTACTGTAATGAGTGGTACCATGTGACCGTTCAATGCTGGAAGAAGCTGCCATCGCCCGGAGAACCAGGGATGTGCAGGGACCACGCCAGGAGCAGGTGAGTATGATTAAACAGCTGCTGCTCCCCCTCCCCTGATGACCCCTGGGAATAACTCGAGTATAAGCCGAGAGGGGCAATTTCAGCCTAAAAAAATGGGCTGAAATTCTCAGCTTATACCCGAGTATATACTGTATTTTCCCGAGAGAGTTGCAACACAAGCATAACACCGAGATCTAGCGTCCGGCACATGCACTGTTCCCAATATGTAGATTGCACTACACACTGACAGTCCTCCTCGCTAAGACAACCATAATGGGAAGGAAAAGCAAGAATTAAGAAGACTGTCAGTGTCTGACGTGTGCCAGACTGACAGTCTCCTTCCTCAAAGTGACTTGTCATAAACAGGAGGCGGAGGGGAAATAGAGAGAAAGGATGGGGAGCTGCAAGTGCAGAGCCAGCCCATTGCACTTGCAGCTCATTAGCATAAAAAATTGTGCACGTGATTGCCATGAATTGGGCAATCACTTTTCTACAACAAAGGTAAGAATTTAATCCACTTTCTCGCTCATTCAGATATCTGTGCAAATTGGTTCAAGATCAGACCGCAATACACTGATTGTCCAAAGGTCTCCCAACCAGAGAGTGACTGCTTCATATATTTCTATAAATGTGCCCTGTTAGAGACTTTCCTTTTCTTGCCATTAGTCTGGGGTAGAAATTCCTGCTCACAGGTTCCCCTTTTAAGGAATTTTACATGAGCAATAATGGTGGTGATTGGAAAGAATATTTTTGAGATTTTCAGAACTCAAAACTAGAGCAACTCAAGAAATGATGTTTTTATACAAATCTTCTTGTATTGAAGAAACGTTTTTTTCTGGTGTGCACTGAATGCTGCTATGCCTTAAATCAGGGGCGGGGAATCTTTTTTCTGCCAAGGGCCATTTAAATATTTATACCATCCTTCGGGGGCCGTACAAACTCCGCCCACAAAGTGCATCCTGACTGTGGCACTGGTGTTAGGACGTAATCTTTCATTGCATGCCCTTCAATGTTCAGTAGTGAACACTGTATGTGTGCTAACAGAGCAAGAAGAAATAATGAGCTGGTTGTAATCAAAATACACCTCCCTGCTCAAGAATGCTGTCCCTGAGAATCTGCTTGGGGGCCGGATAAAAGGTCATCGAGGGCCGTAAATGGCCCTGGGGCCTGAGGTTCCCCACCCCTGCCTTAAATGGACTCATTTTTAAAAATAGTTCTTCTAACCAAAAATGGTCACTGGTATTTAGGGAATACAAAATATATGACCTCAAATGACATTTAGAAGACCTGTTATGAATATCTGATAACACTTTCCAACAACTGTTATCATAAACATACTGTGGATGGAGTGATTGATACCGTGGTCTCCGATATTCAGATGGAACGTCATATATTCATAGTCTGGATGCCACATAACAGAAAAATACCTCTTCTGTGTGTCCATTTATAAATATGAGATACTCTAAAAATTAAATTTGCTAAATTTAAAAAATTATATATTGGATCATAATTTAAATTTTTCATAAGCGTTTGAATATTTTTCATCTGGTTTCTAGAAGCCGTTAATATTGAGCTCGTGTAATCTTCGAGCCAAACATACAGAAGAAAAAAGCACAATATAAAATGCATACATTTTTAGTACTTTCTATAAAGTCTTCCTTGTGATGCGTTCCCCATTTCGTGGTTTAGAAAAAGAGGACAAATCAAGTCTACAAATGAGTTTAAACAGCAGATAGTTGGTTCGGCCGTACTTTCCACTTCGCCATAAGGTCGTCAATTTATGACTTAATATTACAATGTATATTCTCTATTTGCTATTTAACTACATTGTTCATTGTATGGAATAAAAAAACGTTGTGGGAAAAAATAATTTAAAGGTGTAAAAAAAACATATAAAAGAAATCCATATGAAAGAAAATCTAATCATCAAGATTTAAAAAAAAATAAGCTTTGATGTTGTTAATAGTTACAAAATCCAGAAAGGGCTCTAATAATAAAATTGAAAAATATAAAAATCTCTTGGGATTTTTGAATTTTAGAATTTAATTTCTCAATGAAGTTTACATTTGTTACACTAACTTCAAACGCCTGACAAATTCCACATACCCAAAAAAAAAAAAAGTTATTCCCCCTATTAAATTTTTTATATAAGAGTTAGAGACAGAAACAAATGTTCAGCTTCCCGCGAGACAGCAGGTTTGGAATACTACGGCACATTATCAAAGCCTTTTGATGAGTTGACCATAAGTTCTAGGTAATATTATACTACAGGTCCCTGTCTTAAAAATCTATTGTACCGCTTTGATATAAAAGCTGTGAAGTTTCCATACATGTCTTTTTTTGTGGGAACTGGAACGATAGGGTGAAAAATGAGTCTCACTAATCTGTGTGAATATATCATTTATTTTATCATTTATTACAATTTTTTTCTTATGGTTTATTTTATTTTTTTATGAAAGAAACTATCGCGAACATTGATTAGTTTGAAGCTACTATTATATTTTGCCACTTCTCAGCAATCAGATCTATGTATATACTGTACGTTCAGTATGTATCACATTGGGCAATTATTAACTTGATCTTCCTTTCCAATTGTACCGGTCACTTTTTATGTCAATTTGTGCATTTTTTTTACATTTCCATAATTATATATTAACTGACTTTGAACAAAATACGTAACTAATTTTTTGCAATTTTATTTATTTTTGCATTGCATTTTTAGTCAAAACGATATTTTTAAATTACCTTATTGACCTTTTTAAATTTCAAATTGAATTTATATATTTATAGTTAATCATTTTTTTTATATTTTGAAATTTAAATAACGTATTGTTTTATCGTTAAATTAAAGGTTAAGTGAGAATTTCTTTGCCATTATTCATTAACTAATGCTGTTTTAATGCTTTCAATTTTAACAAACAAAAAAAAAATTGTGTGATTTTTCTTTGGTGATTATTTTAAATATTTTGGACTCATAAGATTTTCAGGGTTCATACGGATTTCTATGTTTTGCGGAACTCATATCTATGTATTTGTAAAATAGATAGGGGTAAATTTTATCACTGTGATAATAAACCTCATATCTTAAATAATCCAAATATATCATTATAATGAAAAAAAAAACTAAATTATTAGTGTTTTTTTTATTTATGGCATAAATAATCATGTAATTCCAGTTTAAATTCAGAATGCAAACTAAATTACCATAAAGAGTTAATAATTGATAGGTATTAGGATTTATGTACCTCAAAATGTTGCCATTGACATATACAACTCATTCAACAGCTAAAATTATAACTATAATTATAACTCCTATAATGCGATGATGAGATATGTGGACATTAAGGCCAATTAAGACTTCATCCATAAAGGGTTAAAATAGTACAAATATTTTTTTTGTTAACTATTTATTTTATTTTATTTTATTTTTTTCTGAAAGAAAATTGCTTTATCTATTTTTAATGGGGTTATTAAAAGTATTTTTACTTTTTATTTGGTTCCTCTATGGCAGGGCTCTCAAACTTGTCTGGATATACACTCACCGGCCACTTTATTAGGTACACCATGCTAGTAACGGGTTGGACCCCCTTTTGCCTTCAGAACTGCCTCAATTCTTCGTGGCATAGATTCAACAAGGTGCTGGAAGCATTCCTCAGAGATTTTGGTCCATATTGACATGATGGCATCACACAGTTGCCGCAGATTTGTCGGCTGCACATCCCAAAGATGCTCCATACAAGGCAGGATGGATCCATGCTTTCATGTTGTTTACGCCAAATTCTGACCCTACCATCTGAATGTCGCAGCAGAAATCGAGACTCATCAGACCAAGCAACGTTTTTCCAATCTTCTACTGTCCAATTTCGATGAGCTTGTGCAAATTGTAGCCTCAGTTTCCTGTTCTTAGCTGAAAGGAGTGGTACCCGGTGTGGTCTTCTGCTGCTGTAGCCCATCTGCCTCAAAGTTCGACGCACTGTGCATTCAGAGATGCTCTTAGGCCTACCTTGGTTGTAACGGGTGGCGATTTGAGTCACTGTTGCCTTTCTATCAGCTCGAACCAGTCTGCCCATTCTCCTCTGACCTCTGGCATCAACAAGGCATTTCCGCCCACAGAACTGCCGCTCACTGGATTTTTTTTCTTTTTCGGACCATTCTCTGTAAACCCTAGAGATGGTTGTGCGTGAAAATCCCAGTAGATCAGCAGTTTCTGAAATACTCAGACCAGCCCTTCTGGCACCAACAACCATGCCACGTTCAAAGGCACTCAAATCACCTTTCTTCCCCATACTGATGCTCGGTTTGAACTGCAGGAGATTGTCTTGACCATGTCTACATGCCTAAATGCACTGAGTTGCCGCCATGTGATTGGCTGATTAGAAATTAAGTGTTAACAAGAAGTTGGACAGGTGTACCTAATAAAGTGGCCAGTGAGTGTATAGGCCAGACATAGAAAAAATGTAACTTAACAGGCCGCATTCTTTGCAGGATGTGCTGATAACAAATGTGTACTTTCTATGTTTACTTTAGTTTCTACATAAAACAGCATATTTAGTGCCAAAATATTTTTTCATACTTTATTTTGAATTACTATTTTTTTTCATATTTTTACCATTTGTTTTCCTTTTTTGTCTCCCAATTGGCCTCAAATAATAATATTATCTTACAATTAGTACCATTTAGCAATTCTGGCCAACATTTTGTTCCCATCCTCGTCCCCATCTTGAAGTTATGTTTCTATTCTCGTTCCCATCTTGTAGTTATGTCCCTATCCTGTAGTAATGTCCTATATCCTGGTCCCCAAATTGCAGTAATGTCCCCTGCCCTAGTAACCATTTGCAGTAATGTTCCCGATCATGTAGTTAAGTCCCTATCCTGTGGTAATGTCCTCAATCCTGTTCCCCATATTGCAGTAATATCCACCATCCTATTTCCTATATAGCAGCCATGTCCCCCATCCTGCTCCCCATATAGCAGCCATGTCCCCCATCCTGGTCCCCATATAGCAGCCATGTCCCCCATCCTGGTCCCCATATAGCAGCCATGTCCCCCAGCCTGGTTCCCATATAGCGGCCATGTCCCCCATCCTGCTCCCCATATAGCAGCCATGTCCCCCATCCTGGTCCCCATATAGCAGCCATGTCCCCCATTCTAGTCCCTATATAGCAGCCATGTCCCCCATTCTAGTCCCCATATAGCAGCCATGTCCCCCATTCTAGTCCCCATATAGCAGCCATGTCCCCTATCCTGCTCCCCATATAGCAGCCATGTCCCCTATCCTGCTCCCCATATAGCAGCCATGTCCCCTATCCTGCTCCCCATATAGCAGCCATGTCCCCCATCCTGCTCCCCATATAGCAGCCATGTCCCCTATCCTGCTCCCCATATAGCAGCCATGTCCCCCATCCTGGTCCCCATATAGCAGCCATGTCCCCCATCCTGGTCCCCATATAGCAGCCATGTCCCCCATTCTAGTCCCTATATAGCAGCCATGTCCCCTATCCTGCTCCCCATATAGCAGCCATGTCCCCCAGCCTTGTCCCATATAGCAGCCATGTCCCCCATCCTGGTCCCCATATAGCAGCCATGTCCTCCATCCTGGTCCCCATATAGCAGCCATGTCCCCCAGCCTGGTCCCCATATAGCAGCCATTTCCCCTATCCTGCTCCCCATATAGCAGCCATGTCCTCCAACCTGGTCCCCATATAGTAGTCATGTCCCCCTGCTTGGTCACCATATAGCAGCTATATCCCACAGCCTGGTCCCCATATAGCAATCATGTCCCCCAGCCTTGTCCCCATATAGCAGCTCATGTCCCCAGCCTGATCCCCATGTAGCAGCCATGTTCCCTATCCTGCTCCCCATGTAGAAGCCATGTCCTCCAACCTGGTCCCCATATAATAGCCATGTCCCCCTGCTTGGTCACCATATAGCAGCCAAATCCCAAATCCCTCAGCCTGGTCCCGATATAGCAGCCATGTCCCCCATCCTGGTCCCCATATAGAAGCCATGTCCCCCAAACTGGTCCCCATATAGCAATCAAGTCCCCCAGCCTGGTCCCCATGTAGCAGCCATGCCCCCTTTCCTGCTCCCCATATAGCAGCCATGTCTCCAACCTGGCACTCATATAGCAGCCATGTCCTCCAACCTGGTCCCCATATAGTAGCCATGTCCCCTTGCTTGGTCACCATATTATTATTATTATTTATTTATATAGCACCATTGATTCCATGGTGCTGTACATGAGGAGGGGTTACATACAAATTACAGATATCACAGTAAGCAAGCTAACAATTTCAGACTGGTACAGAGGGGTGAGGACCCTGCCCTTGCGGGCTTACATTCTACAGGATGGTGGGGAAGAAGACAATAAGTTGAGGGTTGCAGGAGCTCCGGTGTTGGTGAGGCGGTAGCTTCAGTAGTGGTGAGCAGGCAGCGGGGTCAGTGCAGGCTGTAGGCTTTCCTGAAGAGATGGGTTTTCAGGTTCCGTCTGAAGGATCCGAATGTGGTTGATGGGGGATATTCGGGAGAAGTCTTGGAGGCGGTTGGGTGAGGAGCAAATAAGTGTGGAGGAGAGAAGGAGGTCTTGGGAGGAGCGGAGATTTCATGAGGGAAGATATCGGGAGATTAGTTCAGAGATATATGGAGGAGACAGGTTATGGATGGCTTTGTAGGTCAGTATTAGTAATTTGAACTGGATACGCTGAGGGAATGGGAGCCAGTGAAGAGATTTGCAGAGGGGGGAAGTGGAGGAGTAGCGAGGAGAGAGATGAATTAGTCGGGCAGAAGAGTTAATGATGGACTGGAGAGGTGCAAGAGTGTTAGCAGGGAGGCCACAGAAAAGGATGTTGCAGTAGTCAAGGCAGGAGATGATGATGGCATGCACAAGCATTTTAGTAGGTTGACGGTTGAGGAAAGGACGGATTCTGGAGATATTTTTGAGCTGAAGGCGACAGGAGGTGGAAAGAGCTTGGAGGTGCGGTTTGAAGGACAGGGCAGAGTCAAGGGTTACTATGAGGCAGCGGACTTCAGGTACAGGGGAAAGCGTGATGTTGTTAATTGCAATAGATAGGTCAGGTAAGGAAGATCTATCTTATATCTCTTCTCTCATCTCTGTCTATCGCCCTACACGTGCCCTCCGCTCTACAAATGACCTAAGACTAACATCCCCTGTAATCCGAACCTCGCACCTCCATCTCCAAGGCTTCTCTCGTGCTGCGCCAGCTCTCTGGAATGCACTTCCCCAGACGATTAGACTGATACCTAGCCCCGACCTATTGAAGCGCGCTTTAAAAACCCATCTCTTCAAACAGGCCTACCACATCAACTACTCAGTAAACTAACTTTGCTCTGTTCCCTCCTTCCAAATATTATTCTAAATCTGCACCCTACTATTCATCTGTCTCCACACCCTCCATGCACATGATAACTGCACTTGATACTTGAGTATTGCATTTAAACACACAGGCTGATGACCGGATCATGCAGCTTTATATAAAATCCCTATTTATTATAATTGCCAGACCTGAAATAACAAGCACTTTTCACCTATTGTGTCCCCCCATTTCCTTGTAGATTGTAAGCTTGCGAGCAGGGACCTCACTCCTAATGTCACTGTTTAAATTGTCTTAACTTGTATTGAATTTGTCTGTACATGTCCCCGCTTAATTGTAAAGTGCTGTGGAATATGTTGGCGCTGTATAAATAAAAATTATTAATTATTATTATCTATGAGATGGAGGAAAGGTGATGAGTTCAGATTTGTCCACATTGAATTTGAGGAAGCGAGAGGAGAAGAAGGAGGATATGGCTGATAGACACTCCGAGATTCTGGACAGCAGAGAGGTGATGTCTGGGCCAGAGAGGTAGATCTGAGTGTCATCAGCATAAAGGTGGTACTGGAATCCATGAGACTTTATGAGTTGTCCCAGGCCAAGTATATAGATTGAGAAGAGTAGGGGTCCTAGAACAGAGCCTTGGGGGACTCCAACAGAGAGAGGGTGGGATGAGGAGGTAGTGTGGGAGTGGGAGACGCTGAATGTGTGGTTGGAAAAGTATGAGGAGATCCAGGATAGGGCGAGGTCTTTGATGCCAAAGGAGGAGAGGATCTGTAGTAGGAGGCAGTGGTCAACTGTGTCGAAAGCAGGTCTAGAAGGAGAAGTACAGAGTATTGTCTGTTAGCTTTGGCTGTACGTAGGTCGTTAGTGATTTTGGTCAGGGCTGTCTCAGTTTAGTGATGGTGGCAAAAACCAGATTGTAGATTGTCAAAGAGCAAGTTAGATGTGAGCTGAGAGGAAAGCAGCCATATCCCCCAGCCTGGTCCCCATATAGCAGCCATGTCCCCCATCCTGGTCCCCATATAGAAGCCATGTCCCCCAGACTGGTCCCCATATAGCAGCTATGTCCCCCAGCCTGGTTCCCATATAGCAATCATATCCCCCAGCCTAATCCCCATATAGCAGCTCATGTCCCCCAGCCTGGTCCCTATATAGCAGCCATGTCCCCCAACCTGGTCCCCATATAGAAGCCATGTCCCCCAGTCTCGTCCCCATATAGCAGTCATGTCCCTCATCCTAGTCCCCATATAGCAGCCATGTCCCCTAACCAGGACCCCATATACATTACCATCCTTCACCTCACAAAGTGTATTGGCAAATTCCTATGTCCAAGACGCCAAGGAGAAGACTGCCTTCTCAATGCCAGACAGATGCTTCCTGTACACAAGGATGCCATTCGGGTTACAGGGAGCTCCAGCTACCTTCCAAAGAGCCATGGACCGGATCCTAACTCCCCATAAGAGGTATGCAGCGGCCTACCTGGATGACATTGTGATCTTCAGCAAGGATGCGGGAAACCATCCGAGTAAAGTCCAGGCGATACTTGATGCTCTATGGAAAGCAGGGTTTTCCATAAACCCGATGAAATGTGCCATGGGAAAGAAGGAAGCTAAATATTTGGGCTATGTCTTAAGCAAGAACGAAATAAAGCCTCAAATAAATAAAGTTGAGGCAATCCAGAGTTGGCCACAACCCCTCTCAAAGAAGCAGGTCAGAGCGTTCCTGCCGGGCATTGTGGACTATTACCACCGGTTTAACCCTAACTTCACCATGATAGCTGCCTTTCTGACGGACCTCCTTAAAGGGACAAAGTCAGCTATGCCTATGTGGTATCCAGAAGCTGAGATGGCCTTCCAGGAACTGAAGCTAGCTATGTGTAAACAGCCAATGCTGACGGCACCGGATTTCTCCAAGGAGTTTGTGGTCCAGATGAACGTGTCAGATGTTGGGGAAGAGCACCCCATAATGTATCTGATTCGGAAGTTGTCATCCTGTGAGAAGAATTACTCCATAGTGGAGAAGGAATGTTTGGCCATCAAGTGGGCGTTGGACACTCTAAGGTATTACTTTTTAGGCAGGAAGTTCAGGCTAGTGTCATACCATGCCCCACTGAAGTGGATGAAGGAGAAGAAGGGGAACAATGCCTGAGTGACCAGGTGGTTCCTAGCACTTCAGGATTTTAACTTCAATTAGGGCATAAGCCAGGGAAACTGCATGACAATGCTAATGCTCTCGAGAGTCCACTGTTTGATGGCCGATGGTGCCATGCCCCCGGCTTTGGGCAGAGAGGGGGTATGAAAGATGGAAGCCGAACGGGTCCTTGAGGGGAGATATGTATCATTGTGGTTGGTAGCTTCAGTGATGTGAGCTTGGAAAGCATGTTCCAACACATATAGTGCTGAGAGAGTTATTAGGCTATTTAAGTGCTGGGTTTTACTAGCAGTCAAAAGAGATAGGTTGGAATTAGTGATGAGCGAGTATACTCGTTTGCTCGGGTGATCTCCGAGTATTTGTTAGTGTTCGGAGATTTAGTTTTCATCGTCTCCGCTGAATGATTTACAGCTACTAGCCAGCTTGAATACATGTGGGGATTCTCTAGCAACCAGGCAACCCCCACATGTACTCGGGCTGGGTAGTAGCTGTAAATCATTCAGCTGCTGTGATGAAAACTAAATCTCCGAACACTAACAAATACTCAGAGACCACCCGAGCGTGCTCAGGAAAACACGAGCAACGAGTATACTCGCTCATCACTAGTTGGAATGACTGTTCACATATCCCCACCCAGGGGCGTGGTTTGGCAGATATAATGGAGACTGAGTGTCCCATTCACTGTCTGGGTCTGGAGATGTTTGGTTCTCCTGTGTGTTGGTCTGTCCTAAGGTATTAAGAACCTGACACTATCCTGAGCGGGCAAACCCGCAATATTATATGGACTTTTTACTTTGTGTTTTCACTTTTGTTCTAGAAAAGGCTATTTTATCTACTAATCTGATCAGTTTCTATGAAGAGGTAAATTCTGGACTGGACCAAGGGAACCCAGTGGACGTAGGGTATATGAACTTTTCAAAAGCTTTTGATGCGGTGCCACACAAAAGGTTGATACATAAATGGAGAATAATGGGAATAGGGGAAAATATATGCAAGTGGGTTAAGAGCTGGCTCAGGGATAGGAAACAAAGGGTGGTTATTAATGGAGCACACTCGGACTGGGTCACGGTTAGCAGTGGGGTACCACAGGGGTCAGTATTGGGCCCTCTTCTTTTTAACATATTTATTAATGACCTTGTAGGGGGCATACAGAGCAGAATTTCAATATTTGCAGATGACACTAAACTCTGCAGGGTAATCAATACAGAGGAGGACAATTTTATATTACAGGATGATTTATGTAAACTAGAAGCTTGGGCTGATAAATGGCAAATGAGCTTTAATGGGGATAAATGTAAGGTCATGCACTTGGGTAGAAGTAATAAGATGTATAACTATGTGCTTAATTCTAAAACTCTGGGCAAAACAGTCAATGAAAAAGACCTGGGTGTATGGGTGGATGACAAACTCACATTTAGTGGCCAGTGTCAGGCAGCTGCTACAAAGGCAAATAAAATAATGGGATGTATTAAAAGAGGCATAGATGCTCATGAGGAGAACATAATTTTACCTCTATACAAGTCACTAGTGCGACCACACTTAGAATACTGTGCACAGTTCTGGTCTCCGGTGTATAAGAAAGACATAGCTGAACTGGAGCGGGTGCAGAGAAGAGCGACCAAGGTTATTAGAGGACTGGGGGGTCTGCAATACCAAGATAGGTTATTACACTTGGGGCTATTTAGTTTGGAGAAACGAAGACTAAGGGGTGATCTTATGTTAATGTATAAATATATGAGGGGACAGTACAAAGACCTTTCTGATGATCTTTTTAATCATAGACCTGAGACAGGGACAAGGGGGCATCCTCTACGTCTGGAGGAAAGAAGGTTTAAGCATAATAACAGACGCGGATTCTTTACTGTAAGAGCAGTGAGACTATGGAACTCTCTGCCGTATGATGTTGTAATGAGTGATTCATTACTAAAATTTAAGAGGGGACTGGATACCTTTCTGGAAAAGTATAATGTTACAGGTTATATATACTAGATTCCTTGATAGGGCGCTGATCCAGGGAACTAGTCTGATTGCCGTATGTGGAATCGGGAAGGAATTTTTTTCCCCATGGTGGAGTTACTCTTTGCCACATGGGTTTTTTTTGCCTTCCTCTGGACCAACATGTTAGTGCATGTTAGGTTAGGCTATGGGTTGAACTAGATGAACGTAAAGTCTTCCTTCAACCTTAATAACTATGTTACTATGTATGTTATGTTTGCCTATGCTTAAGCAGCTTTATGGAGTTTTAATAAACCTGTCTGGACATTTTAACGAAACCGCTTCCTGTGCCTACCGCAAATGCAGCTGAGTGAGTACAAACCTCTATAATATATACATATATATATATATATATATATATATATATATATATATATATATATACCGTATATACTCGAGTATAAGCCGACCCGAGTATAAACCGAGACCCCTAACTTTGCCACAAAAACAGGGAAAACTTAATGACTTGAGTATAAACCTAGGATGGAAAATGCAGCAGCTACTGGTAAATTTCAAAAACAAAAATAGATACCAATAAAAGTAAAATTAATTGAGATATCAGTAGGCTAAGTGTTTTTGAATATCCATATTTTATCAGGAGCTCCATATAATGCTCCATAGAGTTCATGATGGGCCCCATAAGATGCTCCATACAAAATACGCCCCATATAATGCTCCATAAAGGTTATGATGGGCCCCATCAGATGTTCCATATTATAATATTATGTTGATTATGGCCCCATAAGATGCTCCATAGAGATATTTGCCCCGTATAATGCTGCACAAATGTTGATTATGGCCCCATAAGATGCTCCATAGAGATATTTGCCCCATATAATGCTGCACAAATGGTGATTATGGCCCCATAAGATACTCCATAGAGATATTTGCCCCGTATAATGCTGCACAAATGTTGATTATGGCCCCATAAGATGCTCCATAGAGATATTTGCCCCATATGCTGTTGCTGCAATTAAAAAAAAAAATGACATACTCACCTCTCGTCGCTCAGGCCCCCAGCACTTGCAATATTCACCTGTCCTCATTCCACCACCGGGCACCACTGTGGCTACAGCGTCCTCTGCACTGACATTCAGGCAGAGGGCGCGCACTAACCACGTCATTGCGCCCTCTGACCTGAACGTCACAGCAGAGGACACGGAAGACGGAGCCTGGCGGTGGAACAAGGACGGGTGAATATTGCGCAATGCTGCTCACCCTCCCCATTATAATGACCTGCTCCTGGCGCGGTCCCTGGCAGCTTCCCTGATGGTCTTCTCCGGGCGCTGACAGCTTCTTCCATTGTTGAGCGGTCACCGGTACCGCTAATTACAGTAATGAATATTCGGCTCCGCCCCTATGGGAGTGGAGTGGCATCCATATTCATTGCTGTAATGAGCGGTACCATGTGACCGCTCAATGCTGAAAGAAGCTGTCAGCGCCCAGAGACCATCGGAGATGCAGGGACCACGCCAGGAGCAGGTGAGTATGTGACAGCTGCCACTCCCCCTTCTTTCCGACCCCCCTGGGACAATGACTCGAGTATAATCCGAGAGGGGCACTTTCAGCCTAAAAAAATGGGCTTAAAATCTCGGCTTATACTTGAGTGTATACGGTATAATATATATATATGTATACTGTATATATATACAGTGGGGGACATAAGTGTTTGATCCCTTACTGATTTTGCAAGTTTGCCCACTGACAAAGACATGAACAGTCTAATTTTAAGAGTAGGTTACGTTTAACATTGAGAGATAAAATATCAAAAATAAAATCCAGAAAATCGCATTGTGTAAATAATATAAATTTATTTGCATTTTGCCGTGAGAAATAAGTATTTGATCCCTCTGGCAAACAAGACAATGCATGGTGGCAAAACCCTTGTTGGCAAGCACAGCAGTCAGACGTTTTTTGTAGTTGATGATGAGGTTTGTGCACATGTCAGGAGGAATTTTGGTCCACTCCTCTTTGCAGATCATCTCTAAATCATTAAGATTTTGAGGCTGTCGCTTGGTAACTCGGAGCTTCAACTCCCTCCATAAGTGTTCTACAGGATTAAGGTCTGGAGACTGGCTAGGCCACTCCATGACCTTAATGTGCTTCTTTTTGAGCCACTCCTTTGTTGCCTTGGCTGTATGTTTTGGGTAATTTTCTTGCTGAAAGACCCAGCTACGACCCATTTTTAATGTCCTGGTGGAGGGAAGGAGGTTTTCACTCAGGATTTTGCAGTACATGGTTCCATCCATTCTCCCATTGATGCGGTGAAGTAGTCCTGTGCCCTAAGCAGAGAAACACCCTCAAAATATAATGTTTCCACCTCCATGCTTGACAGTGGGGACGGTGATCTATGGGTCATAGGCAGCATTTCTCTTCCTCCAAACACAGCGAGTTGAGTTAATGCCAAAGACCTCAATTTTTGTCTCATCTGACCACAGCACCTTCTCCCAATCAGTCACAGAATCATCCAGGTGTTCATTGGCAAACTTCAGACGGGCCTGCACATGAGCCTTCTTGAGCAGGGGGACCTTGCGGGCACTGCAGGATTTAAACCGTTACGACGTAATGTGCTACCAATGGTTTTCTTGGTTACTGTGGTCCCAGCTGCCTTGGGATCATTAACTACTTCCTCCCCCCCGTGTAGTTTTAGGATGATTTCTCACCTTCCTCATGATCAACGATATCCCGTGAATTGAGATCTTGCATGGTGCCCCAGATCGATGTCGATTGACAGTCATCTTGTATTTCTTCCATTTTCTTACTATTGCACCAACAGTTGTCTCCTTCTCACCCAGTGTCTCACGTATGTTTTTTTTTAGCCAATTCCAGCTTTGTGCAGGTCTATGATCTTGTCCCTGACATCCTTATAAAGCTCTTGGGTCTTGCCCATGTTGTAGAGGTTAGAGTCTGACTGATTAATTGAGTCTGTGGAAAAGAGTCTTTTATAAAGGTGACTATGTAAGACAGCTGTCTTTAATGCAGGTAACAAATTGATTAGGAGCGTCTAACTGGTCTGTAGGAGCCAGAACTCATAATGGTTGGTAGGGGATCAAATACTTATTTCTCACTGCAAAATGCAAATAAATTTATATAATTTATACAATGCAATTTTCGGGATTTTATTTTTTATATTGTATCTCTCAATGTTAAAATTAACCTACCCTTAAAATTATAGACTGTTCATGTCTTTGTCAGTGGGCAAACTTACAAAATCAGCAGGAGATCAGATACTTATTTCCCCCACTGTGTATACAGTGGGTACGGAAATTATTCAGACCCCTTTAAATGTTTCACTCTTTGTTTCATTGCAGCCATTTGGTAAATTCAAAAAAGTTTTTTTTCTCATTAATGTTCACTCTGCACCCCATCTTGACTGAAAAAAAAACAGAAATGTAGAAATTTTTGCAATGTAATAAAAAAGAACTGAAATATCACATGGTCGTAAGTAGGGTTGGACAATTTCAAAAATCGCCGACTTTCGGCAAAGTCGGGTTTCATGAAACCCGACCCGATCCTAGTGTGGGATCGGCCATGAGGTCGCCGATCTGCGCGTAAAAGTCGCGTTTCATATGACGCTTTCAGCACCATTTTTCAGCCAATGAAGGAGGACGCAGAGTGTGGGCAGCGTGATGACATAGGTCTCGGTCCCCACCATCTTAGAGAAGGGCATGACAGTGATTGGCTTGCTTTCTGCGGCGTCACAGGGGCTATAAAGGGGCGTGCACGCCGACCGCCATCTTACTTCTGCTGATCTGAGCATAGGGAGAGGTTGCTGCAGCTTCATTAGAAGAAGGGATATAGTTAGGGAGGGAAGATTAACCCCCAAACCACTTGTGCTGTAGCGATTTCCACTGTCCAACACCACCTTTTCTTTGCAGGGACAGTGGAGGCTATATCTTTGTGCATCAGCTCTGTAGCTTATAAGGCTCCCTGATAGCTGCATTGCTGCTTGCACGCTGCTGTGCAAACCAACTGCTTTTTTAAAAGCAAAAATCCTGTTGCTCCTTTCTGCACAGTTATCTTGTTTATTTGTCCACACTTTTGTGTGCAGCAGTCCTTTTTATTGCTGCCATACTTGTCCTGAGATCATTGTAGGGAGATTGAAATTGTACTACAGTCCTTGGATTTTTTTCATATATCTTCCAGCCACTTTCTGCCACTTACATTGTGTTGTTTTATACACTGGGCCTGAGTTTTGGTTCAGTCTCCCAAAAAAAAAGGAAGATTTAAATTCTCAACAAGTTTATATACACCTTCTACCTTGTTTTACAGTACCATATAACGGTTGTTATTTTGGTTAGATTTTCCAAAAAATGAGGAAGTCTGGTGGAAGAGCCCGTGGGCGGTGGTTGCCAGCTGGTACTGATGGTGGTGGTGGTGCATCTGGTGGTAGTGGCAAAAGCACAATAGCACCTAAGGCTGGAGGTGTTGAGCCAGATTTCAAATTATTTTGCCCCACCTTCCCCTGCTGACACGTAGCTTGCCTGAAAAATGTCTTGCTTTTGGCCTCCTCTTACTAACTTCACCAATTTCTCCATTTGCAGCTGCTGAATGTCCACCATAGGCCATTTTTATACCTCCCTAAATAGGCTGACTCCCCCCACAGGGCCGTGGTCACCACCTGGCGCAAGCACCTGTGCGAGTGCCGTTTGCCTGGACAGGTGGGTGGGCCCACTCTTGGGCGACGGCACTGGCACAGGGTCCCTCATAGTACAATGAAGTGTCTCTGACGGTGGTGGTGCACAACCAACGTCAGACACACCGTCGTAGTATGAGGGGCCCTGTGCCAGTACCGCCACCCACGAGAGAGTGTTCCACCCCAACTCGAACAGTGCTCTACCACTTGCAATACTTACCTCTCCCTGCTCCACCACTGTGTAGTCTGTGCTGTTAAATCCTTCAATGGCACTGCCAATACAAATTTGTTGAAATGATAGATGATAGTTACAATATACAGGGGCCCTGGCCTCCATTTAGACCAGTTAATACTTTGCGCCTACTACCACTGTCTGCTACTCAGCAGAGGAGCCCACCCCTGTAACTAGCTATGCCACCTGTTTATTTATGAACAATTTTTTGGCAGACATTTAGCCCACTTTATTATTTGGGCCTACTAACTGTGTCTGCCACTCATTACAGTTTTCCTCCGCTGAACAAAGCAATGCCGCCTGTTTAGTCCTGTTACCACATTTGAACTGCATTTAGCCCACTTTATTATTTGGGCCTGTATCTGTGTTTCCTCCTCATCCTGCCCATTGCCCAGCCACTGCTAGATGAGTCTGCTGGTACATTTACCCAGACCACTACATTCCCCTTGCACTCTACACAGCCAGAATCTGACCCTGCTGAAAGTCAGGTTCCCCTTCCCGCATACTATACCGCCTTACACGGGGACAAAGAGGAAGGTGCAGATGAAAGTGCAGGTTCCTTCATCAGGTGGGGGGGGGGCATACTCGTTGGCGACATCACTGACACAGGGCCTCTCATAGTATGCAAAAGTGCCTCTGCCAGTGGGAGGCGCCCCCGCCGTCAAACACACCGCCGTACTATGAGGGGCATTGTGCCAGTGCCAATGAGTGGGCCCCCCCTGCTTGCTCAGAATCACAGCACTTGCAAAGTTGAAATACTTACCTCTCCCTGCTCCACCGCTGTGACATATTCCGCGTTTCCTGGGCCCACGAAAATCTTGAGCCAGCCCTACCCCCCCACAACTTTAGCCAAATGACCCCCAGTTTTCAATGCCTAACTATTATTATAAAGTAAATTAAGATTGACAAGCTTCAGTAATAAGAATTGATGTTTTTGGCATTAAAATGGGCACTGTAGGTGTTTTACTGTCCTCCACTCACTGCCGACTTTTATTCCCCATTGACTTGCCTTGGGTTTCGTGTTTCAGTCGGCCCCCGACTTTTCGCAATAATCGGCCGATTTCACCCAAAGTTTTCGCAAAACCCAACTCGATCCGAAAAAAGTAAACGTCGCTCAACTCTAGTTATAAGTATTCAGACCCTTTGCTCAGACACTCATATTTAAGTCACATGATGTCCATTTCCTAGTGATCCTCCTTGAGATGGTTCTACTCCTTCATTGGAGTCCAGCTGTGTTTAATTAAACTGATAGGACTTGATTTGGAAATTCACACACCTGTCTATATAAGACCTCACAGCTCACAGTGAATGTCAGACCAAGTGAGAATCATTAGGTCCAAGGAACTGGCCAAGGAGCTCAGAGACAGAATTCTGGCAAGACACAGATCTGGCCAAGGTTACAACAGAATTTCTGCAATACTCAAGGCTCCTAAGAGCACAGTGGCCTCCATAATCCTTAAATGGAAGAAGTTTGGAACCACCAGAAGTCTTCCTAGACCTGGCCGTCCAACCAAACTGAGCAATCGTGGGAAAAGAGCCTTGGTGAGAGAGGTAAAGAAGAACCCCAAGATCACTGGGGCTGAGTTCCAGAGATGCAGTAGGGAGATGGGAGAAAGTTCCACAAAGTCAACTATCACTGCAGCCCTCCATCAGTCAGGTCTTTATGGCAGAGTGGCCCGACGGAAGCCTCTCCTCGGTGCAAGACATATGAAAGCCCACATAGAGTTTGCTAAAAAACACATGAAGGACTCCCAGACTATGAGAAATAAGATTCTCTGGTCTGATGAGATGAAGATAGACCTCTTTGGTGATAATTCTAAGCGGTATGTGTGGAGAAAGCCAGGCACTGCTCATCACCTGCCCAATACAATCCCAACAGTGAAACATGATGGTGGCAGCATAATGCTATGGGGGTGTTTTCCAGCTGCAGGGACAGGACGACTGGTTGACATTGAAGGAAACATGAATGCGGCCAAGTACAGAGAAATCCTGGGTGAAAACCTCTTCCAGAGTGCTCTGGACCTTAGACTTGGCAGAAGGTTCCCCTTCCAACAAGACAATGACCCTAAGCACACAGCTAAAATAACAAAGGAGTGGCTTCAGAACAACTCTGTGACCATTCTTGACTGGCCCAGCCAGAGCCATGACCTAAACCCAATTGAGCATCTCTGGAGAGACCTGAAAATGGCTGTCCACCAACATTCACCATCCAACCTGACGGAACTGGAGAGGACCTGCAAGGAAGAATGGCCGAGGATCCCCAAATCCAGGGGTGAAAAACTTGTTGCATCATTCCAAAGAAGACTCATGGCTGTACTAGCTCAAAAGGTGCTTCTACTCAATACTGAGCACAGGGTCTGAATACTTATGACCATGTGACATTTCAGTTTTTCTTTTTTAATAAATTTGCAAAAACTTCTACATTTCTTTTTTTTTTCTTCAGTCAAGATGGGGTGCAGAGTGTACATAAATGAGAAAAAAAAATAACTTTTTTGATTTTATCTTGGACAGATATAAGAAAACCTGTTCTGGGCTTTTATTTTTGAAAGGGACTAGAGGATGGCAGTGGGGCAGTCTGTTTCCTCCCTGGGTTTTCCATGTGGGCGACGGACACAGGTTCTTTTGTAAAAACCCCTGCAGCAGGGGGTTGGGTGTGTCAGTGTGGAGTTTGCAGCGAGCAGAGCAGACTGCTCTGCAAAAGCTCAGCCTGTGTGAGGGAACACAGAGCCAAGCAGAGTGAACTCCTGGCATCCTGCAGCGTGATGCGGTGATGCAGTCACCCCAACAACCGGACGCATTTATGGACTGTCTTGTTTCCCTTCTGCGATCCGGAAGTACACTGTGAGTTTGGATATTAAACAAGTTTTGTTTTGAACTTTGCTGGGTGCTTCCTCATCACTGCACAGTGTGGACACCGCTGCACTACATATGGTTGGAGAGTGTGGGGCAGTGTGAGGCATACCCCAAAACGTGCTGCATGTCGGTTATTAGGCCTGTAACGCTGCAGCTCAAGCTGGCTGACACGATGGAGGAAATACTAAGACAGTTGTCCCTCTCTCAAGTGTAACAGCAGAAGTTGCAGCAGCAGCAAACCAACAATTTGATTTTGCAACATATCGTAGCTCTCCGAGAGGCGCCCTCACCAATGACCTCGATCAGTTCTGAGGCCCGGTACAAGGTCCGGTCGGCACTGAGGAAGATGAGTCCTGAGAACAATATGGAGGCTTTTCTTACAGTGTTCGAGCGCACAGGTGTAATAATTATAGGGGATAGCTCAGGAGACTCTTTGTGTGGAACAAGACAACTACAGGACACAGTTTTATAAGTGGTAAAGTCTATATTATCACACGGTAATTCAAACAGGTGCAGAGAGAAACTCAAGTCCACAACACTTGGTGCAAATAATAAACGCAGCTTAGCAGTCAATAGGAAACTTCAGAGGAAAATGCAGAAAGTCTATGAAGCACAGTTATTCTTGAGGATACTTGACACAAATAAATCCTTGTCTTAGTCCAGACACAGGTAGATATGCTTATTAGGCAGTTCAAATCATATCTTACCTCAACCAGGGAGGCCTGGTTACTAGTCTCAGGTTATTGCAAAGCAGCAACAGCTTACATGTCCAGCAAATGCAGGTGGAAGTAAACACGAGCAGCAGATGAAGGAGGATTACTGGAAACTTGTGTATGCAGCAGAAACGCAGAGCAGAGTAGCAGGATCACCACACAGGAGCAGGTGTATAGCCAGAGAGTAATCAGAGGTCAAGAGCTGGATGCAAGGCAGAATACTCTAGCACAGACTGAAGGCTGGGGTGGAGTTTTATAGCAGGAAGACACAGTGCACATGAGACCAAAGACGCCATCTTGGAAAAGGGCAGTAATGCACAAAAGGTAAAAAAATGTTCAGAGTCCTGACAGCAGGGGAGTGTGAGAGCTTGCCGTTTTTCCAGTAGGCTGAAGTGGTGGCCCCCTTCCTGACAGGAAATGCCCAGAATGCCTACTTGGACCTCAGTCGGGAGGATGCCCTGGACTATGAGAAACTAAGAGGTGAGATCCTTGCCCAACTGGGGGTTAATCCATATGTGCGGGCGCAACGGGTGTTCCAATGGTCCTTTGCCGAGTATCACCCTGCAAGGTCTCAGGCGTATAACTTGCTGCAACTGGATAAAAATGGCTCCAGCCTGAAACCTTAACCCTATTTCAGATGGTAGAGAGAGTGGTGGTCGGCCAGTGAGGCCATGTTTTGGGCCTGCTTTTCTTCAGCAGGGACAGGGAAGATAGTTAAAATTGATGGGAAGATGGATGGAGCCAAATACAGGACCATTCCTGAAGAAAACCTGTTGGAGTCTGCAAAAGACCTGAGACTGGGACGGAGATTTGTCTTCCAACAAGACAATGATCCCAAACATAAAGCAAAATCTACAATAGAATGGTTCACAAATAAATGTATCCAGGTGTTAGAATGGCCAAGTCAAAGACCAGACCTCAATCCAATTGAGAATCTGTGGAAAGAGCTGAAAACTGCTGTTCACAAAACGATCTCCATCAAACCTCACTGAGCTCGAGCTGTTTGCCAAGGAAGAACGGGCGAGAATTTCAGTCTCTCGGTGTACAAAACTGATAGAGACATACCCCAAGCGACTGCAGCTGTAATCACCGCTAAAGGTGGCGCACCAAATCATTAAGTTAAAGGGGCCGAATAATATTGCACGCCCCACTTTTCAGTTTTTGAATTTCCACAAAAATTTCAAATAACCAATAAATTTAGTTCAACTTCACAGTTGTGTTCCACTTGTTGATTCTTCACCAAAAATTTACATTTGGTATCTTTATGTTTGAAGCATGATATGTGGGAAAAGGTTGAAAAGTTCCAGGGAGCCGAAGACTTTCGCAAGGCACTGTAGCTCCAATCACCCACACTCAGGCAACAACGCTAGGGAAGGGGATCAATTAGGAGCTTTCATCAGATTGCATCCACACATCCACACATACACGATTTTGGATTTCTACTAGCGCATGGCCGCTGATTAATGCTGGTTATAATAGCTGGACCTGGAACGGCAGCAGTAACCAGATGCTCAGCATCAGCTTGAGCAAGACGCTGGGCTCCTCTGCGGCTGGGGAAGAATAGGATACCACAGAGGACATGGTTCTAGATTCCCCTTTGCAGCGGCGGTAACTCAACACCTAACACTGAGTCAGGGATACCTGCCATAGGGGTTGCCAACATAGGGACAGAGTGTAAACCCGATAGGTTTCCCCTAGAGGAATTGGCAGGAGAGGTTGGGGAGACCCCACTGATTCCCGAACTGGAAGTGTCTCCTGGTAAGATCGGGACAGCTCAGCTCTAGACCCACCCTGGCTCGGGCACAAGAAAGGGTGATTTAAATTAATGGAGCAACTCAGCAACAAGGTGCAGATACAGTTTTTCCCCGTATGGCTATCCAACAGGAGTTGTTATATCAGGTGGATAAAGTCTGGGATGAAGTGGTGGAACAGCTGGTGGTGCCCCAATCTTGCCATCAGACGGTGCTCAACATGGCTCACACCCACATACTAGGAGGGCATTTGGGGGCTAAAACGACGCAGGAGCACATCCTGCAGCATTTTTTTTTAACTGGAGTCTACGCGGAGGTCCAGAGGTACTGTGACACGTGTCCGGCATGCCAACTAACCTCACCCATCATGAACTAGCGGAGTCCATGGGTACCTCTGCCCATCATAGAGGTACCATTTGAGCGGATAGCCAAGGATCTGGTAGGCCCCGTAGTGAAATCTGCCCGTGGCCATCAACATATTTTGGTCATAATGGACTACGCCACATGGTACCCAGAGGCGATACCTCTCTGCCACACCTTGGCCAAACTAATAGACTGCAAGCTGTTTGCCATGTTTTGTCACCTTGGACTGCCAAAGGAGATCCTTACAGATCAGGGGACTCCTTTTATGACCAAGGTGACCAAGGAGCTATGTAAGCTGCTCCGGATCAAACAGCTACGCACGTTATTGTACCATCCACAAAACAACTGGTTGGTGGAGATAAGACCCTCAAGCCATGCTCAAAAAGGTGGCCGCCAAGGATGGGAGGGATTGGGACATGTTACTGCCCTATCTAATGTTTGCTATCTGTGAGGTACCGCAGGCCTCCACAGGGTTCTCCCCATTTGAGCTATTGTATGGCAGGCTCCCGAGGGGACTGCTGGACGTAGCCAAGGAGACATGGGAACAGGAGCCCACTCCACATAAAAGTGTCATCGAGCATGTAGTAAGTATGCAGGATCGGATTGCAGCCGTACGGCCCATAGTAAAGGAGCATCTGTTGAATGCCCAGGCCGCTCAGAGCCGCACGTACAATAAAAGGGCCACGGTTAGGACCTTTAAAGAAGGCGACATGGTGTTGATACTAGTGCCCACCCCAGAGAGTAAGCTCATGGCCAAGTGGCAGGGGCCATTTGAGACACGAGGAAAGGTGGGCAAAGCGAATTATAGGGTGTACCAACCCGGGAAAAGGAAGCCCGAGCAACTGTCTCATGTTAACCTGCTAAAAGCCTGGAAGGACTGGAAACGTTTGGTCATGGAGGCGACTACGGTCATACCAACGGGGAACTCTCTGGCCCTGGGCAGGGATGTGGCCAGGTGTGAGGTACAAGTAAATGACGCTCTCACAAAACAACAGAGAAGGGAGGCTCGGGCTCTGGTGCAGCGAAATACAGATGTATTCACAGAGCTGCCGGGGCGTACCTCGGTGCATCAACATGACATTGTCACCGAGCCCTAGGTAAGGGTACGGATGAAACCATACCATGTGCCAGAAGCCTGGAGGCAAGCCATAGCGGCTGAAGTGAAGCAATTGCTTCTATTGGGAGTCATCGAGGAGTCCCGGAGTGAGTGGGCTAGCCCCATTGTGCTAATACCTAAACCAAACGAGTCATTACTCTTCTGTAATGACTTCAGCAAATTAAATGAGGTGTCAAAATTTGACCTCTAGCCAATGCCCCGGGTGGACAAGCTAATTGAAAGACAGGGGAAGGCCCAGTACTTCACCATGCTCGATCATACCAAAGGATACTGGCAGGTCCCGTTAACAGAATCAACGAAAGAGAAGACCGCGTTTATAACGACAGAGGGTCTATCACTATGTCATCTTGCCTTTTGGGTTACATGGGGCTCCAGCCACATTCCAGAGGCTGATGAACATAGTGTTAGAACCTCATCAGAAATTCGTGTCGGCCTATTTGGATGACATAGTCATCTTCTGTACCAACTGGGATACCTACCTGTCCCAGGTACAAGCAGTGCTGGAGTCTCTCAGAATCGCAGGGTCAACAGCGAACCCAAAGAAATGCACTATAGGACTCACGGGAGCCCAGTACTTAGGTTACGTGATCGGCTGCGGGGTTATCAAACTCCAAGTAAACAAGATCGAGGCCATCCAAAACTGGCCCAAGCCGTTAAGTTCCAAGCAGGTGAGGGTATTCCTCAGCATTATTGAGTATTACTGCCCGTTTATTCCCAAATTTGCAGGGAAGTTAGCACCCCTAACTGACCTTCTAAACGGTAAGAAGTCAGTGATGGTCCGGTGGAATCCTCAAGCGGAGGAAGTGTGGTACCCCAAGGTCCTGGTCATCACAGTAGCATTGATTTCCTCATGGGGAGAGTGATGTTACGCTTGAAGGCAAGAAGGGATAACTGTAACCAGGTACCACAAACATGCAACACATTCACACTCCAGGCCTCCAGGGGGGAGCTTTTGATCCTTTTTACTAGGTGACTCCCCATATATATATAACTGGTAGTCTGTAGGGAAAGTTAGTCAGTTTTCCAGAGGGTTCCTGCCAGGAAGCAGACAGGAGCTATCTGAGGGAGGCGAAGGTTTTACGGAGCTGTGTAGCCTCATTGCAGCGGTTCCTGGAAAGAGACATACAGAAAGCCGAATTGATTGCAGAGAGCGTGCAGGAGGGCAAAGCACAGGTGTGGATATCAGAGGGAGACCAGCCCCGAGCAGGCTGCCTCCTTCTGAGGTGCAGGATCGGTAGCTGGAACACCGAGGACGTAAGCTACTCTATGACTTACATCAGAGACCGGCAGGACAGCAGAACTTTACGTTACCTGTCCGACCTAACACCCAGGTGGCACCCCTCCGAGGCCGGGGCGTGCTAGAGTCCCTATAAACAGCCTCAAGCCACCAGTCATACGGTTATGTCCAATTCTACCCAGGGGTCAGAGAGAGAGACATCTGTGAGGACCTTATGTGAGCTTTTAGCAGTAAGGGACTACAACACTACGGCGCTAAAGGAAGGCTTTTGATTTCCACCTGGGTAAGGGGACTCCTAACTTGCCTTTAAGCCGGCCAGACCCTGCCTGCCCTGTGATCTGGTGCTCTGGACTGCGGATGCTGAAGTCTTCAGTAAACCAAGGTAAAGAGACTGCAAACCTGTGTCCTCATTCTTTACTGCACTATTCACCATCTTCCATCTACACACCGGAAGCCCTGTGGACATACTTCACCTGTGGGAACGTATACCATCTAGCTGCCATAACATCACCCCAGAGGACCCCTTAAAGCAGCGTCGGTCCCCACTGACCGAATACCACAGGTGGCGTCACAAACACAAACTTTATTCCCTTAAAAGACCTTTCCCTTTTTCATGGACGCTCCAGGGCCACGGACCGGGTCGCCACCGTGACATCCCCCTGTAAACTCAGGACCCGGTACCGAGTACCCCCGCTGCCCTGACAGGGCACTCCAGAAGCATTCCAGTCCATGAAGTTGGCGTTGTGTGGACAGCCAGTCCTAGTCGGCCCCAACTTCAAGGAAACATTTATCGTGCAGACAGATGCCTCAGAGGTAGTTCTTTGAGCGTTGCTGTCGCAAGAAGTGAACGGGGATGAACACCCAATCACGTACTTCAGCAGGAAACTGACCCCTGCGGAGAAAAATTATACCATAGTGGAGAAGGAGTGCTTGCCGATTAAGTGGGCCTTAGAGTCCCTATGCTATTATTTGCTTGGGCGTCAGTTTTGGTTGATAACAGACCATTCTCCCCTCGTCTGGATGAGCAATGTAAAAGAGAGGAATGCTCGAGTCACCAGATGTTTCCTGTCCCTACAAAACTTTAGGTTCTCAGTGGAACATCAGGCGGAGAAGTCACAGGGAAATGTGGATGCCCTGTCACGGGCCACTTTTATGGTGACAAATGTTCAACCCCACAAGTTTGAATAGAGGGGGGGATGTGAGGCAGTGACCAGGGTCATATGCGAGGGTCGCTGTGTCCCCCAGGATGTGTAACGAAACATATGGGCATTGGAGGCCATTGGAGTGCATTGCAGTCACAGGCATAGCTGTGATTGCAATGCAAAATACAAGTGAGTATTGGTCTTGGGCATGCTATGTGACCAGGGTAGATATAAGAAAAACTGTTCTGGGATTTTATTTTTGAAAAGGACTAGAGGATGGCAGTGGGGCAGTCCGTTTCCGCCCCAGGTATTCCAATTTTCAGACGGCCACAGGTTCTTTTGTAAAAACCCCTGCACCAGGGGGTTGGGTGTGTCATTGTGGAGTTTGCAGGGAGCAGAGCAGATGGCTCTGAAAAAGCTCAGCCTGTGTGAGGAAACAAAAAGCCAAGCAGAGCAATAACAGATAGATAGAGATATAGATAACAGATAGGCCGGGGTCACACTTGCGAGTGTGATACGAGAAACTCGCACGAGTCTCTCGCATCAATACCCGGTGCTGCCATCGGCACTCGGGACCGGAGTGTGCGGCTGCATGTATTTCTATGCAGCTGAACGCTCCAGTCCGAGTGCCGGCGGCAGTGCCGGGTATTGATGTGAGAGACTCGTGCGAGTTTCTTTCATCACACTCGCAAGTGTGACCCCGGCCATAGATAGATAGATAATAGATAGATATATAGATAATAGATAGATGATAGATAGATAAATAAATAGATTATTGGTAGATAGATAGATAGATAGATAGATAGATAGATAATAGATATATGATAGATAGAGATATAGATAATAGATAGATAATAGATGATAGATGTGACCTGTGGCCAGCCTTTCTCAAGATAATAGATAGAGAGATAGATAGATAGATAGATAGATAGATAGATAGATAGATAGATAGATAGATAGATAATAGATAAATGATAGATAATAGATAGATGATGGATTCCTCTACTAACAATCTGCAAAAACACTACTGCATGCCCTCATCATATCCCTTCTAAGCACTGATTGGAGGCACTCCTCGTAAATATTCGGTTGCCTTTCACCCTGACACCCCCCCCCCCCCCCCCCCAGAAGAAGCTGGCGGCAAAACGCGTGTCGGGGTGAGGGGACGCTGAGCAGACACTCAGGACCTTTATTTTAATTATTTTTTTTTTGTTTGTTAATGTGCATATTCTTTGATGTAATATTCCCTTTTGTTTCTGCTTGGTGTCCATGGATGGTATTTTGCTTTTTTAGATTATATTTTAATTGATATTCAATAAAGTATATTTTTTATCTTGATTTGCATGGGATCTCTTCTTATTCCCAAGAGTATTACACCTTTTATGAGAGCTTTTTGTTGTGGTATTATTTTGAAGTGCCCCTTTAATTTTGGACATATTGTTTGATATAATCATCTCCCACCTTGACTTGACTACTGTAACCTCCTGCTCTGTGGCCTCCCCTCTAACACTTTCGCACCCCTCCAATCTATTCTAAACTCTGCTGCCCGACTAATCCACCTGTCCCCCCGCTATTCTCCGGCCTCTCCTCTCTGTCAATCCCTTCACTGGCTCCCCATTGCCCAGAGACTCCAGTACAAAACCCTAACCATGACGTACAAAGCCATCCACAACCTGTCTCCTCCATACATCTGTGACCTCGTCTCCCGATACTTACCTACACGCAACCTCCGATCCTCACAAGATCTCCTTCTCTACTCCCCTCTTATCTCCTCCTCACACAATCGCATACAAGATTTCTCTCGCGTATCCCCCCTACTCTGGAACCCTCTACCACAACACATCAGACTCTCGCCCACCATCGAAACCTTCAAAAAGAATCTGAAGACCCACCTCTTCTGACAAGCCTACAACCTGCAGTAACCACCGATCAACCAACCGCTGCACGATCAGCTCTACCCTCACCTACTGTATCCTCACCCATCCCTTATAGATTGTGAGCCCCTCGTGGACAGGGTCCTCACTCCTCCTGTACCAGTTATGACTTGTATTATTCAAGATTATTGTACTTGTTTTTATTATGTATACCCCTCCTCACATGTAACGCGCCATGGAATAAATGGCGCTATAACAATAAATAATAATAATTGTCTGTGTTTATACAGATGAGAACAGGATGGGGCATTGATGGTAAAATCAGAAACATAAACCAGAAACGGATGAAACCGCTCTGTATCTTCTCGTATGCAAAAAAGAAAACCCCCGAACTTCGGAATGAGGTCTCGGCATAAGGCGCTATAGTCACCGAGCCGCCGTGCGGGAAATGTGGGGCTCAGCCGTCTCCCCATAGACAATAGGTTCCAGGAGCCCCCCACTTCTTATCTAGGGGAAGCCTCCAAAATCTCAGGACTGTTAACCCCCCGCGTGCTGTCATTACAGCCCCATAACCACTGTCAGGTCATCGCCGCCGTAGGCTTCACCCCTACATAGTCTGCCATTATGGAGTCATTAACCCCCTGTGTGCCAGGGCTGGGAAGTAACTCAATGCTAATAAAGCCCAGCTCTAAAGTGGGCGCCACAGGGAGAATGCGGAGCTTTTAACCTCTCCAGTGCTGGGGCCCCGGGCTTCCTATACATGCAGTGCAGTAATATAGGCTGCAGCCTGCAGAGCATTTAACCTCTTCACTGCCGGGGCACCTTGCAGAGCAGTTAACCCCCTGTGTGCTGGGGCTGGGCTTTCTATCCATGGGTGTATATAGGCTGCAGCCTGCAGAACATTTAACCTCTTCAGTGCCGGAGCAGCTTGCAGAGCGGTTAACCCCCAGTGTGCTGGGGCTGGGCTTCCTATTCATGTAGTGCAATAGTAAATAGCATACATTGGTTGCATCTTGCAGAGCATTTAACCTCTTCACTGCCGGTGCAGCTTGCAGAGCGGTTAACCTCCTGTGTGCTGGGCTTCCTATCCATGGGTGTACATAGGCTGCAGCCTGCAGAGCCTTTAACCTCTTCAGTGCCGTGCTGCCTCCTCATGCAGTGCAGTGTGACACATGGGCTGGCCAGCAGTTAACCCCCTGCCTGCTGCTCTGCTCCTCCCTGTGCAGGGTGTGGAGACGTCACGGAGCTCAGGGCCTATCCGGTGTCTGCCGCCTCTGGGAGAGCAGGAGCTCCACAAGCCTCACTATTCTCCCATGGACAGAGGGGATCAGTGCAGGAGCTCTGCACACAGGGGGGTGCTGCCCGGCCGCTGACCGCAGAGCCCTGTGCACACCTGCGGCACACACCTGCGGCACACACCTGCGGCACTGCTGGGCGGATTGCTTTCGTTGCCTCCTGGAGGATTTTTGGTGACTTCTCAGCAGGACATGGAGCTCTCCCTGATGTGTGCTCTCCTGGACTAAGGCCTGGAGGAGTCACATTGGGGGACACTGGGGACCACCAACAGCCCACAAGGAAGATCTGATGAAATGTCTTCATAGTCTCTACCGAACCCTCAGGAGCGATGAGCCAGAGACCTGTGCGGCCATCACCCTCCTCATCCTCAGCCCTCAGCCCCTCCGAGCAGTCAGTGCTGAGCCCCCTGCTCTGATGACCCCCAGCTGATTATTATGTCAGTGCTATTATTCCCAGCACTCATCTTATTCTACCCCGATCACCACCATCATCATCATCAGGATGAAGGAAAAGTCTAAGAACGCAGCCAAGACCCGCAGGGAGAAGGAGAATGGGGAGTTCTACGAGCTGGCGAAGCTGCTGCCCCTGCCCTCCGCCATCACCTCCCAGCTGGACAAAGCCTCCATCATCAGGCTGACCACCAGCTACCTGAAGATGAGGGCTGTCTTCCCAGACGGTGAGTGACAGATGTCCCTGTATACCTCTGTATATACCGGTGTACGGATCTGTGTATATATCTGTGTCTGTACCTCTGTATATACCTGTGTCTGTATCTGTGTATGTACTTGTATCTGTACCTGTGTATATACCTGTGTATGTATCTGTGTCTGTACCTGTGTCTGTATCTGTGTCTGTATCTGTGTATATACCTGTGTCTGTATCTGTGTCTGTATCTGTGTATATATCTGTGTATATACCTGTGTATATATCTGTGTCTGTACCTGTGTCTGTATCTGTACCTGTGTCTGTATCTGTGTCTGTATCTGTGTATATATCTGTGTATATACCTGTGTATATATCTGTGTCTGTACCTGTGTCTGTATCTGTACCTGTGTCTGTATCTGTGTCTGTATCTGTGTCTGTATCTGTACCTGTGTCTGTATCTGTGTCTGTATCTGTGTATATACCTGTGTCTGTGTCTGTATCTGTGTATATACCTGTGTCTGTATCTGTGTCTGTATCTGTGTATATATCTGTGTATATACCTGTGTCTGTACCTGTGTCTGTACCTGTGTCTGTACCTGTATCTGTATCTGTGTATATACTCATGTCACCAGAAAATCTGCAGCTAGAGAAGTGATAAGTACCAGGCACAGAGAGGGGACATCAACAAATAAATCAGTCCAAAAACAATCTGTAATAAACAGACAAGAAGCGATTGTGATACAGAAAATCCGATATATGTGATCAAAGGCTAGGAATCAAAAAGTATCAAATGCAAAAATAGTTAATAAAAATTACATTCTTAACTACATCCCTCCAAAAAAAATCTTTATACATAAATACAATTATTATTCTTATTACGTCCATAATAACAATCTAAAAATTTCTTCAGGACATTTAATTATTTTATCATCAATAAACTCCACTCTGGTAATATTTTAAGATTTATTTTATTATTATGTTGATTGTTACTGTTATTCGTGTCAGTATTTCAGGCTTTCTATTTTATCATTTTTATTTCTTTATTTCTTAGTAGTATAATTAGTATATTTCCATCTTTTTATATTTTCGCTCATATTATATTTCTGTTATTACTACTGTTAGATTGTCTTTATTTCCTTCATCTATCCTGTAGTAATGTAGAAATGTTTCTTTGTTAATTATACTTTTTTTATGTACCTTGTATATTCTTAGCATGCTGGAAACCATGTAACTGAACACATAGAATGTATAACAGTTATATATCTATCCGTATTTATATATATTATGCATTCATACATGAACAATGAATAAATAGCTATATATATATATATATATATATATATATATATATATATATATATATATATATATATATATATATATAAAATGTATGTATATGATATGTATACATACTTTTGTAAATAATACACGTATGCAGTGACTGAGCACGCATGATTTATTAATACCTACCTATCTAGATGTATATATATATGTTCATTTACAGTATATATATCTATAGTAGAGTAGAGTATTATGAAGAATACATTATACATGTAAAACAGCGTTTTGGGGTCTTGTTTTTGTAAATTATGATTTATTTTAAATCATTTACACAAGTCCACTGATATTTTAGAATTATATTAATATGCTTGTTCCACACAAGATATAAATATATTATGCGGATGTAGAAAATAATTAGATATACATTTGCATAAGGGCAAAGTGACTCTGATGGGTGAGCAGAGGCTGTGGGGGCACTACCTGCTGGTATATGGAGGTGAGGAGCCCGGGGCTGTTATATACAGTGACTCCTCCAGATAGAAGCGGAGCCCCGCAGCCATCACCGAGCAGCCCCCCGGAGACCCCGCAGCCCGCACTGTGGTTCCAGGCTCTGATTTTACTCCTGTTCTAATATATATATATATATATATATATATATATATATATATATATATATATATATATATATATATATATATATATATATATATATATATATATATATATATGTTTGTGCGTCTGTATATATATATATGTATGTGTATATATGTGTGTGTTTATATATGTGTGCATATATCTGTGTGTGTGTATATATCTATGTGTGTGTGTATATATGTGTGTGTATGTATGTGTGTGTGTTTATATATGTGTGCATATATCTGTGTGTGTGTATATATATATATGTGTGTATATATCTATGTGTGTGTGTGTATATGTGTGTGTATGTATGTGTGTGTATATATATATATATATCTGTGTGTATATATGAGTGTGTATATGTGTGTGTGTATGCATGTGTGTATGTATGTGTGTATATATATGTGTGTGTGTCTATATCTGTGTATGTGTGTATATATGTGTGTGTATATATGTGTGTGTTTATATATGATTGCACATATCTATGTGTGTGTGTATATATATATGTGTGTGTATATCTATGTGTGTATATGTATGTATGTGTGTGTATGTATGTGTGTATATATGTGTTTGTGTGTGTATATATCTATGTGTGTATATATGTGTGTATATGTATATATGTGTGTGTGTATATATATGGGTGTGTGTATATGTGTGTGTGTATATCTATGTCTGTGTATATATATATATATATGTGTGTGTGTATATATGTGTGTATATATATATATGTGTGTGTGTATATGGGTGTGTGTGTGTGTGTATATATGTGTGTGTATATATCTATGTCTGTGTATATATATATGTGTATATATCTATATGTGTGTACATATGTGTGTATATATATGTGTATGTGTGTGTATATATCTATGTCTGTATATATATGTGTGTGTGTGTGTGTGTATGTGTGTATGTATATGGGTGTGTGTATGTGTGTGTGTGTATATATCTACGTGTGTATATATGTGTGAATATATATATATGTGTGTATATATCTATGTGTGTATATATCTATGTGTGTATATATGTGTGTATATATATATATATGTGTGTGTGTATATATCTATGTGTGTATATATCTATGTGTGTGTATATATGTGTGTATATATATATGTGTGTGTGTGTTTCACCTTATAGCATTTAGTATTTGCCCTGCTTTATTTGATTCCCCTCATTGCCCTGTTTATTTCAATCCATCTGTTCTGTCTGAAATAAATTTTAAAGGGCACAAGATGTAGTTATTATTATTTATTACGATCATTATTATCATCATCATCATCATCATCATCATCATTAAGAACATAGTCATATTACGTTTCGTATTTACTTGCCACAGTGCATCTCTAGATATACATTACTTTCTTTTTTTGTTTTAGATTTCTTTATTTAAAAAAAAGAAAGAAAAAATACAAACAAAAACAGATTGCTAGCCCTATACCATTGTACCATTGTGCTGGGACCTATAGGAGACTTATATATTGGGACTGATCCTATTAATCTCTGTGGGATTCCAAGTGCCTTATGTGTAATCAGTCAGAGAGTATATATATATACGGATTATACTATACGGATTATACTATACGGATTATACTATGCGGATCATACTATGCGGATTCGTTTTCTATTGGAGGCCATGAGCTGAATCTATTATATGAGGGTCCAGATGGTGTCAGTCATTATCATATAATTGGCTCTGATGGGCTCCTTTGGGTTGCCCCTCACTGTTGCTCTGTAGGGCCCACATACTGCGCCATTCCTCCCATCCACCAGATGACGCAGAGATGACGCAGAGATGACGCAGAGATGACGCAGCGGCTGCAGGTGTGAGCAGGGACTGAGCGCAGCGCACGGCCGGACACTTCTCTGCCTCTGATCCTCTCCATGGGATTGTTAGTTCTCAGTGCAGCCTGTCCATCCTCAAATCCCATTCAGACCTATTGAATAATTGCAGAAATGTTCTGTAATAAATGTGAGTGTGAACTTACCCCGAGCGCAGAGAAACGCCGGGAACAACGATACAGCTGTGAATGGGCTTCAAGCTTGAAGGGGTTTTTTTTTATTTTTTTTTTCCCCTGAATCTGTTTCGATGCAGCAAGATAATACGTTCCCAGTTTATTTGACTTTATTTTTATTTGTTTTTGTTTTTTTTTTCTGGTGAAATGTTTCCTTTCTCTTCTTTGTCTGTGTGACCTCAGCCCAAAAGACCAAAATGCAAACCGACAATTCACTGTAATGTTATGTTGTTTTTCTTTGTATCAGACACAAAGTCCAGATCAGATGGAAAAAAAAGAGAAACCTATATAATAATAATAATAATAATATTAATATTATTATTATTATTATTATTATTATTATTATTATTATTATTATTATTATTATTTATATAGCACCATTAATTCCATGGTGCTGCACATGAGATAATTGTAACACAATGACTATGATGTCCCCTTAGGGCAGAGAATCCTCAATAAATGCCCCCAATATATCCCCTGCTACCCCCATATACCAGAGAGAAGAATCCACCAACACCAGGAAGATCCACTTCTTCAGTACTGCCCCAGTATTACCCAGTAAGAGACCCCAAGACTGTGATCACAGGACATGATGCCCCCTGAAGAAAAGCAGCAGAAGATCCCTGATTTTATTGCTCTTTTTTACTTGTATTTATTATTACTTCACTTTGGTTGTTGTCACCAGGAATTTCCCCCTGGAATCAGGCTGTGGATCAAAATGTGAAATATGATGGCTGCAAATATACAAGTGATACTGATAATAATAATAATAATAGTGATTAATAATATATGCAAATACTTTTATACTACAAAAAGACAAACATATTCCTGGTTATTAATAATAAATATGTTATTATTATTATAATTATTATTAGTAGTAGTAGTGTTATTATTATTAATATTATTGTTTTTATTATTAGTTGTAGTAGTGTTATTATTATTATTACAATATATTTATTATTTTAATTAGTAGTAATATTATTATTACTGATAAATTAAGTGTAATAAATGGTAATGATTACTACTACTACAACTGTTATCCTATTATTATTAGTAGTAGTATTTTTAATATTATTAATAAATAATGTGCACTACCTTATGATAGTTATCCCTATTATTACCAGTAGTAGTAGAATTTTATTTTCATATAATTGTAGTCATATTTTATTTTATTAATATCTAGAATATAAAACTACTACAACTTCTTCCTCGTCCTCTTTTTCCACTACTACAACTATATATTCTTCTTCTTTTTAGTCTTCTTCTTCCTCCTTTTTTTCTTCCTCCACCACCACTACTATTTCTTCCACTTCTAATAAGTATATGAATAGTCCTACAACAACTATTAACAAACTATTATAAAAAAAATAGTGATAATGGGAAGAAAGAGAAATGTGAGGAGCATCAGTGCTGGGATGATGAGAGTGCTAGTAGTAATGCCTCTGTGTGAGCAGATCAGATCTGTCTGCACCTTCCTCCTCCTCCTCTTCACTCCCGATCTCTGCTCTATCTGCTCCTTATTATGGTGATCTCTCCATTATCCCAGAGTCATCACTTAATCCGAATCATCTCATTAATCCTCGTGATTGAGAGTAATTAGTGCGATCTCCTGCCACTTGCTGCCTGATAGGCGCCTCCTGTCATTAATGTCACAGATCAGTATTATCTCATTATGTACCTCCTGGAAATACACCTCTAGCTATAGGGATGGGGAACTACAAGTCACAGCCGTGCAAGACACCATGACATCGGGTGTACAACACTGGATCTGGGATCTCTGAACGCCTGCTTGGTGCAATGTGGCCAAATCATAGAGGAAAAGTGTAAATCAGGAATGACATCAATAATAATAATAATAATAATAATAATCACAATTATAATCAAATAGTGAAATGTCACAATAACTAATAAATAATAATAATGACATTTATTTTTATAGTAAGATAATGAAAGCTCAAAATATTATTAATAATGATAATAAGAAGAATGACTATATCAATAAAACAAAGACAGTAGCAATGCAATTTAACTTAAAAGATAATATTAATAAAGTTTATTATTAATAATAGTTTATTACATTTCAATCATTAATTCAGTTCTATTTTTTTACTCATTCTGTAATATTTCCTTTGTTGGACTTTGTTGGGGGTTTATATATATATATATATATATATATATATATATATATATATATATATATATATATATATATATAGTCCAAAAATACTAGATTCAGCACATATAAAGATGAAATACAGGTTTCGGTTCTGCGCCTTTTTGAACCCTCTCTGCTTCTGCTACATTACCGGGAAGTGTCTGTAGAAACACAGTACAGTGCTCCGGATTGTCGCAGAGCTGCAGAACCTTCCATAGATCAGAGGAATGAAATGTCTCACTCCTCAGTTATTGGTGTAATGTCCTTATTCTCGGGGAGCCGGTGTGTATAGAGGGGGATACCAGTCAGTGATCACAGATGGTCGCAGGAGGATTTCTTTGCATCTGCCTGTTTACCTGAATGCTACATGCGGTGCCCAGTGATATCTCCCCAGTGGTGTCTCCCCAGTGGTTTCTGCCCAGAGATGTCTCCCCAATGTTGTCTGCCCAGTGGTGTCTCTCCAGTGTTTTCTCTCCAGTGGTATCTGCCCAGAGATGTCTCCCCACTGGTGTCTGCCCAGTGTTTTCTCTCCAGTGATATCTCTCCAGTGTTTTCTCTCCAGTGTTGTCTCTCCAGTGATGTCTGCCCAGTGGTGTCTCTCCAGTGGTGTCTCCCCAGTGGTGTCTCTCCAGTGTTTTCTCCCCAGTGGTGTCTCCCCAGTGGTGTCTGTCCAGTGGTGTCTCCCCAGTGGTGTCTGTCCAGTGGTGTCTCCCCAGTGGTGTCTGCCCAGTGGTCTCTACATGACCCTCATTCAGTGCAGGTCTCCTTGTTCTTGTGTTCTTCTCCCTCTTTGTGACACACTGGACTGGACTCAGAACCTTTTCCAGAGCTTTTTCATGGCTTATTTCAATTTGTTTATTTATTATTTTGTTACTTTACTTTATTGTGAACAATAAATCTAAATACAAGTTTTTTTCTTTTTTTCTTTTTCAAAATGCAGCACATCTGAATATGTTTTTTTTTTTTTCTTATTATCATCTTCACTATGACGCACTCAAACAAGTGTTTTTTTCACTCCATGTGTTTTCTGTGTGGAAGAAGCAGCACACACAGACAAGCACAGGGACCAGATTTAGAGCCTGTTCAGACGACCATTTTTCTCAGTGGTGTTCACATTATCCATTACATTCTATGGGGATGCGCAGATGTCCTTATTTTCCTGCAGACCATGAGTCCTCAGACATATCATGAAGACACGTCCATTTTTCATCTGAATATAGATCAGAATTACTATTAGGTCAGGTTCACACGAGCATGTCAAAAATTGGTCAAAAATTTCATCCAAAAATCAGATTTTTTTGTCACTCATCCGTACACAATCCTTTTTATTTTACAGCAGTTATTAAATTGTAAAATAATGGATAATATATGGATGCGTTTTTTTCTGCGCACCCATAGACTTGAATGGACGAGTCTGACCCAACATGCAGAAGAGACCAGTGCACACTGTCAGTTCACTCCATGAAAAAAATCTCATCTGCACTGCCCCATTGAATAACATTGGTCTGAGCACTGTGTTGTTTTTTTTTCATGGACAGCCCTCAGACCAAAAATACGCTTACGTATAAAAAAAAAAAAAAAAATTTCAGCCAGAAAAAAGTCAGATTTTTAATTTTTCATTTTTTTTTTTCATTTTTCTGCAAATAAAATTTACCAGACAAATGCACATTCCTATGTTACTAATGGAAATGTAAAAATCTGATGTTTATCATTAATCCGTACGGGGTCCCATTTTTTGTGCATGATGAACATGAGGCGACATGATGACATTTTTTTTACGCCGACAGTTGGTCATCTGAACAGCCCCATTGAATAACATCGGTCAGTTTTTTTGCACGGACGGCACTCGGACCAAAAATACGGTCATGTGAAGGAAGCCATAAAAGTGTACGGGTGGGTGAAAATCAGGGTCTGCGCACAAATGGCAGCAGGGAATGAATAGGGGAAGCTAAGAAGAGAACTGCAGCAGGCGCTCGCCTCATCCGTTTTTTTATAGATTTCAGTGGGCGCGCAAGAAATCCAGATGCAATATAGACGCCATCGTTTTTAACAGATCCAGTGCAATTTTCACCTATTTGTCCTTTTATATTTGTTTAATTAATTCTTTTTTTCTGGGTGAAAAAATGGACAATTTTTCATACTTAACCTAAGGCTATGTTCACACGTTGCGTTTTTGCAGCGTTTTTTTTTAATGCAAACTAAAAGCTGCGTTTTACAGAACTAGCAAAAGTTGTGGAATTTCAGAAATCTCATGCACACACATTATTTATTTTTTCCTGACTGATTTGGAAAACTGCTACATTTTTGCAAATTGCAGCACGTCACTTCTTTAAGCATATTTTTTTTCCACCCATAGGAAACAATGGGTAAGTGCAAAAAAAAATTGCAGGTATTTGCTTTTGCTGCAAAAACCTAAGGAAGATAAGTCAGACTTTTTTTTGGGGGGGGTGGGGCACTAAACTTTAGCAACATGCACAAGAGACAGTTAAAATGCAGCAAAAATGCTACAAAAAGTCATTAAAACCTGCTTTTTGTAAGCACCTTAAACACATTAAAATTAGTATTACAAAAATCAGCCAAAACGCAAAGTGTGAACAGAGCCCAATAGGTACATGTTCTGTTGTTTACATAAACAGATAGAACAGGTGTAAACAAAAACCCTGTAGTGTGAAAAAGCCCTAATAAAACTTAAAAAAAACCTTGCAAAATATTAAAGCAGAACTAAAGACCCTTGTAATGCCTCCTGTCCTTCATGGTGTTTCCAAACCCTGAAATTAAAGTGTGTGATGATTAATGTACGTGGTGTAATCTGCAAGTTGTTTAGGTTTCTACGATAATTGGGAAGGTTCATACGAGATATATTGGCTATGGAGCTGCTGCGGAAGAAATTGTGCTCTAAGTTTGTATTGTCGATATCTGCACTAAATTATTAGGACGTCACTGTGGCTTCCACCAATTTCCTCCCACCTCCTCCTTTTGCATTTAAAAGGGTGAAATACGTTGCAAATATTGGCAGAATAATTTGAGGTACTGAAGAAATGGGTTTCTTCGCAAATTTTCCATCCATGTATCTGCTGCAAATACACCCCATACATACCGCACAGTCTGGGGAGACCCTGCACATGCGGCAAAGCTGCCACTGAGTTATACCTGCCTATATATGTGGGTTTTGCTGCAGAACTGATGCAGACACCGCCCCATGGATTGCAATGATGACGTTCACCTTGAATTGACGTGCTGCAAATGTAAAAAGCTGCTTTGCATGTCGCGTTATATGCAGAAAATATGCACAAAGTGAAGATGAGATGTTGAGTTTCACCTACGCAAAAAAACGGGAACATGTATATGCTGAAACACACGTTGCATATTTGCCAAAGATTTTCCGCCCTCATTTGATAATTTGCATGCTCTAATGATGATTTGGTGATTTGATGTGGCACTCTGCGCACTCTAGTGATGATTTGGTGACTGCATGTGGCACTCTGCGCACTCTAATGCTGATTTGTGATTTGATGTGGCACTCTGCGCACACTAATAATGATTTGTGATTTGATGTGGCACTCTGCGTACTCTAATGATGATTTGTGACTTTATGTGGCACTCTGCGTACTCTAATGATGATTTGGTGACTTGATGTGGTACTCTGCGTACTCTAATGATCATTTGTGACTGGATGTGGCACTCTGCTCACTCTATTGTTGATTTGGTGACTTAATGTGGCACTCTGCAAACTCTAATGATGATTTGTGATGTGATGTGGCACTCTGCGTACTCTAATGATGATTGGTGACCTTATGTGGCACTCTGTGCACTCTAATGATATTTTGTGACTTGATGTGCCACTCTGCAAACTCTAATGATGATTTGGTGACTTAATGTGGCACTCTGCACACTCTAATGATGTTTTGGTGACTTAATGTGGCACTCTGTGCACTCTGATGATTTGGTGACTTGATGTGGCACACTGCACACTCTAACGATAATCTTGGAAAGTTATTTAGTGACTGTGCACTTTAATGTTAATCTGAAGACTGTATGCGGTGGCTATGTACTTTAATGATAATCTTGTGCCTTGATGTGGCAGTTTGGGAACTCTAATGATAATACGGGGGCTGGATGTGGTACTCTGTATACTCTAATGATGATCTGTTGACTTTAAGTGGCACCTTGCATACCTTAGTAATAATCTGAGGATTAAAGTGGCATTCTACGCACTATAATGGTAACCTGGTGGCTTGATGTGGCACTCTGTGCTTTCTAATTCGGTGGACTTTATGTGACACTTTGCATTCTTCAATAGTAATTTAGTGACTTGATGCTTCTCTCAATGCACTCTAATAATAATCTGAGGATTTGGTGGGGCACCCGGTGTGCTATAATGTTAATCTGTGGAGTTAATGTGGCACTCTACATGCTCTAATGATAATCTGGGGATTTAATGTAGCACTCTGAATGCTCTAGGCACTTGATGTGGCACACTGTGTGCTCTAATGATGATATACTTACTTGATGTGCCATGCGGTTCACTCAAATGATAATCTGGGGACTTGATGCAGCGTTCTGCATGCTCTAATGATAATCTGGACACTTGATGTGGCGCTCTGGGCACTTTAATGATAATCTTTGGTCTTGATGTGCAATCTGCACTTCTTAATAATAATCTGGGCACTTGATGTGGCACACTGTGCACTGTACTGATAATTTGTTGACTTAAAGCTGTACTCTTCACACTCTAATGAAAATCTGGAAATTTAATGTGGCACTCGGCGCACTTTAATGATAATCTTGGGTTTTGTCGTGAAATCTGCACAGCCTAATGATAATTTGGGGATTTGCTGTGGCACTCTGCCCACTTTAATGATTAATTTGTGGACTTGATGTGGTACTCTTCACATTCTAATGACAATCTGGAGATTTAATGTGGCACTCGGCGCACTTTAATAATAATATGGGAATTTGGTGTGCCACTTTGTGCACTTTAATGATCATCTAGGGACTTGATATGGCACCCTACGTGCTCTAACGATAATCTGGAGACTTGATGTGGCACTCTGTGCACTCTATTAATGGTTCGGTGACTTGATGTGGCACTCTGCGCACTCTAACAATGATATGGTAATACAATGTGTGATCTGGCGGCATTTTTTAACAGTAATGTGAGTATTTGATGGGACTTTATGACTGTAATCTGATCACATTGCTTCTGTTATCTAATAGGTACACTGTGCACACAGTTCGCCGTCACCCGAATATAGCGCGCTGTTTACTTACAACCCATTCCAGCGGATTGATGATTAATACCTGGTAATAATATTAATCTGGCTTTCTTATCAGTATTCTTGTGTATTCAAACAAGGTGGCAGTCAGTATAAAATATTGCAAAAAAAATCAAAGGTAAGAGACAATGTAATCCTTCCAGATATTTTTGTATTTCTTATTTATAGGGGCATTCTATCTATTTAATAGAACTTGTAATATTTATCCAGAACAGGTTGAATTCTTGCGATTGTATGACTGGAGAAACTCCTGACACTTTATTTAGTCGAAGTAAGGATAAGGTGTTATCCGTCATGCTCGAGTGCTAATCGAAAAATTCCAGGTTTATTCTGCCTATTAGACAGTAAAAAAATGAACACTAATATTCAACACGGATGGCGTCAGTGCTCGTCCATTTTTTTTTTACAGTCCCGTTGACTGGAATGGGTGTTTCCAATCGACAATTCAGGTCACAATTGGACGTCTCCATTTTTTTTTTCTTTTGCGGAAAATTGGTCTCCCAAAGAAGACCAGACACATGAACCATCCAATAGACCATATGGGGTACCTGTTCTATCCACAATACAAAGCGGATAAAAAAAAATGAAGTGTGAATGGAGCCTAAGGTGTATGGAGACTTTTATCCACCAATTGATGGTCCTCTCCATTCACCGGATGGATTAGTTATGGCATCGGAAAATTCAAGGATCTGGATCAGAAGTTGCGTTTTTTGATCCAGCTCACCAGTTTTCCAGTAAAAGTTTGCATAAAAGCCGTCTGACAACTGAGGCTCTTTTGACAACAGTTTTGATCAAATGAGGCACAAAAAAAGAATCCGGATGAGAAAATAATTAAACCCAATTTAATCATTACTAATGTGGGAGTCAAATGGAAAATCCACAAGTCTTTTCATAGTTGATGATTTCAGCCAAAAAACATCCCTCCCCCCCCCAAATAAAACATTGAAAATTAAGCTTGAAAGTAAAATTTACCAATTTTTGTTTGCTGGGCAGAGGGCAGCATTAATTTAATTAATTTTATTAAAATTGGTATCTGTATTTTTTTGGTCCCTTATTAACCCTCCTTCAGGAACAATGCCTTTACTAACAAGTTCAGGTGCAATGCGCCTGTCAGGCGCAGGCTAGAAAAATGCCTACAATATCTAATTTTCTCAATTTTAGTGCTCTAAAAGTGATCAGTGACCTTCATAGGGACGTAATAAAAGAGAGTACACATAATCAGGTGCTAAAAAACAAACATTTACTTACCATAAAAGTAATACTTAATTTCACAACTCCCGCCAAATAACTCCCAGTTTTCAAAGCATAAATATTATTAAAAGTAAATATAGGGAAAAAGCTTAATTTTCAGGTATCTAAAATGGTATGACACATATTCAGAATTAGATGTTAAAGGTTCACCAGAAAAAAAACACATTTGCAGAACAAAGAGCAAAAATTCTAATTTTTGCATGTGTCAGGCAGATTGTATTATGACATTTGTGACATTCAGAATTAGAAAGCCTTCTGTGTCCGCTTTCCATGGTGCAGGTGGTGCAACTCCTTCTTTTGGGAGGTGGTGTCCGCTTTCCATGGTGCAGGTGGTGCATCTCCTTCTTTTGGGAGGTGGTGTTCGCTTTCCATGGTGCAGGTGGTGCATCTCCTTCTTTTGGGAGGTGGTGTCCGCTTTCCATGGTGCAGGTGGTGCATCTCCTTCTTTTGGGAGGTGGTGTCTGCTTTCCATGGTGCAGGTGGTGCATCTCCTTCTTTTGGGAGGTGGTGTCCGCTTTCCATGGTGCAGGTGGTGCATCTCCTTCTTTTGGGAGGTGGTGTCTGCTTTCCATGGTGCAGGTGATGCATCTCCTTCTTTTGGGAGGTGGTGTTCGCTTTCCATGGTGCAGGTGGTGCATCTCCTTCTTTTGGGAGGTGGTGTCCGCTTTCCATGGTGCAGGTGGTGTATCTCCTTTTGGGAGGTGGTGTCCGTTTTCCATGGTGCAGGTGGTGTATTTCCTTCTTTTGGGACGTGGTTTCTGCTTTCCATGATGCTGTTATGATCCTAGTGGCAAGGATCACAGGTCGGACTAGCTAAGTAACTGAACAGACTACTAGCTCTGGGGAAGTGGTAACTAGATTGACCGCAACCTGATCCTATCCGCAAACAACTATAGGCAGCCGTGGAACGTTACCTAAAAATCCTAGACGTCTCGTCACGGCCTGAGAAACTGACTATTCGTGGAGGGAAAATAAGTCCTCACTTGCCTCAGTGGAAGACCCCAAAGATATAGAATAGCCCCCCACAAATATTAACGGTGAGTTAAGGGGAAAGCACAAACGCAGAGATGAAATCAGATTTAGCAAATGAGGCCCGCTAATACTAGACAGCAAAAAATAGGAAGGAAACTGTGCGGTCAATAAAAAACCCTATTCAAAATATCCACGCAGAGATTGCTCGAGCCCCCGCACCAACTAACGGTGCGGGGGAAGCAACTCCGTACCCCAGAGCTTACCAGCAAAAAGAAATCACATGTTAGCAAGCTGGACTAGACTCATCATACACAGAAATCATATTGCAGGCAGATGAGCAAAAAATATTCAAACAGAACTTAGCTTATCCTGAAGAGGCAGAAAACGAGATAATCAGGAGTAATCAGAATAGCACTGAATACATTGACAGCCGGCAACAAGTGGAAGTGAAGCAGAGCTAAATAGGAGCCTCCCTGGTGAATAACGAGGCAGCTGATCCAGCAGACCCGCAGGATAATAAACCAAACCACCAGGGGGAGCCAAAAAACCAAAGTCACACAATACCATCTGTGACCACAAGAGGGAGCCTGAAAACGGAGTTCACAACAGTACCCCCCCCTTGAGGAGGGGTCACCGAACCCTCATCAAAACCGCCAGGGCGATCAGGGTGAGCCACATGGAAGGCACGAACCAAATCGGCCGCATGAACATCAGAGGCGACAACCCAGGAATTATCCTCCTGACCATAGCCTTTCCACTTAACCAAATACTGAAGCCTCCGTCTAGAAATACGAGAATCCAAGATCTTCTCCACCACGTATTCCAATTCTCCCTCAACCAGCACAGGGGCAGGAGGCTCAACCGAAGGAACCACAGGCACCACATACCTCCGCAACAACGACCGATGGAACACATTATGAATAGCAAACGATGCCGGGAGGTCTAAACGAAATGACACAGGGTTAAGGACTTCCAAAATCTTATAAGGACCGATAAACCGAGGCTTAAACTTAGGAGAGGAGACCTTCATAGGAACAAAGCGAGAAGACAACCACACCAAATCCCCAACGCGAAGTCGGGGACCCACACAGCGACGGCGGTTGGCAAAGCGCTGAGCCTTCTCTTGTGACAGCTTCAAATTGTCCACCACATGATTCCAAATCTGATGCAACCTATCCACCACAACATCCACTCCAGGACAGTCAGAAGACTCCACCTGACCCGAGGAAAAACGAGGATGAAACCCTGAATTACAAAAAAAAGGGGAAACCAAAGTAGCAGAACTAGCCCGATTATTAAGGGCAAACTCGGCCAATGGCAAAAAAGTCACCCAATCATCCTGATCAGCAGAAACAAAACATCTTAAATAGGTTTCCAAAGTCTGATTAGTGCGCTCGGTTTGGCCATTCGTCTGAGGATGGAAGGCCGACGAAAAAGACAAATTAATGCCCATCTTAGCACAAAAGGTCCGCCAAAATCTAGACACAAACTGGGATCCTCTGTCGGAAACAATATTTTCAGGGATCCCGTGCAAACGAACCACATTTTGAAAAAAAAGAGGAACCAACTCGGAGGAGGAAGGCAACTTAGGCAAGGGCACCAAATGGACCATTTTAGAAAAACGATCACACACCACCCAAATGACCGACATTCTCTGAGAGACAGGGAGATCTGAAATAAAATCCATGGAAATGTGCATCCAAGGCCTCTTCGGGACAGGCAAAGGCAACAACAAGCCACTGGCACGAGAACAGCAAGGCTTAGCCCGAGCACAAATTCCACAAGACTGCACAAAGGAACGCACATCCCGCGACAAGGAAGGCCACCAGAAGGACCTAGCCACCAAATCTCTGGTACCAAAAATCCCAGGATGGCCTGCCAACACCGAAGAATGAACCTCGGAAATAACTCTGCTGGTCCATCTATCCGGGACAAACAGTCTCTCCGGTGGACAACGGTCAGGTCTATCCGCCTGAAACTCCTGCAGCACTCGTCGCAAATCTGGGGAGATGGCAGACAAAATCACCCCTTCTCTGAGGATACCAGCTGGCTCTGAATCACCAGGAGAGTCAGGCACAAAACTCCTAGAAAGAGCATCAGCCTTCACATTCTTCGAACCAGTCAGGTATGAGACCACGAAATCAAAACGAGAGAAAAACAACGACCAACGAGCCTGTCTAGGATTCAGTCGTTTGGCCGACTCGAGATAAATCAAATTCTTGTGATCAGTCAAGACCACCACACGATGCTTAGCTCCCTCGAGCCAATGTCGCCACTCCTCAAATGCCCACTTCATAGCCAACAACTCCCGATTACCAACATCATAATTCCGCTCGGCAGGCGAAAACTTTCTTGAAAAGAAAGCACATGGCTTCATCACAGAGCCATCAGAGCTTCTCTGCGACAAAACAGCCCCCGCTCCAATCTCAGAAGCATCAACCTCGACCTGGAAAGGAAGGGAGACGTCTGGCTGACATAAGACCAGAGCCGAAGAAAACCGGCGCTTCAGCTCCCGAAAGGCCTCCACAGCCGCAGGAGACCAATTAGTAACATCAGAACCCTTCTTGGTCAAATCCGTCAATGGCTTAACAACACCAGAAAAATTAGCGATGAAGCGACGGTAAAAATTAGCAAAACACAAGAACTTCTGAAGACTCTTAACAGATGTAGGCTGAGTCCAGTCATGAATAGCCTGAACCTTGACTGGGTCCATCTCAATAGCAGAAGGAGAAAAAATGAAACCCAAAAAAGAGACCTTCTGGACTCCAAAAAGACATTTTGAGCCCTTCACAAATAAAGCATTGGCACGCAGGACCTGAAACACCATCCTGACCTGCTTAACATGGGACTCCCAATCATCCGAAAAAACCAGAATATCATCCAGATACACAATCATAAATTTATCCAGATATTCGCGGAAGATGTCGTGCATAAAGGACTGAAAGACAGAAGGAGCGTTAGAAAGTCCAAAAGGCATCACCAAGTACTCAAAATGGCCTTCGGGCGTATTAAATGCAGTTTTCCATTCATCACCCTGCTTAATACGCACAAGGTTATACGCACCACGAAGATCTATCTTGGTGAACCAACTAGACCCCTTAATGCGAGCAAACAGATCAGATAACAATGGCAAAGGATACTGAAATTTGACCGTGATTTTGTTAAGAAGGCGATAATCAATACAAGGTCTCAAGGAACCATCCTTCTTAGCCACAAAAAAGAACCCCGCACCAAGAGGGGAGGAGGAGGGGCGAATAAGTCCTTTCTCCAAAGACTCCTTTATATAACTCCGCATAGCAGCATGCTCCGGCACTGACAAATTGAAAAGTCGTCCCTTAGGAAACTTACTACCAGGAATCAAATTTATAGCACAATCACAATCCCTATGAGGAGGTAGAGAACTGAGTTTGGGCTCATCAAATACATCCTGGTAATCTGACAAAAACACAGGGACCTCAGAAGGAGTGGATGAAGCAATTTACACCACAGGAGCGTCGCCATGAATTCCCTGACAACCCCAACTTGACACAGACATTGCTTTCCAATCCAGGACTGGATTATGAGTCTGCAACCATGGCAGGCCCAACACGACAACATCATGCAAATTATGCAATACAAGAAAGCGAATCACCTCCTGATGAACAGGAGTCATGCACATGGTCACTTGTGTCCAGTACTGAGGTTTATTCGTAGCCAATGGTGTAGCATCAATTCCCCTTAGTGGAATAGGGAATTTTAAAGGCTCCAAAACAAAACCACAGCGCCTGGCAAATGACAAATCCATCAGACTCAGGGCAGCACCTGAATCCACAAAAGCCATAACCGGGTAAGATGACAGGGAACAAATCAGGGTAACAGACAAAATAAACTTAGGCTGTAAAGTACCGATGGTGACAGATTTATCAATCTTTTTTGTGCGCTTAGAGCATGCTGAGATAACATGAGCTGAGTCACCACAGTAAAAGCACAACCCATTTTGCCGTCTATAATTTTGCCGTTCACTTCTGGTCAGAATTCTATCACATTGCATAGACTCAGGTGTCTGTTCAGAAGACACCGCCAAATGGTGCGCAGGTTTGCGCTCCCCCAAACGCCAATCAATCTGAATGGCCAGAGTCATTGACTCATTCAGACCTGCAGGCGTAGGGAACCCCACCATGACATTCTTAACGGCTTCAGAAAGACCTTTTCTGAGATTTGCAGCCAGGGCACACTCATTCCATTGAGTAAGCACCGACCATTTCCGAAATTTCTGGCAGTACACCTCTGCATCATCTTGCCCCTGAGAGAGGGCCAACAACGCTTTTTCAGCCTGGTTCTCAACATTAGGTTCCTCATAGAGCCATCCAAGGGCCAGAAAAAACGCATCCACACTGAGCAACGCAGGATCCCCTGGAGCCAATGCGAAAGCCCAATCTTGAGGATCGCCACGCAAGAAAGAAATAACAATCCTAACTTGCTGAACAGAATCCCCAGAGGAACGAGGTTTCAAAGAAAGAAACAACTTGCAATTGTTCTTAAAATTCAGGAACCTAGATCTATCTCCAGAAAACAACTCCGGAATAGGTATTCTAGGCTCTGACATAGGACTGTGCACAACAAAATCCTGAATACTTTGTACCCTTGCAGCAAGATGATCTACACTGGAGGCTAAACTCTGGATATCCATATCAGCAGCTGAACTCAGAGCCACACCAAGATTAAGAGGAGGAGAGAAGCTAGACACACAGCAGCTAGACACACGGCAGCAAAAAAAAAAATATCTCCAAGCTTCTTTTCTCCTGCTTCTGCCATGCAATTAACACTTTATAGGCCGGCTGTACTGTTATGATCCTAGTGGCAAGGATCGCAGGTCGGACTAGCTAAGTAACTGAACAGACTACTAGCTCTGGGGAAGTGGTAACTAGATTGACCGCAACCTGATCCTATCCGCAAACAACTATAGGCAGCCGTGGAACGTTACCTAAAAAATCCTAGACGTCTCGTCACGGCCTGAGAAACTGACTGTTCCTGGAGGGAAAATAAGTCCTCACTTGCCTCAGTGGAAGACCCCAAAGATATAGAATAGCCCCCCACAAATATTAACGGTGAGTTAAGGGGAAAGCACAAACGCAGAGATGAAATCAGATTTAGCAAATGAGGCCCGCTAATACTAGATAGCAAAAAATAGGAAGGAAACTGTGCGGTCAATAAAAAACCCTATTCAAAATATCCACGCAGAGATTGCTCGAGCCCCCGCACCAACTAACGGTGCGGGGGAAGCAACTCCGTACCCCAGAGCTTACCAGCAAAAAGAAATCACATGTTAGCAAGCTGGACTAGACTCATCATACACAGAAATCATATTGCAGGCAGATGAGCAAAAAATATTCAAACAGAACTTAGCTTATCCTGAAGAGGCAGAAAACGAGATAATCAGGAGTAATCAGAATAGCACTGAATACATTGACAGCCGGCAACAAGTGGAAGTGAAGCAGAGCTAAATAGGAGCCTACTGATGAATAACGAGGCAGCTGATCCAGCAGACCCGCAGGATAATAAACCAAACCACCAGGGGGAGCCAAAAAACCAAAGTCACACAATACCATCTGTGACCACAAGAGGGAGCCTGAAAACGGAGTTCACAACAGATGCAGGTGGTGCATCTCCTTCTTTTGGGAGGTGGTGTCCGCTTTCCATGGTGCAGGTGGTGTATCTTCTTCTTTTGGGAGGTGATAACTGCTTTCCATGGTGCAGTTGGTGTATCTCCTTCTTTTGGGAGGTGTTTTCTGCTTTTTATGATGCAGGTGGTGCATCGCCTTCTTTTGGGAGGTGGTTTCTGCTTTCCATGGTGCAGGTGGTGCATCTCCTTCTTTTGGGAGGTGGTTTCTGCTTTCCATGATGCAGGTGGTGCATCTCCTTCTTTTGGGAGGTGATGTCCGCTTTCCATGGTGCAGATCGGGCATCTCCTTTTTTTGGGAGGTGATGTCCGCTTTCCATGGTGCAGTTGGTGCATCTCCTTCTTTCGGGATGTGGTGTCCCCTTTCCATGGTGCAGGTGGTGCATCTACTTCTTTTGGGAGGTGGTGTCTGCTTTCCATGATGCAGGTGGTGCATCTACTTCTTTTGGGAGGTGGTGTCCGCTTTCCATGGTGCAGGTGGTGCATCTCCTTCTTACAGGAGGTGGTAGAGGTGGTGGATTTTCACTATCATCTTCTGGGCAGAATCTTTTGAGCTGAATTTGAAGGCTAGAGGTGATACCGATAGTTTTCATACTTCTCCTGCTTAGCTCTCCAAGCACTAGTTCATTGGCCAATTTTTTAAGATAGGCTCTTCTACGGAGTGGTTTAAGCTGGTTTTCAAGGTCAATCGCTTGTGAATTTATACCACCCAAATTCAACATAATGAATAATATGACCATTGGCCAACGCCTGGAGTTCCTGCTGACGCTGAAAGTTGAGCACATTGGATCAGCTGTATCAACATCGCCTTTGGTTGAATTATAAATTGTAATTATTTCCGGGGTTTTTTGCGCTTTAGACCCAGGATCGATGGCATCATCATGAAGCGTTGAGACAAGAATTACATTTTTCTTTTCACGCGGTACATAAGAAATGAAAACCTTCCAATTACTGAATGTAAACATACTGCTGTACTGTTTTCTCCCTTTCGGCAATTCTTTTTTATTTTTTCTTCCAGTACCTACACATGAAAGATTGTGTATTTTCAGATAATCAATCAGATCACAATTTGAAAACCAATTGTCGGCTGTTATATTGCGACCCGATCAAAATAAGAGCTCAGCCATTCATTTCACATCATCACTGGGTTTGTTGCTGACACGGTTTGGACCTTCTGGCTGTATTCTTGCATAAATTTCAAGGTTGTATGTGTAGGTCTTCCTGACATCAACAAGGGCATAAATTTTAAATTCGTATTTGCTAGGCTTTGATGGAATGTATTAACGAAATGCACATCTTCCACGAAGACCAGGGAGCATGTCATCACTAGTGGCGTTCTTCCCAGGGCAACAGCTTTTCTTACAGTTTTCAACAAATTTTTGGAATAAATTGCGAATCGGAGAAAGCAGGTCTTATATTTTACGTTGGGGTCGGGTAGTTCTGTCGTCAGACCGAAGGCAACGAAATAGAATCTTGAAACTTTTTAATGAAAAAAGTAAAAAATATTCATAACGTCGCTGCTACCGGCCGACACAGATCGACCGAGCCCAACGTTTAAGAAAATTTGTATAGTTTCTAGATACATTTATATATATTTTTTCTTTAAAATGTTCTTTAGAAAATTAAGGAAAAAATATTTGAAAATGTAAAAAAATGTAAAAAAATAATTAATCTGATCTGTAGATTATTTCTATCACTATATGGTAAAGATGGGTAATATTTAGATTGACATATGATGTAAAATGATGCATTTAAGGATAATCAGGGTAAAAATTAGATTATATCAGACGGATTGGATTATTGTGAATTTTTAGCAAAGGAAATAAATCTACCAAAGGAAAAAGTTTGTTAGAATGAATTCTAGCAGAATAATAAGTAAAATAATAATAGTAATAATAAATATATATAAATAATAATAATAATAATAATAGTAATATAGATAAATGATAATAATAATTTATAATAATAATATAATTATATATAATAATAATAATAATAATAATAAAGCATTGAACAGAATATAACTAAAGTTGTATGTGTTTTTTATTAGAAGCATTATATAGTAATTAGTGAAATAACTGTCTTTTTTTCTCTTGTACTCAGGTGATCTGTGGAATTAGGGATCTAATTTTCCTAATTCCTCAGTTTTGTAAAAAAAAATACATTTCAGACACTTGTCTTCCTTGTAACGTTCCATGATGCTCCATTATCCATCGTTAGTTCGGTGTGAGCATAGTGGTACGCACAATTTATATTACGTATATCAGCGTCTGTGTCCAATCTGACCAGATTATATGTACACACCCTTAAAAGATTACTACCCCCCCAAAATAATAAAAAAAATCCTCTGTTCATTGCAGGAAGAGAACATTCCCCCGTCCGGAATCTCTTAGGAAAAAGTGATTAATCTGGTACACCCATTAACCTCTATGGTGGAGATTAGTTGTCTGAGCTTTCTAAGAACGAGCGGAAGACTGAACTTTACTGTCCAGAGATTACTGGAATTATCTTTTTATATTGGGAATAGAGCTGATCAGGGACCTTTTCCACAGAAGATCCAGCTAAGATTGATGTCAATAATCGCTCGTAAACTTTTACTAGGTGTTATCTGCAGGAGTTTGCCACACTGAATAAAAAAATAAATATATACACAATAAATAAATAAACTATATATAGAGAGAGAGAGAGAGTAAAAAAAAATAAGAAATAATAAATAAAATATATTTTTTTTCATTTTTTGTATACAGCTTTTTTCATTCAGTGTTGTAAACAGCCTTGAATGAAAATAATAAGTACAAGAAAAAGTTTAAAAAAATTATAATTATAAAGAAATAATATAATGATAATAATAATAATAATAATAATGCCATATATATACACACACTGGTATATATATATATATATATATATATATATATATATATATTTATATTTTTATTATTATTATTATTATTATTATTATTATTTTTTTTTTTTTTTTTATAATTATATATTTTTTAGTATAAAAATTTTTTTCATTCAATGATGTTTACAACACTGAATGAAAAAAGTACTGCATAGAAAAAAAAAATTATATATATATATATATATATATATATATATACATACACACTTTGTTTTTCCTTCAGTCTTATAAGCTTCTGCAGGGTTGTGTATAGAATTTTTACATTTAGGAAGGCATTTTACTTGTGTTAGAGTATATTGTAAAAATAATAATAATAATTATTATTATAATAATTATATATGTATATAATTATAAAATATAATATTATAAATTATTATAATATTAATATAATATTATAATAATATAATAAAATATTTTTGGGGTATGTAACAATGCCGGTTCCTTAGTATCCAATGTAATGTACGACAGGAGGAATTATCATCATATCTTTAAACACACGTCACAGTTATAATAAATGACATAAAAACGAACATGTCTAATATATTTTCCTAATCTAGCCTTCTTGAGCTACCATAGACGCAATAGTTATCATTATAAGGGCTCATGTTCTATCTGTACTAAATTTACCAATTTCTTCTGTCTGATTCAAATTCAATCGTCAGTCTACATGGAGATTTATTTTAATAAATACTTTTATAAAACCTCAAAATGTTTGTACCAATAAATACTATCATATTACTTGTTAATATATATATATATATATATATATATATATATATATATATATATATATATATATATATATATATATATATATATATATAATATTTTTTTCTTTTTTTTCTCTCTCTCTCTCTCTATATATATAACCTGGTAGGGGTGTATACTGAGAAATACTAGGATATTAATTAGAATTTTTTGATATTTTTTATTATGTTATTATTATTTTATATTTATTATTATTTTATAATATATATGTATTTAAGAAAAAAAATATATACATATATATATACCATATTAACATATCTAAACCTCATCCTATGAGTCTTTTTCATGAAGGTTTATTAGTTGACTTTGCTTTTGTATGCATAATACATATGTAAATTGTCATAAAACCTCCAAATTAAGTAAAAACACAAAAAACATGGTGGTCGTTTCCCAGCATGTTATTCTATGTTTTAGCTTGATACATTTGCTATATGACGACACATGGATGAATTTATACACGGTGCTGATTTCCCATAGAGTGAAGGAAGACGTCAGACTTCTCTTTAGTTTCTCTGAATTTATTGAACATAAAGTAAAAAAAGAAAAAAAATCTCAAACTAAAAACTCTTTTGGAGCAAAGAATATATTTCCTAGAGGATTATCAACTAATATATGTTAAAAAACAAAACTATTAACGGGGGACATTATAGTTTTACAGCAGATGTGAAAAAATTGTATAAAAAAAATGCTTATTTAGATATATGGTTATAAAATTGCCCAAAGAAAAGGCATTTATGAATCTTAGCTTATTTTTTTTTTTTTTTTAAAAAGCTATTTATTGCGTTGACTTACATTTATATAAGTTTTACATTAATATGCAGTAATTAAAAAATAATGAGCATAATAATATAGAACTAAAACATTTACATGCAAAAAAAAGAAAGCGATAACAATTTTCAAATTTTTTTTTTATAGCTGAACCTCGTGTTAAATGGTTAAACTGAAAAGTTCATAAAAAGTCATAAAAATATTGCTCATAAATTTCATTAAGTAAAACTTGGTGAAAATAGGGTAACATATTTTGCTATTAAATGTAAACATTTCCTAAATATATTTTTGCTTTTCTGATTTTCTAAATTTTTGTTCCCGACTATTTTGAACTTATTTTTCTTTTGGTAAAACTGATCGCTAAATTAATTATTTAATGCAAATAGTAAAATAAAATTATGATTTCTAAAATCAAAAATGATATGACTATTTATCTCTTTTTATAAATGTCTTGAGAATGATTTTTAGAGCGACATTTAGATATTTCTCTTTTTAGTTTAAGCTCTTTTTTTTTTTTCACCCTCTTTAAATGAATAACATCCTTTTAGTTGAAATGAAAATGTCCAAACCGAAGCGTTTCACCGCAGGCAAACAACTTTTTTTTTTTTTTACCATAATTTCTCCTAGACCTAAAACACGCCATGAATTTATCACTTAGCGTCCAATTTTCAAGTGGTTAACTTCTACATGTTTGTATTAATGTTACGATCCTTTCGTAAGCCTGTTATTACGCCCCGAGGAAGTATGCTGATGCGGCAAAGTTCTGCTTCGAAATTTCAGACGTAATTTTAACTTAGCTCGAAAGTATTAAAATAACATTCTTTACGTCTTGAAATTCTCTACAAAATCATTTGGCAAATATTCTCATTTCTTAAAAAAAAGAAAAAAAAATAGTAGAAAACATTAGTGGTGTATTTTCTACAGTTCCGTAAAGGATCGTTGTCATGTAGACGTGGAAATCAGGGATCTTTCCCAAATTTTTTTCAGTTTTTATTTATTTATTTTTTTTACATTCACTGTAAACTGAATGGGCGACTTATGCAGAACAAGATGTCGGTCTTAGTGGAAGTCTTCTTTGAATTGATGAGAGCAGTCGTTTGGGGTCAGAGTCTATCACTTTTAGAATTGGCAATCTTTGCCAACTCTTCCTTATAGTAGCTCCACATGTCAGATTTTGGGGGCATCCCCTGTTTGCGGGGCCCTCTTAATAATAATAATAATAATAATAATAATAATCTTTATTTATATTGCGCCAACATATTCCGCAGCGCTTTACAGTTTAACAGTTTCAAACACAACAGTCATAAGTAACAACGTTAACAATACAATAATTAAAGCAAAATAAGACAACCCTGCTCCTGAGAGCTTACAATCTACAATGAGGTGGGGGAGATACAAAGCACAGGTGTGCATTTTCAATGATGTATTTACAATGATGGTCCGGCCATCTTCAGGGGGTGGGGGATAGATGGAGATAATGAATGGGCTACACACACACACACTTACACATAAAATGACTTTTATTAGGGAACGTGATAGGCCGCTCTGAACAAATATGTTTTGAGGGAGCACCTAAAACTATGCAAATTGTTAATGGTCCTAATTTCTTGGGGTAGAGCATTCCAGAGGATTGGAACAGCACGGGAGAAGTCTTGGAGTTGGGAGTGGGAGGTAGAGCAGAGGTTAGTCAGAAGTCATTTGCAGAGCGCAGTGGTTGGTTAGGCCGATGGACCGAAATGAGGGAGATGTAAGGGGGTGCCACACTGCCAGATGGACGACCCTGGCTGCTGCATTAAGAATGGACTGGAGAGGGGAAAGTTGAGTAAGGGGGAGGCCAATTAATAGAGCGTTACAGTAGTCCAGGCGGGAGTGGATCAGGGCAACAGTGAGTTTTTGTTGTTTCCATGGTGAGAAAAGGGCAGATTCTAGAGATGTTTTTTAGGTGTAAATGGCACCAGCGGGCAAGAGATTGTATATGGGAGGTGAAGGAGAGATTGGTGTCAAACATAACACCCAGACAGCGTGCCTGCTGCCGGGGTGTTATTATGGTGCCACCCACAGAGAGGGAAATGTCAGGTTTAGGGAGGTTAGTAGACGGTGGGAGCAGAAGAAGTTCAGTTTTGGAGAGGTTGAGTTTCAGATAGAGAGCGGACATGATATCAGAGACTGCGGACAGACAATGGCGTTCTGTAGTACAGCGGGGTAAGGTCAGGGGATGACGTGTATAGTTGTGTGTCATCAGCATAAAGATGGTACTGAAAGCCAGATCTGCTGATGGTCTGTCCAATTGGGGCCGTGCAGAGGGAGAAGAGAAGGGGGCTAAGGACTGAGCCCTGAGGTACCCCAACAGCGAGAGGAAGAGGAGATGAAGTGGAGCCAGCAAACAGAACACTGAAGGAGCGGTCATAAAGATAGGAAGAGAACCAGGAGAGAGCAGTGTCTATGTTAATGCCTAGTGACTGGAGCCTAGAGAGTAGGCGAGGGTGGTCAACAGTGTCAAAAGCTGCAGAGAGGTCAAGAAGAATGAGCAGAGAATGGTCACCTTTACATTTTGCTGTCAGAAGGTCATTGGTCACTTTGATGAGTGCAGTTTCTGTCGAGTGTAGGCGGCGGAAGCCGGACTGTGAAGGGTCTAGAAGGGAGTGAGGGGAGAGGTGACGAGTAAGGTAGGAGTAGACCAGGAGCTCCAAGAGTTTAGAGATGAAGGGGAGACTGGTCTGTAGTTATTTGTGCAGGATGGATCGAGAGAGGGTTTCTTTAATAATGGAGTAATGATAGATTGTTTGAAGGAGGATGGGAAAATTTCTGAGGAGAGGGAGAGAATAAAGATTGTAGTTAGGTGAGTTGTGACAACTGGAGAGAGAGACTGGAGGAGATGAGAGGGAATGGGGTCAGTAGTGCATGTAGTCGGACTAGAAGAAGAGAGGAGCCTGGAGACTTTTTCTTCTGTGATTGGATCAAATGTGGAGAGTGAGCCAGGGGAAATGCAGGAAGGGATGGGAGTCACAGTACTTAGCGGCTGGGAGCGGATTTCCTGACGGATATTATCTATTTTCTCTATAAAGTGGGAGGCCAGGTCATCAGCACAAATGTCTGTGATAGGGGCTTGTGCTTTTGGCCTAAGGAGGGAGTGAAAGCTGTCAAAAAGTTTCTTGGGGTTGTTGGATAGTGAAGAGATCAGGGTGGTGAAGTAGGTCTGTTTGGCAAGGTGCAGGGCAGAATTATAAGTTCTTAACATAAATTTGAAGTGGATGAAGTCTTCTGGTGTGCAAGATTTCCTCCATAAGCGTTCAGCACACCTAGAGCATCGCTGGAGAAATCGGGTTTGCGATGTGAGCCAGGGCTGTTTTATTCCGTGCTTGGTGGTTCTGAGGGTGAGGGGTGCTACTTGGTCCAGGGTGCTTCTAAGAGTGTAATTGTAGTGGTGTACAGCCTGATCAGGACAGGAGAAAAGGAGATTGGGGACAGTGATGAGTGTAAGGAGTCTGAAAGTGTATGAGAGTTAATAGCGTGTAGATTTCTGAATGTGTGGTAAGTAGGAGTGTACTGGGCTGGGCGAGGGATTGTGAGCGCGAAGGAGAGAATGTTGTGGTCGGAGAGGGGAAGCGGTGAGTTATCTAGGTAGGAGATTGAGCAGAGCCAGGCGAAGACCAGGTCAAGGGTGTTACCGTCTTCCTGTGTTTCAGAAATTGAGAGCTGTAAGAGGCCGAGAGAAGTGGTTAGTGATAGAAGCTGGGATGCAGATGTGGAAGTGGGGTTGTTTATGGGGATGTTGAACTCTCCCAGGATAAGGGTTGGGAGTTCTGAGGACATGAAGTGCGGCAGCCAGGCTGAGGGCTGGGGGCCGATATATGACCGCTACTCTGAGGGAGAGGGGATGAAAGAGCCTGATGGTGTGGACCTCAAAAGGGAATGTTAGTGATGGAACTGGGAGGATAACCTGGAAGGTGCATTGTGGGGAAAGGAGTATGCCGACTCCACCACCATGTCTGTTTGTGGGTCTCAGGGAAAGAGAGAATTGTAGGCCACCGTGGGAAATGGCAGCAGGGGAGACAGTGTCAGAATCCTGAATCCAGGTTTCAGTGAGGGAAAACAGATTCAGAGAGTTGTTTAGAAAGTAATTATACAGAAAAGGAAGTTTGTTACATACAGACCATGGATTCCAAAGGGCACAATTAAAATAAGGATATGAAGGAGTGCAAGTAATATTAATAAGATTAGTGTGGTTAGGATACGAGGTAGGATAGGGGTTGAGGTTGGGGGATGGTGGACCAGAGTTGGGGGAGATATCCCCCGAGATCAGAAGGAGTAGGAGGATAAAGAGCAAGTAGTTTTTGGAATTGTACGAAGTTTTTTTGTGCAGTGTGTTTGGGCAAGATGGGCTGAGGTTTTTCAGGAAGGTGAGAAGTGCATGGGAGCTGTACATGGGAGAGGGAAGGAGTGAGGACCTGATGTGTATGAGTCGTGATGGAGGGGGGATGGGACGGTGAATGTGGATGGCAAGAGAAGACAGGAGGATAGCAATAAAGCACATGAATAGAAGGGAGAGCAGAGTGTGGGTTACCTGACTCCTGCCCTGACTAACTGCCATGGAATAACTGCTGTATCTTGATGCTTATCTTTGGGATGCTTTGCTTCTGGGATGCTCACGTGCACCCCCACATGCTTGCACCCCTAAGGATGTTTCTAAATTTATAGTCCAGAATTCTGGGTTGGGGATAATTTGGCAGCTGGGACCAGCACACCAGGAGGTGGTTAGATGATCAAAGACATAGGAGCTGCAATACTATGAGAATCAAAATGAGAAAACAAATCCAGAAAATCACCTTGTCTGATTTATTTTGCAAATTATGGTGGAATATAAGTATTTGGTCACCTAAAAACATGCAAGATTTCTGGCTCTCACAGACCTGTAACTTCTTCTTTAAGAGGCTCCTCTGTAGTAATGGCACCTGTTTGAATTTATCAGTATAAAAGACACTTGCCCACCTGTGTATGCCCCCCAATGTCTCCACTGATGTATTTACCTCATCCCAGTGTCTCCAGTGATGTATATGTGCCAGCTCAATGTCTCTAGTTATGTGTAGCCCTGCTGTATATAGCACAAGCGATAAGAAGATGGCAGCTTCCTGTCTCCTAAAGAGACTATTGAAGCAGGTGAAAGGTAGAAAATAATGTTTTTAAGAATATTCATTTTTTTGAAAAATATAAATGTTCAAATCACCCGCTTTTGCCCCATTAAAAATTACAAAACAATAAAAATACAAATAGTTGGTATTGATGAATCCAGAAATACCAGATCTATCGAAATATAAAAAAAAATAATCTGATCGGTAAACTGCGTAACAAGAGAAAAAAACAAAACAAAACACCAGATATACTTTTTTTGGTTGCCTAAACAGTTCAGTAAAATACAATAACAGGTGATCAAAACATCTTATCTACCCAAAAATGGTATCAATAAAAACATCAGCAGCTTGGAGCACAAAAACTAAGCCTTCACCCAGCCCCAGATCACGAAAAATGGAGATGCTACATGTCTCAGAAAATTGTGCCATTTCTTTTACAAAGTTTAGAATTTTTTTCACCATTTAAATAAAAAATAACCTATACATGTTTGGTATCTACGAAATCTTAATGACATGGAGAATTATTTTGCCAGGTCAGTTTTAGCATTTAATGACCATGGCAAAAAAACCTAAAACTTTTTTTGAAATTGCACTTGCTTTGTCATTTTCACCGCACTTTACATTTTTTCCCACTTTCCACTACATTATATGATAAAATCAATGGTACACAACTCTTCCAGCAAAAACAAAGCCACACACGGCAATATTGAAGGAAAAATAAAAATGTTATGGCTCTTGGAAGCGGGGGGGGGGGGGGGGGGCAGAAACGAAAATGCAAAAATTGAAAATCTTGTACATAGGGGCAGTATTATAGTAGTTAGATTCTTGTACATATGAGCAGTATTATAGTAGTTATATTCTTGTACATAGGGGCAGTATTATAGTAGTTATATTCTTGTACATGGGAGCAGTATTATAGTAGTTATATTCTTGTACATAGGAGCAGTATTATAGTAGTTATATTCTTGTACATAGGAGCAGTATTATAGTAGTTATATTCTTGTACATAGGAGCAGTATTATAGTAGTTATATTCTTGTACATAGGGGCAGTATTATAGTAGTTATATTCTTGTACATGGGAGCAGTATTATAGTAGTTATATTCTTGTACATAGGGGCAGTATTATAGTAGTTATATTCTTGTACATGGGAGCAGTATTATAGTAGTTATATTCTTGTACATAGGGGCAGTATTATAGTAGTTATATTCTTGTACATGGGGCAGTATTATAGTAGTTATATTCTTGTACATAGGAGCAGTATTATAGTAGTTATATTCTTGTACATAGGAGCAGTATTATAGTAGTTATATTCTTGTACATAGGGGCAGTATTATAGTAGTTATATTCTTGTACTTAGGAGAAGTATTATAGTAGTTATATTCTTGTACATAGGAGCAGTATTATAGTAGTTATATTCTTGTACATAGGGGCAGTATTATAGTAGTTATATTCTTGTACATAGGGGCAGTATTATAGTAGTTATATTCTTGTACATAGGGGCAGTATTATAGTAGTTATATTCTTGTATATAGGGGCAGTATTATAGTAGTTATATTCTTGTACATAGGAGCAGTATTATAGTAGTTATATTCTTGTACATAGGGGGCAGTATTATAGTAGTTATATTCTTGTACATAGGGGCAGTATTATAGTAGTTATATTCTTGTACATAGGGGCAGTATTATAGTAGTTATATTCTTGTACATGGGAGCAGTATTATAGTAGTTATAGTCTTGTACATAGGGAGCAATATTATAGTAGTTATATTCTTGTACATAGGGGGCAGTATTATAGTAGTTATATTCTTGTACATAGGAGCAGTATTATAGTAGTTATATTCTTGTACATAGGGGCAGTATTATAGTAGTTATATTCTTGTACATAGGGGCAGTATTATAGTAGTTATATTCTTGTACATGGGAGCAGTATTATAGTAGTTATAGTCTTGTACATAGGGAGCAATATTATAGTAGTTATATTCTTGTACATAGGGAGCAGTATTATAGTAGTTATATTCTTGTATATAGGAGCAGTATTATAGTAGTTTAGTAGTTATATTCTTGTATATAGGGGCAGTATTATAGTAGTTATATTCTTGTACATAGGAGCAGTATTATAGTAGTTATATTCTTGTACATAGGGGGCAGTATTATAGTAGTTATATTCTTGTACATAGGGGCAGTATTATAGTAGTTATATTCTTGTACATAGGGGCAGTATTATAGTAGTTATATTCTTGTACATGGGAGCAGTATTATAGTAGTTATAGTCTTGTACATAGGGGCTGTATTATAGTAGTTATATTCTTGTACATACGGAGCAGTATTATAGTAGTTATATTCTTGTACATAGGAGCAGTATTATAGTAGTTATAGTCTTGTACATAGGGAGCAATATTATAGTAGTTATATTCTTGTACATAGGGGGCAGTATTATAGTAGTTATATTCTTGTACATACGGAGCAGTATTATAGTAGTTATAGTCTTGTACATAGGGAGCAATATTATAGTAGTTATATTCTTGTACATAGGGGGCAGTATTATAGTAGTTATATTCTTGTACATACAGAGCAGTATTATAGTAGTTATATTCTTGTACATAGGAGCAGTATTATAGTAGTTATATTCTTGTACATGGGAGCAGTATTATAGTAGTTATATTCTTGTACATCGGGGACAGTATTATAGTAGATATATTCTTGTACATAGGAGCAGTATTATAGTAGTTATATTCTTGTACATAGGGGGCAGTATTATAGTAGTTATATTCTTGTACAGAGGAGCAGTATTATAGTAGTTATATTCTTGTACATCGGGGACAGTATTATAGTAGATATATTCTTGTACATAGGAGCTGTATTATAGTAGTTATATTCTTGTACATAGGAGCAGTATTATAGTAGTTATATTCTTGTACAGAGGAGCAGTATTATAGTAGTTATATTCTTGTACATAGGAGCAGTATTATAGTGGTTATATTCTTGTACATAGGGGCAGTATTATAGTAGTTATATTCTTGTACATAGGAGCAGTATTATAGTAGTTATATTCTTGTACATAGGAGCAGTATTATAGTAGTTATATTCTTTTACATAGGGCGGTATTATAGTAGTTAAATTCTGGCACCTAATCCAATATTTTTAAAAACTGTAGGCACACAGAAAATAAGGATCGCAGGAAAGAGAAGCCGATGGGTAGTGATTCTAATGAACTTCACAGTGATGTCATGTTTAGTTTGGTGACATCATTTCTTCTATTCTAGGCGGCTTTGGCTGTACCTAACCGTGGGAACACTGTGGTCAACATTATCCTTTAAAAATAATGTTGGCTTTGCTGAATTAAAATTTTGCTTTGAAACTTTTGACTTTGCGTTCAGGTATTTTCTTTTCTAAGGGTAAAAAATAAATGTACTTGGGACCTGCATGTAACAAGCACAAATACAAAAGGTCCCAGTATCTCTGACTCCTATACATGCTACATAACAGCAATCCGACCTGGATTTTCAGGTTACAAGGGCAATGAAAAAGGGTCTGGGCTTTATATTGAGCAAAAATGGTCCAGGTGTCATAATACCGAGAAATAACAGGGGGAGTACAGAATTTGTGCTCTCCCCTGGGTCCTGGTACCTGGCATGGGTCGAATGCCCCTGTGCCCCCAGCACAGGCCCTTTTACAAAATTTGCATAAGGGTCCTGTATCTTGTAGAGCAAGAAACCCAATAATATCAGTCGATAAGAAGTCTTGAAGTGGGTTAGGTGCGCTATGGAGGGAGCTACAAGCAAGAGAACAATAATGGGGGTAACATTTGGCCACCCCTTGTGTAAAACAAACTATTTATAAACTGGATCTGCTTCCCGCTACAAAGTGATCTTCCACTTGACGTCTTTCATGTTGTGTATAATCCACTTCTGCCATATCCGGCTCCTTTTACTAAGGTTGGTATGATATCTGTGCCCGGCGCTGGTCCGGCTGTAAGCCCGGAGCGGGCTCGGGTCACATTCTGCTCACATTCCCTCCCATTGTTGTGGATCCTGTTACATAAAGGTGTTCCTGCAAGTAATAGAAGTTTGCTGACATGCAAGGAGGTATTAAAAGGCTAATCTGAGTAAGAGAGAGCAAAACACGTCTTGGCTCTTTAGCAACAGCGGGGCAGAAGAAATCTAAAACACAACCCTGTGTGGCAGTAGCCCTTTAACCCTTGCAATATTGAACAAATGGGTCATATGCAGAATTGGGGGTCTGTAACATTAACCCGTTGAAATCTTTGCCAGGGTAGAGTGAAAGTGCCTCTAGTCTTAACCCTGTAAGGACAGTGGGGGACATTGTAAAACATTCCTGCTTTAAACAGTAATGGAGAGAAAAATAGGCAAAGACATCTGTGTTCAATGCCAGATGCAGAACATGAAGCTTCTGTGCCCCAATGCAAATTCTGGTACCAGTGCCCCCCACCTACCATGTACAGAGCTTTTGACCCCCTCAGGTACCAGTACCCGGTGGAGATGTTACTTGTGCAACACCTGTTGCTCAGCTCCTGCTCAGTTCCAAAGTTACACCCCTGATTAGTTCCATAGCCACACCCCTGCTCAATCCCGCAGCCACACTTCTGCCCATTAAGGCTACTTTCACACTAGCGTTAACTGCAATACGTCGCAAATGCGTCGTTTTGCCGAAACTACGCATCCAGCAAAAGTTCTTGCTGGATACGTTTTTTCGTCATAGACTAACATTAGCGACGCATTTGCGACGCATTGCCAAACGGTGCGTCCGTTTTGCGACGCTTGGGCGTGTGGTAGCGGACCGTCGGGAGAAAAAAACGTTACATGTAACGTTTTTTGCTCCCGACGGTCCGCTTTTTCCGACCGCGCATGCGCGGCCGGAACTCCGCCCCCACCTCCCCGCACTTCCCCGCACCTCACAATGGGGCAGCGGATGCGTGGGAAAAATGCATCCGCTGCCCCCGTTGTGCGGCGGAGACCACGCTAGCGTCGGGAACGTCGGCCCGACGCACAGCGACGGGTTGTTCCCGACGCTAGTGTGAAAGTAGCCTAAGACTTCCTTTTTGCAGGAGGAACCAGTGTTTGTTTAACCCTTTTCTTTCTCTCTATTGTTAGAAAAGAAAAGTTGATTTGCCCCTTCTACTTCTTTTGATCATGTGTTGCCGATGGAAGGGAGGTTTGGGGGTAGTGTTTGGGGAACAGAAGGACCCTGAAATATTAGCTTCCACCCAATATTACAAATCTAAGTGATGTCTGGTTGAGAAGAGACACACACACACACACATATATATATATATATATATATATATATATATATTTACATATAAATACATATATATATATATATATATATATATATATATATATATATATATATATACAGTGCCTACAAGTAGTATTCAACCCCCTGCAGATTTAGCAGGTTTACACATTTGGAATTAACTTGTCATTGTGACATTTGGACTGTAGATCAGCCTGGAAGTGTGAAATGCACTGCAGCAAAAAAGAATGTTATTTCTTTGTTTATTTTTTTTTTAAATTGTGAAAAGTTGTTTCAGAGGGTCATTTATTATTCAACCCCTCAACCCACCAGAATTCTGTTTGGTTCCCCTAAAGTATTAAGAAGTAGTTCAGGCACAAAGAACAATGAGCTTCACATGTTTGGATTAATTATCTCTTTTTCCAGCCTTTTCTGACTATTTAAGACCCTCCCCAAACTTGTGAACAGCACTCATACATGGTCAACATGGGAAAGACAAAGGAGCATTCCAAGGCCATCAGAGACAAGATCGTGGAGGGTCACAAGGCTGGCAAGGGGTACAAAACCCTTTCCAAGGAGTTGGGCCTACCTGTCTCCACTGTTGGGAGCATCATCCGGAAGTGGAAGGCTTATGGAACTACTGTTAGCCTTCCACGGCCTGGACAGCCTTTGAAAGTTTCCTCCCGTGCCGAGGCCAGGCTTGTCCGAAGAGTCAAGGCTAACCCAAGGACAACAAGGAAGGAGCTCCGGGAAGATCTCATGGCAGTGGGGACATTGGTTTCAGTCAATACCATAAGTAAAGTACTCCACCGCAATGGTCTCCATTCCAGACGAGCCCGTAAGGTACCTTTACTTTCAAAGCGTCATGTCAAGGCTCGTCTACAGTTTGCTCATGATCACTTGGAGGACTCTGAGACTGACTGGTTCAAGGTTCTCTGGTCTGATGAGACCAAGATCAAGATCTTTGGTGCCAACCACACAAGTGACGTTTGGAGACTGGATGGCACTGCATACGACCCCAAGAATACCATCCCTACAGTCAAGCATGGTGGTGGCAGCATCATGCTGTGGGGCTGTTTCTCAGCCAAGGGGCCTGGCCATCTGGTCCGCATCCATGGGAAGATGGATAGCACGGCCTACCTGGAGATTTTGGCCAAGAACCTCCACTCCTCCATCAAGGATCTTAAGATGGGTCGTCATTTCATCTTCCAACAAGACAACGACCCAAAGCACAGCCAAGAAAACCAAGGCCTGGTTCAAGAGGCAAAAAATCAAGGTGTTGCAGTGGCCTAGTCAGTCTCCTGACCTTAACCCAATTGAAAACTTGTGGAAGGAGCTCAAGATTAAAGTCCACATGAGACACCCAAAGAACCTAGATAACTTGGAGAAGATCTGCATGGAGGAGTGGGCCAAGATAACTCCAGAGACCTGTGCCGGCCTGATCAGGTCTTAGAAAAGACGATTATTAGCTGTAATTGCAAACAAAGGTTATTCCACAAAATATTAAACCTAGGGGTTGAATAATAATTGACCCACACTTTTATGTTTAAAATTTATAAAAATTTAACTGAGCAACAAAACTTTTTGGTTTGTAAGATTTATGCATCTGTTAATAAATCCTGCTCTTGATTGAAGTTTGAAGGCTCTAACTTATTTGCATCTTATTAAACCTGCTAAATCTGCAGGGGGTTGAATACTACTTGTAGGCACTGTATATATACACAGCTGTGCTCAAAAGTTTACATACCCCGGCAGAATTTTTGCTTTCTTGGCCTTTTTTCAGAGAATATGAATGATAACACCAAAACGTTTTCTCCACTCATGGTTAGTGGTTGGGTGAAGCCATTTATTGTCATTCTACTGTGTTTTCTCTTTTTAAATCATAATGACAACCCAAAACATCCAAATGACCCTGATCAAAAGTTTACATACCCTGGTGATTTTGGTCTGATAACATTCACAGAAGTTGACGCAAATGTGTTTTGACTGGCTGCTAAAGGTAACAGTGAATATCACTGAATTAAATATTCCAGTTGTAAATTTTTACTCATTACATAGTGGAATGTGTTGAGAACAATAAAACCTAAAAACTATCAATGTAAATCACAACTAATATCCCACCGACATCTGGAGTTGGAATGATGCTCAAAATCAAAGTGGAAAATGAAGTTACAGGCTGATTCAACTTCAGTGGAAATGCCTCAAGACAAGGAAATGATGCTCAGTATTGTGTGTGGCCTCCACGTGCCTGTATGACCTCCCTATGCCTGGGTATGCTCCTGATGAGGCGGCGGATGGTCTTCTGAGGGATCTCCTCCCAGACCTGGACTAAAGCATACAACTCATCAACAGTCTGTGGTGCAACGTGATGTTGGTGGATGGTGCGAGACAAGATGTCCCAGATGTGTTCAATCGGATTCAGGTCTGGGGAACGGGTGGGCCAGTCCATAGCTTCAATGCCTTCATCTTGCAGGAACTGCTGACACACTCCAGCCACATGAGGTCTGGCATTGTCCTGCATTAGGAGGAACCCAGGGCCAACCGCACCAGCATATGGTCTTACAAGGGGTCTGAGGATCTCATCTCGGTAACTAATGTCAGTCAGGCTACCTCTGGCGAGCACATGGAGGGCTGTGTGGCCCTCCAAAGAAATGCCACCCCATACCATTACTGACCCACTGCCAAACCGGTCATGCTGAAGGATGTTGCAGGCAGCAGATCGCTCTCCACGGTGTCTCCAGACTCTGTCACGTTTGTCACATGTGCTCAGTGTCAACCTGCTTTCATCTGTGAAGGGCACAGGGCGCCAGTGGCGAATTTGCCAATCCTGGTGTTCTGTGGCAAATGCCAAGCGTCCTGCACGGTGTTGGGCTGTGAGCACATCCCCCATCTGTGGTTGTCGGGCACTCAGACCATCCTCATGGAGTCGGTTTCTAACTGTTTTTGCAGACACATGCACATTTGTGGCCTGCTGGAGGTCATTTTGCAGGGCTCTGGCAGTGCTCCTCTTGTTCCTCCTTGCACAAAGGCTGAGGTAGCGGTCCTGCTGCTGGGTTGTTGCCCTCCTACTGCCCCCTCCACGTGTCCTGCTGTACTGGTCTGTCTCCTTGTAGCGCCTCAAGCCCCTGGACACTATGCTGACAGACACAGCAAACCTTCTTGCCACAGCTCGCATTGATGTGCCATCCTGGATGAGCTGCACTACCTGAGCCACTTGTGTGGGTTGTAGAGTCCGTCTCATGCTACCACGAGTGTGAAAGCACAACCAACATTCAAAAGTGACCAAAACCTCATCCAGAAAGCATTGGTACCGAGATGTGGTCTGTGGTCCCCACCTGCAGAACCACTCCTATATTGAGTGTGTCTTGATAATTGCCAATAATTTCCATCTGTTGTCTATTCCATTTGCACAGCAGCATGTGAAATTGATTGTCAGTGTTGCTCCCTAAGTGGACAGTTTGATTTCACAGAAGTTTGATTTACTTATAGTCTGTTGTTTAAGTGTTCCCTTTATTTTTTTTGAGCAGTGTGTATATATATATATATATATATATATATATATATATATATATACATACATACAGGGCCGCCATCAGGGCATTACTGCCCTTACTGGTGTATGGGCCTGATGAGCAGAGGACCCCCTCCCCTCTTCTCAGTGGGCCACAGCGGCAGGATTCTGTCGGCTCAGTAACTGCCCGTGTTAAAATTAACAGTGCCCTGATGAAGGACACAGTCCGAAAAGTGGAGTGTGTGCCGCACCTGAACCACCTTCCACCCAGGTAACACTTTTCTCTTCATTGGGTCATTGTGCCCTTTTCTTTACTGCAGACTTAGCTCCACAGGAATTGTTTTATACCCTTACCACCTCCCTGGTCTCATCTGAACCGTGCTTACCACCATCACCTCCAGCCCCATGTCAGCTAAGCCTTGTGTTACTGCATCATTACTTTATCTTCACTGCTTATATTCTAGGCTTAACATGGCTGATTTTGCCACTTAATCATTTCCCTTTGCACTTAAGGAGCACCTACCTTTACCTCTCCCCATATACACCTCCATCTTTTTTCTTTTCCTTTTAGTCCTGAGCTTCCACACTGCTCATGGGGCACAGCACTTTTTGTATATACTTATATACATAGTCATATATATCCTCTGTGCACATTGTAGCACACAGTACTGTATTGTATATATTAAATTGATATACAACATACATCCGTTAACTTGGGGTTTGTTTTTTTAGTATTGTTCTATTGTATATGAATATGTTCTCCTATTTTAATGGTGTGGGCACCTTTTGTATGCAGTGCTAACCTTTACCACTTTGTTAATAAAGGTTTTTTATCTTTATATATTTTCTTGTCCCGTATTGTTTTGATCAAATGTTCGGCTTCTCTTGTTTGTTTTTTCACTACTTTTCTGAATGGTATACCACTTATAAGTAATTGTATACACTGATTTGTATAGATGGATATATATCTACTGCTGTGTTCAGTACCTGTTTTCTATTACTATATGCTGTATACAGAGCTCCTGTGTATAATGTCACCAGTGATCACTGTATTACCTGTACACTATACACTATATACAGAGCTCCTGTGTGTAATATCACTGGTGATCACTGTGTTACCTGTACACTATATGCTATATACAGAGCTCCTGTGAATAATGACACTGCTGTTCATTGTATTACCTGTACACTGATACTATATACAGAGCTCCTGTGTATAATGTCACCGGTGATCACTGTATTACCTGTACACTGACACTATATACAGAGCTCCTGTGTATAATGTCACCGGTGATCACTGTATTACCTGTACACTGACAGTATGTGCAGAGCTCCTGTGTATAATTTCACTGGTGATCACTGTATTACCTGTATACTGACACTATATACAGAGCTCCTGTGTATAATGTCACCGGTGATCACTGTATTACCTGTACACTGACAGTATGTGCAGAGCTCCTGTGTATAATTTCACTGGTGATCACTGTATTACCTGTACACTGACACTATATACAGAGCTCCTGTGTATAATGTCACCAGTGATCACTGTATTACCTGTACACTGACACTATGTGCAGAGCTCCTGTGTATAATTTCCCTGGTGATCACTGTATTACCTGTACACTGACACTATGTGCAAAGCTCCTGTGTATAATTTCACTGGTGATCACTGTATTACCTGTACACTATATGCTATATACAGAGCTCCTGTGTATAATGTCACTGGTGATCACTGCATTACCTGTACATTGACACTGTATAGGCGCTCCTGTGTATAATGGCACTGGGGATCACTGTATTACCTGTACACTGACATTAAAATACAGATCCTGTGTATAATGTTATCAGTGATCACTGTATTACCTGTACACTCTCACTATATACAAAGCTTCTGTGTATAATGTCACCGGTAATCACTGTAATACCCATACACGGACAATGTATACTAAGTACCAATCTCCTGTGTATAATGGCATTAGTATTGTGTTTTTAATGATCAATATTGTAGTATTCGGTCACTATGTGGCGGTAATATGTGATCTGGTCATGGTGCGGCGGTATTTGTTCCTTGTATGTGGTATTATTCGGTCACTATGTGGTGGTAATATGTGGTCTGGTCATGGCGTGATGGTATTTGTCCCTTGTATGTGATATTATTGGTCATTTTACAAATTGGAAAAAAAACAAAAACCTAAAATTGTGTTGGATATTTTAACAAATGTTTAATAAGTTGCAGTAGATTAGAGCCCGGCCAAAAGAGTCTACTTTGTCGTGGTGGCAGATTAAAAAATCTTTTGGACAAAACAAAAGCTGCTGTTATATGTGTGATCTGGTGATGGGAACTGTTAATGTGTGATTGGTGAGGACGTGGTGCAGAATTGGAATTTTTGTAAGAGAGGGTGGTGGGACTGTGGAAGGTTCAAGGGGTGGATGTGAGGCTAGGGTGGAGTTTCAAGGGGGCCCAAAAATTTCGCCAGTATGGGGCCCCGAAATTCTTAATGGCAGCCATGTATATCTATATATATAATTGTCTAAGGGTTTTTCCGTCTGTCTGTCTGTCCTGGAAATCCCGCGTCTCTGATTGGTCGAGGCCGCCAGGCCTCGACCTATCAGCGACGGGCACAGCATGGCGACGGTGATGTCATAAAGGTTGCCTCGACCAATCAGCGACGGGCACAGTCTGCCGCGAATTTGCCTCGACCAATCAGCGACGGGCACAGTATCGACGTAGATGTCATAATGGTTGCCATGGCGACGATGATGTCATAAAGGTTGCCTCAACCAATCAGCGACGGGCACAGTTTGCCGCGAATTCTGGAATCATCATTGTCCATATACTACGGGGACATGCATATTCTAGAATACCCGATGCGTTAGAATCGGGCCATTATAAACTAATGCAGTTTTCTTAAGCATACATTTGTGTGTATGTCAAAATCAGCAGCTCAAGAGATGCAGAGAAAGCCAACATTGTGCATATTTCATGATGAAATATGCACAATGTTGGCTTTCTCTGCATCTCTTGAGCAAACTTAACTTGAGCAAAAAACTTAAAAAAAAAAAATTGAATCGCACATTGTGGGAGGTAGGCAGTTGTGTTTAAATATCCAGATTATAGAGATTTTTGTTTTGGCTTAAAAAAAATTATGTACGTTTTACAATCAAGGAGGCACACTTTCTTTGACACACAAGCCTTGGTTTCAGGATTTTGGCTTAGTAGCAAAATGACAACTAAGGGGTTTAATACTGCCCCTCCTTGTTTATATGTATACTAGACTGTGGCCCGATTCTAATGCATCGGGTATTCTAGAATATGCATGTCCCCGTAGTATATGGACAATGATGATTCCAGAATTCGCGGCAGACTGTTCCCGTCGCTGATTGGTTGAGGCAACCTTTATGACATCATCGTCGCCATGGCAACCATTATGACATCTACGTCGATACTGTGCCCGTCGCTGATTGGTTGAGGCGAATTCGCGGCAGACTGTGCCCGTCGCTGATTGGTCGAGGCACCCTTTATGACATCATCGTCGCCATGCTGTGCCCGTCGCTGATTGGTCGAGGCCTGGCGGCCTCGACCAATCAGAGACGCGGGATTTCCAGGACAGACAGACAGACAGACAGACGGAAAAACCCTTAGACAATTATATATATAGGTAATATATGAAGAATGTAACAAACAGGCTGTTATTAAGGTGTTCTTACTGCAGTATATCACAGATCAATCACTGAGTGACTATACAGCTCCAGCACTTCCCTACATATCACTTGATGCTTTGGATTTTTATTCGCAGACTGAGACTATTATTCCCATTTTTAATCTGCTTCATCAGCGCTGCAGTAGAACAGCTCAAGCAGACTAGGACTTTTTCAATCTCTGTGTGTAATGCGCTCTATACTCTGACCTCCTACCCCTATGCCGGAAAAGACTGAAATGGCTCTACTTGGCTGACCAAGTGATTGCTTCCATTCTTCAGCCTTCCGACAAGGCCTCCTTCCTGTTTACATGTACTGCAAATACTGACACGTGCGCACCCAGTATGATCTATGGGTGTCCATGTGTTCAAATGTAGACATGTCCGTTATTCTTCTGGCAGCACCGACGTCAATACGTTCTGCACACAAATTACATAAGGTGTGTAATCCGTGTGACACATACTGGGATAGAAATGACAGATGTTTAGGTGTTAGATGTGCAAAGATAGATAGATAATAGATAGATAGATAATAGATAGATAGATAGATAGATAGATAGATAGATAATAGATAGATAGATAGATAGATAGATAGGTAGATAATAGATAGATATATAGATAATAGATAGATAATTAATAGATAGATAGATAGATAGATAGATAGATAGATAATAGATAGATAATAGATAGATAGATAGATAGATAGATAGATAGATAGATAGGTAATTAATAGATAGATAGATAATAGATACATAGATAGATAGATAGATAGATAGATAGATAGATAGATAATTAATGGATAGATAGATAGATAGATAGATAGATAGATAGATAGATAGATAGATAAGCATGGATATGATTCCACTATTTATCCGTTCACTGTTCCTCCTGTTCTGGCTTTCCTATCCTATGATGGATGGGAGACGTCAGGCTCGGGGTCAGGCTCTGGGAACATCTGTGCAGCTGCCAATAAACTTTGCAAAGTAAACTTTTTGCACAACCCTGCTGACTTTTTAGTGCAAGTAGTTAGAGCACATATTTTATAGAGATGCTGCATATAATGGCTTCCATTCAGAGTGCTTTACTGCACAGCGTGGTCACAGGCGGGGTCAATACTGCTACTTTAATAACTCTATCATAAAATAAATTCTTACTATACCGATACATGGCGCAAGATTTCTTACTAAAGTTTAAAAAAAAATCATCCCAGTGTGAAAGTCCCTAACTCCTCTTCCCAAAGATTCTTTACAACCATATATCTCTGTCATTCTATATGGCTGCAGTTTTCAGTGGTTTCTTTTTATTTTTTATTAAATGGGTTGTTTAGCTGGATAAAAATACCTTTACATGTATTTAAAGAGGACCCATCAACAGGTCAAAAGTGGGCCGTGTCTGCACTTATTTTATTCCCACTGCTTCTCCTCATTTTCGTTACTTAAAAATCCACCATACGGTTCCAGATTTATGGGCCTTTTTATTCTATGGTCTCTATGAGGGGGTGTGGCTCATATGGTAATAATGCAGATCTGCCTAAAGACACGCCCCTGAGGATCCTGTAAGGTATGCGCTCTTATACAGACCAAAATAAAAGCACTAAATAAAAAGGCCATTGACAATTGTCTTGATTCCGGACTGTAATCTTTTCATCATTTTCTTTTTTTTTAGGATTGGGAGATGCTTGGGGACATCCAACAAGAATAGGACCACTTGACAATGTGGCAAAGGAACTAGGATCTCATTTACTACAGGTATTGAGTTTTCAATGCACAACAAATAAACAAAAAAATGGATTTCTCTAAAAAATAAAATAATAGAGTTTGTGTGCTGGAAAGTTTTTTTTCCCCCACAATGGTGTTAGTATTTCACAAACCACAGGATCTGCATGACTATTGTTAATATCCAGCACACGCCAAGCATACATTTTTTTCTTGCCCCTCTGTGTCTTCTTACATCTCCTTCTTCGCATTCAGCTTCACAGAGCCGAATCCTATTCTTATCTGCTAAAACTACATTTCCCAGCAGCACCCTGCTTCTTCTCAGTGCTGCGGGCTCCCTCTCTCTGCTTGTCTGTGTGTTTGCTTATAGAGATAGATAACTCTCAACATGGGCAATATTCAGTTATATTGATGAGGGGATAATTGATACTGTTGAATGTAGCAACAGTGACCCGCTATCTGACCAATATTCATTACGATTTGTAATTCATGGGGATTTTCAGAGTACGATCGTACTCTCATCTGCATGCATAACAGGGCAGAGATAGCATAGCTGAGATGTGCTACAACCCAGCGGTCAGGGCAATGAGGATGCCGTGAGAAGGTCTGGGGGATGTTTTATTGGATAGGGCAATGGGTGCATCTGTTTATCATGAATTGGACAGGGTCATTACATGCTGTTATTATCAGTGGGACCTTTGGCATAGTGTGCTGCAGCCCGGCTATCAGGTGTTTTATTGTACAGGGTCATTAAGTGCATCTGAGCATACACGACCCGCAGCTACATCAGAGATCAGAAAATCTTTTCCAAGATCTCCTCCTCATCATTTTTATAAAATGCTTCGTTTTGGTGCTAATATGTTTTATTACATTAATTCCTTCAAGCTCTAAGTGCCTCATCTCAGCTGTGCAGATTGCCTCTTCAGAGAGGAAAAGGACCTTTGCATTGTCAGGAGACATCAAACCCACGGGTTAGTAATAGAGAAACATCTATTAGACACCTCTCCATTACTAATCCTATAATTATATGGTAAATAAATACACAGCCAGAATAAAGTCCTTTATTTAAAATAAAAATACACATCCTTTTACTTTTTTTGTTTAAAAATAAAAAACAAAGTTATTCTCACCCATTCCATTGAAGCCCTTGTCCCCTGTAAAAAAGAAAATAATACACAACAATAATACTCACCTAACACCCATCCCATTGAAGCCCTGGTCATTCACTATTGCTATGTGTCTTTCCTTTGGCACATTTTTTTGTAAAAAAAAACACATAATTTTACTTTTTTGTTTAAAAATAAAAAACAAAGTTATACTCATCCATTCCATTGAAGCCCTTGTCCCCTGTGAAAAAAAGATAATAATAATCTTTATATAGCGCTAACATATTCCGCAGCGCTTTAGACATTATCATTGCTGTCCCCAATGGGGCTCACAATCTAAATTCCTTATCAGTATGTCTTTGGAATGTGGGAGGAAACCGGATTGCCTGGAGGAAACCCACGCAAACATGGAGAGAACATACAAACTCTATGCAGATGTTGTCCTTGGTGGGATTAGAACCCAGGACTCCAGCGCTGCACGGCTGCTGTGCTAACCACTAAGCCACAACAATAATACTTACCTAACACCCATACCATTGAAGCCCTGATCATTCACTATGGCTATGTGTCTTTCCTTTGGTAAATTTTTTTAAAAAATAAACACATCGTTTTTGCTTTTTTGTTTAAAAATAAGAAACAAAGTTATACTCACCCATTCCATTGAAGCCCTTGTCCCCTGTAAAAAAAAAAAAAGAAAATAATAAACAAAAATAATACTCACCTAACACTCATACCACTGAAGCCCTTGTCTTTCACTATGGCTATGTGTCTTTCCTTTGGCACATTTTTTTTAATCAGGTATATTTTCTCCCTGTATTGTTACCTTCTTCCTCCATGGGATCAGGTCCAATTTCTAGGATCTTGATATCCTGACACACATCGCCTGCTGCCTCCTCACGGTGTTTTCATAATCCTTCACTGCTTTGTTTGATCCATGCATAGGGTAACGTACTGAGTAGATGGAGCCACAATCTCTGTGCCTTATTATATGATGCGCACATTTTGTGTTATTTTGGTGACGCAGTATCATGGTTATTTTTCCTAGCTCATGAACCATACCATTGATTTGGGTGGCTATTAGCGGTATGGGAGCTGGCCATATGTCATATTTCCATGCCAGAATATTTCAGCTACTATTGGCTTTATTCACTTTTTCCCAGATCCTCAGCATGGGTCACACATGTACTTTGATTACATATTGAACTGACTTTATATGTTAACATCGTTAATCTTAGTGTCATTCCGTTTATTCTATTGGCACCGGTAGCTAATATCTACTGTACTTACATAGTGCATTACCATCTACGTATGGTTGTTTTATTATGGTGCATTTTGCGGCTATTTTGCACTTTTTGTGGTTTTTAATGGTTTTAGATTTCCATGTTCTCTCCATTGGTATTAATACATCATATTACCATTGATTATCCAGGTGTGCACATGTTATATGTATCGGCCTTTTATTCCCTCTCTTGGACCCTGGTGCAGCGACCAGGTTGGTATTCAATGGCCGCTGGAGATATCCCTGCAAACCATCGTCAGTGTTGGGGTATAACGTAAACATAACGTAGCGCCAGATTGGCTAATCAGAACCTCCGGATTGTATCCAGTTTAACATAATTATCAATTATTCTGTGTCATCTTCCCATCTCATTTCTCTAAATATTTTAGCGCAAAAAGATTTCAATTGCACCTATTGTAAAAAACCTGGTTGATTGCAGTGGTAAACTAGCTGAAAGCTCCTACAAAAGTGGCCATCTATGGTCTCCCTCACCTTGGAGATCTCATACATAATGTATGCCCCATTTTTTTTTTTCTTGTGGCTCTGAGGATAACAGATGATTGTTCCATAAAAGTAAATATTTAGACATTTGAACTGAAAGTTTATACTTGCGTCTTATCTGCTTCCACGAAGCAATTGTATCTTTTAAAGGCAACCATTGTCTTAAGTTGGATGGTATTATTGAATGCTGTGTGTGTAGTAAGGCCATAATGTCCCACGGGAGGGCCAGACCAGATTCCAAATCCAATAGTTTAAAAATTGGTAGTTTTTGCCAACCAGTGTTAAGGTACCGTCACATTAAGCGACGCTGCAGCGATAGCGACAACGATGCCGATCGCTGCAGCGTCGCTGTTTGATCGCTGGAGAGCTGTCACACAGACCGCTCTCCAGCGACCAACGATGCCGAGGTCCCCGGGTAACCAGGGTAAACATCGGGTTGCTAAGCGCAGGGCCGCGCTTAGTAACCCGATGTTTACCCTGGTTACCAGCGTAAAAGTAAAAAAAACAAACAGTACATACTCACCTGCGCGTCTCCCAGCGTCTGCTTCCTGACACTGACTGAGCTCCGGCCCTAACAGCACAGCGGTGACGTCACCGCTGTGCTTTCACTTTCACTTTAGGGCCGGATCTCAGTCAGAGCAGGAAGCAGACGCGCAGGTGAGTATGTACTGTTTGTTTTCTTTACTTTTACGCTGGTAACCAGGGTAAACATCGGGTTACTAAGCGCGGTCCTGCGCTTAGTAACCCGATGTTTACCCTGGTTACCAGTGTAAAACATCGCTGGTATCGTTGCTTTTGCTTTCAAACACAACGATACACGGCGATCGGACGACCAAATAAAGTTCTGGACTTTATTCAGCGACCAGCGACATCACAGCAGGATCCTGATCGCTGCTGCGTGTCAAACTAAACGATATCGCTAGCGAGGACGCTGCAACGTCACGGATCGCTAGCGATATCGTTTAGTGTGACGGTACCTTTAGGCGTTGGGATTTTCCTGCTGCGTGGGATGGATCCTGTGCTGTATCAGGTGCAGTGGTCTCCCATCCGGTCTCAGATGCTGAGACTGCTGCTCAGCATGCACGTCAGTCCCAGCATCTTGCTCAGGCTCGTGTCACACGTTCGGTTACTGCTGGTTCTCCAGTCAAGTCTATGATAACCAGTGTATTGCACGCGCCACATTGCATACTGGAGCCTAAGTCCAGAAATCACTTTACTGAGCATATCTGTCATGTGGCGCCTTCTCATTGGTGCTCGGACGTCCCCTGATTTGGTGATCTGGCAGCTCCGGATTGGCCCACGGGTGATGTCAGCATGAGTATTTGGGGTGGAGCTTTGGGTATAAAAGGCTCCCAGCAATGTCTGCGGGCACGCTAGTATCATGTACGGCTATGTGAGAGGAGACTCTACTACTCTGCCTGCAAGTGCTGTATGTCTATCTAGCTTTGGGACTGTACACTTAGGCAGGCAGCTAGCGCCAGTGGGGGCAGTTAGTTGTTGGCTTAGTATAAGGTTCCTACATGTGTGCAGTTAGCACAGTATAGTTCCAGAGCAAGCACAACCCTAGTCAGGGTATTAAGTGCAGATCATCTGTTCCGTTTCTGTGTGCGAGAGACACAGCTCAGTTGCAGAGCATCTCTTTTATTTCTCTGTGCGAGTGACACAGCTCAGTTGCAGAGCATCTCTTTTATTTCTCTGTGCGAGTGACACACCTCAGTTTCAGAGCATCTCTTTCTTTTCTGTGTGCAAGTGACACAGCTCAGTTGCAGAGCAGCTTTCATTTCTGTGTGTTCCGTCATTGTACTCTAGCAGCAGTTTTCCATCTCTGCACAGTGGACCCTGGGTTGCAATTGCGCTTTATTATATATTTTATTTAGCACAATCTGCCAACCCTAACAACCAGTCAGCCATATATCTAACCAATGTCGACAGATTGTGGCTACGGCAGCACTAGAAATTTATGACTCTTTTCTAATTTGTTAGCACAAGTTTCACCAACAAGTCCCGTAGAGTTTCCTTCTGTATAGATAAGTGCTAAATGTAAGATGTCTATATACTTTAAAATAGAGGGAATTGTTTACATTAGATATAACTTAGATAAACTGATCAACTTATCAACTAGCAGCAGCCTAATAATGATAATGGCAGATAAGTCAATAGTTTAAAGAGAGCTTGTCACTAGGTAAAAAGTGTTTAGTTTCTGTTCATATTTTATTCCCATTGTTCCACTGAGTATTCCGATTTTTGCTTTTATTAAATCTGCCATACGGTTCCGGGACTTTTAATGCAGTGCTAATTTTATGGGTGGGGCCCACAGGATTCTCTGGGGGCGTGTATTTAGACTACTCTGCTTTATTGCTATGTAAGCCACGCCCTCTTAGTAAAAACTATGAGAACTAGTAGTAAATAAAAAGGCCAATATCTTTAGAATTGTATGGCGGATTTAAAAAATTCTAAAAATGGAAAACTCATGGGAGAAATGGCAATAAAATAAGAGCCAAAAACTGCCCAGTGTTGACGTAGTGGCAAATCCCCTTTAAGCTCCAATTGTATCTTGAAAAATATAGGACAGTAGAATAAATAGATTCTGATGTTTTTCCGACACTAATGCCTGAATATTTCATATGTCATTTAGCAATTTGTAATGTTATACCTTCTAATTTGTCCTGGTGAGAGTGTATGGGCTGTTTAAGGGGAAGGAGCTCACATTTGGCTACATTAATATTCATGCTGGAGTAGCTGCCATACTCCTAAATTAAGCTAAAAGTATGAGTCAACTATTTGCAATATCTGTATATATGCCATCGTGGCTGATTCTCTTCGTAGTTATTGTACAGTGTGTAAACATGGGGAAATTTCCTCCTTAAAGGAAAGCGATCATAAAAAAAATATATATATTTTTGTGTTACATCTACCGTATTTTTTATTATTTTTGGCAATTTTTTTTTATTTCATATCATGATCTATATTAAAAAAAAATTAGTATTATTTAAAGTTTCACACTAGCCACTGTGGCTATTTTAGACTCATAATTCATGTCCTTTAAAGAAAAGTTTTCAGCATTCTTATTATTATCAGAGGCAGAATGAGAATGACACATAACACCTCTATAAACATTTGATGATGCAATTTAAAATAGCTCTCCTGCTCCCCCTCCCTTCACAATCACCTTTGCACACACTCATTAGATGCTTCAGTACAAAGAATAGGGTCGTAGTCTGTTCATCGCAGTTAATGTACATGTGTTATTTCCCGAAACTACAGGAAGTATGAATCTAAAATAGTCTCAGTGGCTGGTGTGAAAAGTGCAAGATTTGTAATTTTTTATTTTTAATAAATTTTGATATGGCAAATAATACATTGACAAAAATGTTAAAAAATATGTACAGTATATACAGAGGGTGAAATAAGTATTGAACTCGTCACCAATTCCCTAAGTACCTAAATGTGCTATTGACAAGAAATTCTCACCAGATGTCAGTAACGACCCATCCAAAGCACACAGGCAAAGAAATCAAAGCATAGATGTCCATAAATTAAGTTATGTGTAATAATGAGAAATGACACAGGAAAAAAGTATTGAACACGCTTACTGAAATTTATTTAATACTTCATACAAACGTCTTTTTTGGTGATAACTTCAAGATGCCTCCTGTATGGAGAAACTAGTCGCAGGCATTGCTCAGGTGTGATTTTGGCCCATTCTTCCTCACAAACACTCTTCAGATCCTGAAGGCTCTGTGTGCATCTTCTTTGAGCGCTGAGAGTTAGTTCCTTCCATACATTTCCTCTTAGATTCAGGTCTGGTGATTGTCTCGGCCATTCAAGCAGCTTTATTTTCTTTCTCTAAAACCAATTGAGCGTTTCCTTGGCTGTGGGTTTGGGATCATTGTCTTACTGAAATGTCCACCATCGTTTCATCTTTATCATCCTGGTAGATCGCAGCATGTTTTTATTACAAATGTCTCGGTACATTTGTCCATTCATACTTCCTTCAATTCTATTAAGTTTGCCAGTGCCGTATGCTGAAAAATAGCCCCACACCATGATGTTCCCACTTCCAAACTTCACTGATGGTAAGGTGTTTTTGGGAGCGATAAGCAGTGCCTTTTGAAGTGCACCATCCCTGATGAAGGAATCCGTTAGAATTCCAAAACGTGTTGGATCTGTGGTCCTCTTCACACTCCGTACTTTACTGTATCGATACCACACGACCGCGGGCGTCATAAGACCGAAGATGTCACGCAGGTCCTGGAAGTACCTCAACGTGCGCACAGGTACCGCAGGATTTGATCTACTCAGCATCTGTCACTGGCCGGGGCAACTCTTCTAATATCCACGATTCTTTAAACTGGCTACAGCATTATCGGCCAACTACTCTGCCATCTGCTCACCTACTCCAGGAACCAACTACAACTGAGACCCCAGAGTACCCTCTGGCAAGCACGGACCTCTCCATATCATTACAGGTAAAACACCACTTTGCTATTACTGTGGACCTAAACTGCTCTTATTATTTATGCTGCTTGGTATTGGCTTAATAACGACTGATCACCAACCCTCCCTCCCCTCATATTCTGAATAGAATTCTTTAGACCTACCATCTTCTGCACATTCAACCATAGCGCGAGTAAACATAGCTTTTATTTTGGATCCTGCAGTAGTTTAGAAATTTTTCTCTAACCAACACCATCAGTATATTTAACAACAATAAGGTTGCGAAGGGCTTGAGACAGCTCACTGGTTTTACTTATCATGAGATGTTTCTTGTGTGGCACCTCATTAATGAGACACCTCTTTATAGGCATTCACTTGAAACAGCTGATATTATTTTTCACTAAGTGGCAGGATTGCTTTCTAATTACTGACAGATTTCAGCTGGTCTAGGGGCTTTCCGTGTTTTTTTGCATCTGTCGTTCTTCACGTGTTCAATACTTTTTCCCTGTCTAATTTCTCATTATTCCACATAATTTATGGACATTAATGGTTTGATTTCTTGCAGATTTAACCATCAAAGCCTTTTTCCAGATCTGCAGCACATCAATTCTTTCAGTTCCGTATATGAGCGCCTTATTAATAATATTTGTTTTGTGTGATCGGCTCCAGGTCTGTGTTCACACTTCTTCTAGCCCTGCACTAGTGTTATCAGTCTGCACACAGCAGTGACTGTGTTCCACACCGCGTGTAGTATAATCCCCCCGGGCTGAGTATTTAGAGGGATTTTGGTAGAATTTCTGTATATGTGTGTTTGTGCTCTGAGCAAAATCATTTAATTTGCTGCAATTTTTCATTTGAGGCTTTAAGCCCTGCAGGTTTACATAGAATGTTACTATTATCTGAAGAAAATGCAGAACAGGCGGCAATAATCTCTCCAAAACTCTGCACAATCTCACCCAGTGCAATATGTTTTTCATAAAGACGCACTGTATACTGGATTTTGAAGCTTTTTTTTTTTCATCAGAATTGCTCTTACTGCTTAATACTTGTAAAGGGAAAATATCAAATCTATGAATGTTAGTGAACCCTAAAAAATGTAGGTGCTAACACCTAACCCAGCTTTTACAGACATCAGACGAGCATATGAACAATCATCCCTTTTTGCATCCACCAGTAAAAAAAATATATATTAAAAGGCCCCTTTCTAATGATATCATTATCAACCATTTTTTTATGCCCCCATTGAGCTGTGTGGGCAAGCCTCATTCACAAAATGTAGGAGTGAGAAAAAAGGCACTCATCTGAACAAAGCCTTTTAGTAACATTGGTCTGTGTACTGTCCGTATGGCTTCTATTTTGCATGCAGACCGTACATGAACCTAAAATATACCTGTAAAATATAAATATTCTTAAAATCTAATCTTTTTTTTGTCACCGATTCTCAATGGGATATTGGTCTGGACTGTGATTGGGCTGTTCGCACACAGGAATATACTTTTATCTAAACCATCCATTGTAGCACTCACAGAATGTTTAGGGTTGTTGTCTTGCTGGGAGGTGAACCTGTGCTTCAGTCTCATGTCTTTTACCATGTCTGACAGGTTTTCCTTCAGGATTGGCCTGTATTTAGCTACATCCATCTTCCCATCAACTCTGACTAGCTTCCCTGCCCCTGCTGAAGAAAAGTTTCCCAACAGCATGATGCTGCCACCACCATGTGTGACGGTGGGGATGGTGTTTTCAGGGTGATGTGCAGTGTTAATTTTCCACCACGCATAGCGTTTTGCATGTAGCCCAAAAAGTTCTACTTTGGTCTCATCTGACCAAAGCTCCTTATTCCACATGCTCGCTGTAATCCCTATCAGTGGTTTACTACCAATAGCGGCAGATCACTTGGCTGCTATGGGGCCTATGAGTTGGGGGGAGGGCCCGCTGCCAGTTCCGGCATAGGGTCCATCCCCTGTATCGTATGTTCAACTGTTTTGGTATGCTGTATGCTGATAGAGTTGAAAAAAAATGATGGGTGAGGGAGCGTGAGCTGACTCACCCTCTCCCATCATTCCCCTCTGCATCTGAGCTATGTCATGTCTCAGCACTTAGGGCACAATGACATCGCTACAGCATGTAGCACTATATTGTGCTGATTATACTGTATATATAGCAATACTTGGGTCCATTATACTGCATGAAACTATATGGGGCCCATTATAATGTATGGAGCACTATATGGTGCCCATTATACTGTATGGAGGACTATGTGGTGCCCATAATACCATATAGGAGACTGTTTATTACCAATAATACAGTATGGAGGACTAGGCATTGCACATAATACTGTATGAAGGACTATGTGGTGCCCATAATATTTTATGGAGGACTGTGTGGTGGCCATGGAGGATAATGTGTTGCCCATAATACTTTTTGTTAGACTTTGTGGGTCCTATTATTCTGAATGGAGCAACGGGGCTCTTTATACTATATGGAACACTATGTGGGGCCCATTATTCTGTATAGAGCACTATGTGAAGCCCATTATACTGTATGGAGCACTATATGGGCACATTATGTAGGACTATGTGGTGCATATTATACTGTATGGAAGACTATGTGGTGCTCATAATACTATATGGAGGACTATGTGGTACCTATAATGTTTTATGGAGAGCTATGTTGTGCCCGTAATACTGTATAGAGGACTATATAGGAGGAATATGACTTTGTAAGGTCTGCAAAGTTGTGACATATGCTCTTCTGTGACACCGCAGTTGAAAACAATGATGGGGGAGGGAGCGTGAATAGACGCTCAATCTGTTAGGGCTAGCGGAATGCACCAAATAATATAAAGGAAGATATAAGGTGCATTCGCAGCCCGGGGTCCACCGTGCAGAGATATTACCTGCTGCTCGGTAATGGCAGACAGTATATGGAGGTATAAAGAGAACACACGGGTTAACGTCTCCCAGTATGTATGGAGACAGGACTCTGCCCCAAGGACACGGGGTTAGAGTCCCTCTAGACCCACTAGCGCTCGGCGCCGCACCTGCGGTGCCAGGGAAAAACTAATAATAAATTTAGCACAGCGCTGCTCTGGCGGATGCCACTAACCGTCCTAACTAGGGACCGGAAAGCGCACTAGTTGCGCATGGTGCCGCACTGGCGAACGCTGCTTATGACGCTGTAGAAAACGTGCTCAGTGCTGAATGACACTAACTGGCACTAGTCAGCTCCAATCACCTACACTCAGTCAACAAGGGAAGGGGATCAATTAGGAGCTTTTCTCCAGAACATACATGCATCCATACACACCACGTTTTGAGGTTATACTAGCACATGGCCGAGCGGCAATGCTAACCTTTTATAGTTGCAGCCTTCCGGGACCTTGTCAGAGGTCCAATCGGAGCCACTTGAGGACCTGGGCATGTGACCTCCGTCCTCCAATGAGAGATCGTCCCACGGGCATATATACTCTATGGAGCACTATATGTGGCCCATTATACTGTATGGAGCACTATATGGGGCCCATTATAATGTATACTGCAATATATGAGGCCCATTATACTGTATGGATGACTATGTGGTGCCCATAATACTTTATGGAGGACTGTGTGATGCCCATAATACTGTATGGAGGACTGTGTGATGCCCATAATACTGTATGTAGAACTATGTGATGCCCATAATATTGTATGGAGGACTATGTGGAGTCCATAATACTGTATGGAGGGCTATATGTTGCCCATAATACTGGATGAAACAATATATGGGGCCCATTATACTGTATGGAGCACTAAGTGGGGCCCATTATACTCTATGGAGGACTATGCAATGTCCACTATATTCTATGGAGGACTATGTGGTGCCCATAAGGACTGTGCGGCGCATATAATACTCAATGGAGGACTATGTGGTACTGATAATGCTGTATGGATGGCTATGTGGGGCCCATTATACTGAATCAAGCAATATATGGGACTCATTCTACTTTATGGAGTACTGTGTGGGGCCCATTATACTGCATTGAGCACTATGTAGTGTCCATAATAATTTATGGAGCACTATATGTTGCCCATTATAGTATATGGAACACTATTTGGTGTCCATAATACTGTATGTAGGATTATGTAGTGCCCATTATACTGTTTGGATGACTATGTAGGAGGAAAGTCCTATATAGTAAGAGTTGCAAAGTTGTGAGGTATGTTCTTCTGTGACCCCTCTGAATATTAAGTTTTTTGGGGGGGCCCTAATAGAACTTCTGCTATGGGACCCCAAGATTTCTATGAATGCCCCTGTCTCTTACATGGATTTTTGCAAACTACAAACAAGACTTGTCATGGCTTGCTTTAAAAAATGGCTTTCTTCTTTTACATGTTCTTCCAAGAAGACTAGCTTTGTGGAGTATATGTATACAACTAATAGATCTCTGCAGCTCCTCCAGAGTAACCATGGGCCTCTTGGCTGCTTCCCTAATTAGTGATCTCTTTACATGGGATGTCAGTTTAGGTGAACGACCATGTCATGGTAGGTTTACAGTTGTGCCAGACTCCTTCCATTTTTGGATGATGGTTTGAACAATGGTCCTTGAGATGTTCAGAGTTTTGGCTATTTTTTATAACCTAACTCTGCTTTACTCTTCTCCACAACTTTATCCCTGACCTGTCTGGTGGGCTCCTTGGTTTCATATTTTTTTTTATCCCTAATATTTTCAAACCTCTGAGGCCTTCACAGAACAGCTTATACCAAGAAGAAATTACCCATAGATGGACGCAATTTACTAATTTTGCAATTTCTAGAGGAAATTGGTCACTCAGGATTTTATTTAGGAGTATCAGGACTACAGGGGGCTGAATACAAATGCACGTCACAGTTTTCAGATTTATATTTTTTAAATAATTAGAAAACTGTCTATCATTTCCTCTACAGTTTACAAATACTTGCTACTTAGTGTTGGTGTATCACATAACATCACAATAAAATAGATTTAAATTTGTTTGTGGATATAGTGCTAAAAAAAGTGGAAAAGTTCGCAGGGTATGAATACTTTTTCAAGGCACTGTAAATAGTTACAGTTTTCTACATCCAAGACAAAGAATAAGATAACCTTCCTAGCCCTGATACTGAATACCAGGGGCGAGGAACTGGGGTTGTTAAGAGATTTTCACACTCCTACTGAACTGAATAATCCCTACTTGTAAATTCTTGTTGCACGTTTCCATCATAGATTTAAAACCATTCTTATGGAACAGAGTAACATGACTGCAGGATCACACTACACATGGACGGGCGGTACGCCGCAAAGGTGGTTGATTCAGTTTTATGATAATTCAGAAAATTGTCAAGAAGGTGCTTTTGGCAATCTGTAGAACTCACAAACAAGTGAAGGGAGAGTGCCGCAGATGTTTGACCAGTTGGTCATCTCTCTGTTTCAGCAGTGGGACCCACATCTATAGGACATTTATGGCATATCCTATGAATATGCCATATGTATGTGACCTATATGTGAATAACCTTTTAAAGGGGTTTTCCCAAAACTGCAAGGCAAGTTATTACCTATCCGGTATATGTAGAATAATTTACTGATCACTCGGCATCCAACTGCTGGGATCCCTAGTAAGCAAGAGAAAGCGGTACTGCAGAGCTTCTTTCTGAATGGGCTGGATGTGCGCATGCTCGGCCTCCGCTCCATTCATTGTCAATTGGACTACTGGAAATTACAGATATTGTGATCACTGGTGGACCCAGCTGTTGGACTCCAAGTGATCTGCAAGTTCTCTCCCCTATTCTTTTTATAGAGGATAACTTGCCATTTTTGGAAAACCCCTGCAAGACCTTTAAAGATACCATTACTGGAGATCAGTTTTTCAGGTTAGGTTTCGGGGGGCAAGGTTTTCCTACTTAGGAAATCTCACAACGTGTGTACAGAAGAAATGATCCGTAGGTCACATCTTATTACTAATATTATTGTACACGAAACATGAATCTGTAATGACCTTCATATGTCCAAGAAGTGAAAGAGGAAATATAAGAGTACGAAGTAATTCTTGCATGACCAAAAAGGAGGATCTCAAAAAATCTTCTCATTCGTGCTGAAACAATCCTGAAGGCCGGGATAACAAATTTGGAAAGTTTGGTAAATGGGGTAAGAGACTGGAAACCTTGTAGATCTTTAGGACCGTTTCCCTTTTTATTTGTTGTTCATTAGCTTTGTAGTCCAAATCGTAGTCAAACCATTTTCCCTTACATCCAACATGAACCACTAACCAATAAAAGTTATTCTAGATGTCCAAGCTGCTTGGGTTCTCAAGAGAATGGGTTCTCCTGTGCCCCCATTTTTGTATTGGGAGGTGAGAGGTGCTACTAACGGCAGTGGTCACCTTCTTGGGTTTTATGTCCTCAGCACCGTCCTCATCAGCAGCACCGCATTAAACAAGTAACAGACCAGTTAACCATTAACAAAAAATAAAGTCCCTGGTAATATGCAGGAAGAAAATATAGGTCTGGCTGATCCAATGGGCAATAGTTTTGTTCTTGAAGACCAAGTTCTTGATGATGTCCAAGGATATTGTCTTGTCTGTAGCGGCATCCATTGAGTAGGAATTACCCCAGTGAATTTATTTAGGATTCATCTTGGTTTTTTTTCAAGGTGTCCTAAGGGCTCATCTAGGACTGGCCTTGACTGTATTTGTTACCTTTTCAACCTCTATAACCATGCCATTGCTTGTCTGCAACATCTAGTGACCATGTGTCCATATTGTCCCCAAGGGTCTGTAGGGCAATTTGCTGCCTTAAAAATGCTCTGTATTAAATCAGACTCAGAAAACGAAGAGCTAGCACTCGACAAATTATAGAGTTCGGAGGTGAATGAAAAAGGAACCAATGGTCTCATAAACATTCGGTATATACAAATCACTGCACTCATCCAGTTCAGAGAAAACAAAAGTTCTTTGCTGAAGTGAAAAATTTATTTTGGAATACGGTGATGCAGACGAAACGGAAAGTGATTATGGCAGTTTTAACGTTTCAACCACACAGTGGTCTTGATCACAATACAGTGCTGTAACAAAAAATAAAAAAACGGTGTATAAGTACAAGATTATATACAGTGGTGAGCTACTATTTACAAGTTATAACAAACTAGATCAAAAATTACTATGTACAATATTGAAGACTATGGAACAAATGTCAGAAATCCATAAATGGCAAACACAACCAGTAAGACTACTGGTGGTCCTGCGACCTATATTAGGAAAGAACATTTAAACTAGAGTCTGGCGTCACAAGGAATCCAATTACGTAAGAGACTACATAGGAGGTAAAGCCCAATGCACATACCCTTATAGGTTATTCGTTTCAAGTATAATATGTTGCACCATTCGTGTACAAACGAAGAAGGAGATAGACAAGTTTCAAGCCTGATAGAGGTAATGAGAAAGAATAAACAAATGACTAATAATCACGTAGGTCCCAATGTGTGTAAATATAAACCCTAACATTGACGACCCCTCGGTATGCGGTCACACGTAGAGAAATCTGTACGTGTGACTAGTCTGGGCTAGATATAGAAAAGGTAATTACCACAATTTTTAGGGAAGCAAAATCTGTAAAACAAACCAAGAGCGCCTGGAAAGGTGAATATACGCCCAAAACCATCAATTTGCGCATACGATTGGCTGTAAAAGATAGACAGAAGCATGTGTTGGATATGGAATATTGCCAAATGATTGGTGAAGTGTCAGGGCATATATATACACATACTTTAATCCTGCTTGCCCATGCAGAGTTATGCTGTTTACGGAAAATATGAGCTGACAGCAAGGAGTGTGTCACCATCACACAGGATGGATAAGAAAGCTTGCTCCTGGAAGAGAGGGGTGACAGCAAATTATAGCTTGAAGAAGAAAGGGGGGTGACTTATCTGAGATTCGGATAGCTCCATACATATGTGCTGCGCGGTGGGGAGAGCAGAATACCCGGTGACCAGCGTTGGTGGTCCAGTGGGAGGTGCCGACACGGTCCGTGTCCTGGCAAGTAGAGGCGGCAGTGACTTTGCTGCTTGGCGCCGTTCTATAACCGGATAAGACGGTCATGTGACCGGAAATGCTGTGAGGACGCCGGCGCCTGCGCAGAATGTAGCGGCGTCGGTAACCAAGGGGAATCCACAGAGCCTGTGTGATTGGAAAAGGCTCCGCGCATGCGCAGTAGACAACCGCTAGGACAGCGGCTCCCGGAATGACCGCAAGGGGCGTACCCTATCAGGGGGAGACAACTAGTATATGCGGTTAAAGAAACCGCAATGAAGGGAGCCCTAAGTGAAGATCTGGCCACAGTTACATGGTAGGAGATAGGGATAACTGAATATAACACTAATATAGTCAAAAAACAGAGAACAGCAGTTATGTAGAAGGCTGTAATACTGGAGCCTGAACAACCACATATAATAAGCAGAGAGGGATAAAGTAATGAAAAACAGGTATAAATGTATGGTTTATATGGCAACAGGATAACATACAGATAAACAATATAAATAGAACAAACAGTAGGAGTCCAAACTAGAATGATTATTCACAGAGCAGTCTCTGAGTTGAATACCTGAATTGGGATAAACAAGAAAAAGGAAAAGAAAAAGAAAAAATAATAATACAAAAATAAAAGTAAAAAAGAGAAAGAGAAAAAAGAAATAAAAATAAAAATAAAAATAAATATAAAAAATAATAAATATTAATAAAAAATAAAAAATAAAAAATAATAAAAATTAAAAATAGAAAATAACTAATGGGGGAAAAATGAAACTTGAAAAGCTCCTAAGGGGTAGAGGGTCTTACCATCCTGCGTAAAAGGGGTATCGAGTCTACAAATACGATGGGTCAACACGCCTGGAGAGAGACAAAAAACTGGTTAGATTAGCCAATCCATTTCCCTATTTAGGCCTCGAGGGTGGAGGGTGTCTAACGTATAGATCCAAAAAGTTTCTCGCTGTTTTAGTAATTGAACATGATTGCCTCCCCTTCTGGGACGTTGAACTTTCTCTATAACTTGGTATCTTAATTGAGCGACCGTGTGTTGAGCTTCTTTGAAATGCAAGGGAAGAGGTAGCCATGTTTTCCCGCATCTGATGGTCGACTTGTGGCTGGAGATCCTGTCTCTAATGGTTTGGGTGGTCTCGCCTACATATAGTAGTCCACATGGGCATTTGATGACATATACCACAAACTTAGACTCACAAGTGTGATATTCTTTGATGGGGAAGGATTTGCCAGTGCGGGGGTGTAGTACTTCGCTACCCTTGATCACGTTAGAGCAGCTCATACAACTTAGGCAAGGGAATGTGCCTGTCCTCTTTTGGCCCGTCAATGTCCTGGGTGGAGATGGTTTTGATGTCCCCAAGTCGGCCCTAACCACTCTGTCCTTTACATTCTGTGGGCGTCGCATGCACATTAAGGGTGGATCCTTAAAAATTTGGATCTGGGGGTAAGCTTTAGTAAGAAGAGGCCAGTGGCCCCGTATGAGGTTGTGGATCCTGCGCATGGTGGGGTGATGATTATGTACAAACGGAAGTCTGGGATTTTTGTGTCTGGTTATGGCTGTTTCGACAGTTTCACTAAGGGCTTTGGTAGACTCTAATTCTAGGAGTTTAGTTGGGTAATTACGTGCCCTAAACTTGTCGGCCATTTCTCGTACTCTGGTCTCCCTGGTCACCGGGTTGGAAACAATCCTAGTGACCCTTTTGAATTGTGATCTGGGGAGGCTCTCTTTGGTGGAATTTGGGTGGCAACTATTGTAGAGCAGTAGGCTGTTACAATCTGTCGGTTTCGTATATAAGTCAGTACTGAGGTTGCCGGATGCATCTTTCATAATTTTGGTGTCAAGGAACGATATTGCCTCATTATGGTGTACCAGAGTGAATGAAAGTTCGGGTCTGATGGTATTAATAGTGTTGAAGAAATCCCAGAGGCTGGTTAGATCACCTTTCCAAATGCAGAAAATATCGTCTATATATCGAAACCATGTCAGGGCGTTATGTTGAAAGACCGGGTTTGGATATACGTACGTGCATTCAAAATGGTCCATATAGAGATTCGCATATGCCGGGGCCACATTGGACCCCATGGCAGTACCACAGGTCTGCAGGAAGAAATTATCCTCAAACATAAAGAAGTTCTCCCTAAGGACCAGATTGAGTAGATCCAGGCAAAGGTCCTGGGTGTTTTTGTCAATGTTGGCCTCCTGGAGGGTAAGTGACACAGCTTCGATACCTTTGTCGTGTGTGATGGATGTGTACAAGCTGTTTACATCAAGGGTACACAGGGTGCTGTCGGGGGGAATGTTATGGATATTGTGGATCCTGTTCAGGAAGTCACCTGTATCCAAGATGTATGATCTTGTTGAGCGAGCATACGGGGTAAGAATTTTCTCAAGGAAAATTGATAGGGGGTTCAATATAGAATCAGTCGATGCCACTATAGGGCGTCCGGGAGGGTTGTGGAGGTCTTTATGTATTTTAGGGAGGATGTACAGGACCGGGGTTACCAGGTGGTGGTTAATGAGGTATGTTCTAGTTTTAGTGTCAATAGTTCTGAGCTGTACGTGTTTGTCTAATACAGTATTTATTTTCTGGCGTACTACATATGTGGGATCAGCATGCAGTTTTTTATAGGTGGTAGAGTCAGAGAGTTGACGTCTAATTTCCGCAACGTACTGATTTTTGTTCATAACCACCGTGGCCCCACCCTTGTCTGCCGGCTTTATGACAATATTGCTGTTTCTACTAAGTGAGTCTAGAGCTTGTTTCTCAGGGGCACTGAGATTATGTCGGACCGGGAGAAAACCCAGGTGTTGATCGTGAATGGTACTTTTAATGTCTCGATCGAGCAGATTAATAAATGTTTCCACTGCGTGGTGGGATTTAGGGGGCATAAAAGTACTGGGATTCCTCAATCCTAGGGAGTCGATGGTAATCTTAGGTCTATCTTGATCGGGTATTGTGCCCAAAGTGTTACCTACCGGGGTGGTATTAACATTAAAATGTACCTTCAATCTAATGTTCCTGTAGAACCGCTGAAGGTCCTTCTCTAATTGAAACGGATCCCACCTTGGTGTAGGGCAAAAAGATAGGCCCATATTGAGGACTTTCAACTCAAGTGGAGACAGAGAATAATCAGAGATATTGACTACCGAGTTTGGACTCCTACCTGTGATCTGAGGGTCATGTGGCGATCTGGAGCTCTTCCTTCTTGACCTCCTGGTTGGCGTCCGTTTTGTCCTAAAAAACGGGGTCCTGGTGATGGAACTCTTCCAGTCTCGCTGCCGGATCCTGCTGAGGAACCCTCGGCCGGTGAGGAGCCCCCTGAAAGGTAGTTCCCTCTTGGTGTGCGACGATATCTCTGTCGTGATTGCCGGGGAAATGGGTCCTCCCATCTGTAAACTTTATTGGTGAGGTAATCCTCAGTGTCTCTTTGAAACTTGGTTCGTTTTCTATCTTCAAGGGTTTTCTGGTGGGTAGATAATATAGAGTCTACTTTGGCCTTTAGTGTGGAAAATTCGTGTGACCGCATACCGAGGGGTCGTCAATGTTAGGGTTTATATTTACACACATTGGGACCTACGTGATTATTAGTCATTTGTTTATTCTTTCTCATTACCTCTAACAGGCTTGAAACTTGTTTATCTCCTTCTTCGTTTGTACACGAATGGTGCAACATATTATACTTGAAACGAATAACCTATAAGGGTATGTGCATTGGGCTTTACCTCCTATGTAGTCTCTTACGTAATTGGATTCCTTGTGACGCCAGACTCTAGTTTAAATGTTCTTTCCTAATATAGGTCGCAGGACCACCAGTAGTCTTACTGGTTGTGTTTGCCATTTATGGATTTCTGACATTTGTTCCATAGTCTTCAATATTGTACATAGTAATTTTTGATCTAATTTGTTATAACTTGTAAATAGTAGCTCACCACTGTATATAATCTTGTACTTATACACCGTTTTTTTATTTTTTGTTACAGCACTGTATTGTGATCAAGACCACTGTGTGGTCGAAACGTTAAAACTGCCATAATCACTTTCCGTTTCGTCTGCATCACCGTATTCCAAAATAAATTTTTCACTTCAGCAAAGAACTTTTGTTTTCTCTGAACTGGATGAGTGCAGTGATTTGTATATACCGATTAAATCAGACTCATACAGTGCTACATTAAGGGTCAGTGTTCACGAACAGGCCCCATGTCCGCCCGCCAGTCCTCTGTAGCCATGATTGGACGAAATGGTAGATGGAACATCATCGGGGAAAATAATTATCAGCTCAGTATAGGAACTTACTGTATATGTTTTATGATACCACCTCCATTCTGCATACATTGCCTCCATTCTGCATACATTTTTCCCCATCCTGGAAAACCCCCTTTAAGGTGGAATTTGCCTCTAAAAAACATCAGACACCACTTTTTCTCCTATAACATAGTGGATTAGCTACAAAATTAGAATATAATCAGTAAAGTGATTCGCTTCTGTTCGTAAATCTCCTGAAATCACCAACAACAAGCGTTGGCATTCTGAAATAACCCCTGTAAAGGGTACAGAGCATTCCACCTCCATTATTGACGGCAACGACACATCTTTATAATTTTTTCGTAAGGGAACGGCATAGGCTGTGATGTGTCATATTCAAAGCATTTGGATACCTTTGATTATTTTTTTTTCTTAAATGCATGTATATCTAGCACAAAACAGCTTAAATAACTTTTGGAATTGAGTTTTAATAAATATTATTATAGAAACTTGATTCCAGCTCACCCAGTTGCTCTATGCTCATCCATCTGGGGCTCAGACACCGGCCTCGCCCTTGGCCTCACATCAAGGAAAATAGAAAAAATTGGAGTCCGGCTCAACAGGACTGGATTTTCCTTTTCTTTTTCAAAAGAAAATATAGAGCATACAAAAAAAAAATGTACATGGTCGACATGACCCAGTCGACGCGTTTCTACTGCACTAGGCAGTCTTACTCATGACTCAAGTCATGACTCAAATCTTACTCACGAGTAATACTGCCTAATGCAGTCGAAACGCGTCGACTGGGTCATGTCGACCATGTACATTTTTCTTTTGTGTGCACTATATTTTCTTTTGAAAAACAAAAAGAAAAGAAAAATCCAGTCCTGTTGAGCCGGACTCCAAATTTTTTTCTTTTCTTTAATAAATATTATGCCAAGTTTAGCTTTTACAGACTTTTTCCTTGCGTATTGCTGTCTACTGGATGAGTTCACTGAAAATCTGCCAGTGAGCTTATTCTGACAAGGAGTTTGTAACTCTTTTGTCTTTTTCTGAGCTCCTCTGTGCTGATTTATGACCACATCAAAGCTCAGCTCAACTTTATTGTGGTGCCTGGCGATAAATCAGCACAGAGAAGTTCAGAAGAACACAGTGAAGAGTTATAAACTTTCCATTAGAACAAAATCACTGACGGATACTTTGTTAACTCATTCTGTAGCAAAACAGCCTGTAAAAGCCGAACCATGCAAAAATTCTAATAAAACCCAATTGCACTTTTTTTTTTGTCCAAAATACAAACATATAAGGAAATACACCATGTATTTGAATAAAAAACCTTTAAAGGAAACTGAGAGTCGTAATGGCGATTCCTTTGTAGACCCTCCAGTTCTAACCTTGCCTCTAATGACATCAATCCATTAACTCTTTTTGTGTTTTTCAGACGTTGGACGGATTTGTTTTTGTTGTTGCATCGGATGGGAAAATAATGTACATTTCTGAAACTGCTTCTGTGCATCTGGGACTGTCTCAGGTAAATATATTGGATTTATACAATGCTCATGATTTTTATTGAATTTACTATAATTGTTTTTAAACCAGGGCTTATGATAACTCAGGGTTGGATAATGGGGCATGGGTAATACCAGTAGCAGGTAGGTGGCCAGAATCTGACTGCTTTCTTGGTAAGTTTTGTCGGGAATTTTCCCCCCAATTTCTGATTCAAAGAAGTTTTTATCTTTGTCTTTTTTAGCTTATAGTTGAGTTTACATATTTTTTATGAATAGTTTATATTTTAGTATATTTTTATATAATTGAATGAAGAGTATTTTATGGATGAGTGTTAATTTATCAGCTGAGGCTAAAGAAGGTTGTGGCTGATTTTAAAATGACTATTTTTTATTTATTTCTTGAATCTTCATTTTGTTATGTCGGGATGGAAAACTTGTATAATGATGAAAATCACAGGAAGGATAGACATGTTACTGATCCGCAAATGATGAAAAAGGTGGAAACAAAATGTTGAAAACATCTCAATTTATTCAGTCTTGAGTATGACCTCCAAGTACCGAAATCCCGGTAGTTCCAGAATCGGTTACTATCAATGAGATTATTAATCTTCATCTGAGAAAGGTTCTGCCGCTGAATTCACTCGGAAAAACCATGAAGATCCTTTGCTGGCAGCTCCCGTGTAATCACCGACCAATGACGTCCCAGATGTGCGCGGCGAGAGACAAGTCCAGAGACGCTGCAGGCCATGCTAGTACCTTTAGGCCATGCAGGATGCTCACAGTTTCACAAGCAATATGTGGCCTGACGTTGAACATGTTGTAATTTCAATGTATACACCATCCTTAGTTATAGGCTTGTTGTCATGATGGTATTCTGTAGGGTTGGCCGACAAGAGTATCAGAAGAACCTCTATGAGGCTTGGCCTAGAAAAACCCAATTTGTAAGTGACTTTGGAGCAATCAATCCTCTACATTTTTAAACCAGTGTCTTGGACTCTTCTGAACGCCCAAGAGGCACAATGTCATCATTATGCTGCTTGCATCGCAGCAAAGGTGCCAAGCAGTGAGACAGGGGCCCAGTAGAGTTTCCTGCAATACTGCTGCCATATTTAAAGGGGTTTTCCACTACTAGGACAACCTCTTCTTGATCAAAATGTTTGGCACTTATAAAATAATAAAACCTATATTCAATTCTCATTCTCACGGTGTCGGCACTCACAGTCCCAGGGCTGCTGTTGTGACTCGTGACACCGGCACTCAACAAGCATCGGCGTCACTGTCCTCGCGTTCGGACTAATCGAACATGAAGAGGAAGTCCGGGCCGCAGTTGATCTCAGACTTCCTCTTCCTGCTCAATTTGACAGGAGGCGGGGACAGTGACGCCAATGCTGATTGGGCACCGGCGTCACGTGTTACAGCAACAGCACATGTCCCCCAGGAGACGGAGTGCCGACACCGCGGGAACGACGCCAACACGGGAGGTTAGTATAAGTTTTATTATTTCATCAAGGCAAATCGTGGGGTAGGAGAAGAAGTTGTCCAAGCAGTGGACAACTTCTTTAGTTATATCTACTATTAAGGACAAGGAGACAGTTGACACCAGTGGAAGAAAACCAGATCAAGAACTGCGGAAAGATTTAACAGTACCTGAGAGAGTTGCCAACTGTCTCAGAATTCCTGGGACTCTTGGAAAGAAAGGGAATGAGATTTACATAAACCTCAGGTGGGCTGGGGGTGTTGCCGATAGGGGCTTGGGTTGCCAAGAGGACTAGGGTGTTCCTGGGAGGGGTGAGTTAAAGGACAAGACCTAAAACTATGGCCATCTCCTCCTGGAGTCTGTGAGCTCTTGCTGTCCTTATTTTAGGAGAGAAAACTATGAAAATAAGAAAGATTTTTTTTTGATAATACCGTACAGCCTGTGTATACAATGATAACTGCTAAGCAGTGGTGTACGGCTAATAGAAGCAGATCATTGCCAACTTCTAGTCTCAGTTTCATCGGTATTTGCATTTTCAGGATGCAGGATGCAGATACAGTTGAAAGCAATAGTGGAAAATGGAGCCATTGGCTGAGTCTCAGCGCAGCAGGCTCGATGTCATCTCTAGATCACGTCGGCTGCACTGGAGCTCAGTCTACATGCGGCACAGAGCGAAGCAGCGCATTAGGGGAAGGGGACCAGGTGAATAGGTTTTATTTTTTCATTTTAGTGAGCTGCAGGGTCATCATACTGTGAATTGGAGACTGGCTGTATCAAACTGTGTGGATGACCTGTGGGAGCTATCATACTACGTGGGGGGACTGTGAGGGCATCATACTGTGTGAAAGGCTGTGGGGGTCATCATATTGTGTGAGGGGCTGTGAGGGCATTCATACTCTATGGGAGTACTGTGGCAGCATAATACTGTGTGCGAGGCTGTTGGGATCATCATATTGTGTGGTGTAGGGATCATCATACTGTGTGGGGGCTGTGGGGACCATCATATGTGTGGGGACTGTGGTGGCATCATAATGTATGTGGGCTATTGGGGCCATCAAACTTTTTCGGGGCCGTGAGGATCATAATAGTGTTGTGGGGACTATGGGGGCATCATATTTTATGGGGGAGGAATGTGGGGGCACTATATTGTGTGGCATAGCTGTGGGGGCATCATACAGTCTGGGAAGAAGTTTGCGGTAACCATACAGTGTGGGGGCATCATTTTGTGTGTGGGCAACTTTAGTGTGGCCACATACTGTGTGGAGGGCATCATACTGTTTGGGAGGCATTATACTTTTTGATGGGGCATCATACTTTGTATGAGAGGCTGTGGGAGCATTATACTGTGTGGGGGGTCTGTAAGAGGCCATCATACTGTGTGTAGGGGTGTTGGTACATCACACTGCGGATTTGGGGGAATTCACAGTTGAGGTAACATACTGTGTGGGGGCATTTTTGTGGGCATCATACTCTGTAGGACCCAAGAAAAGGGTATTGTAGTGGGCGAGAACACTAAAGGGCTTCAATAGGGGCAAAATTGCTGTGTAATTGCTGCAATATTTCTCCATCTCCCTCTTGTATTCTGTTGTAGGCTGAGAGTTTGTCCTCTTTAAACCTTCTTGTAATTATTCTATAGATACTCTTCTCGACTCCCTAATCAATCATTTTTTGCCATACTGTTTGCTAAGTGGAGGCACAAATACATTCAGGCCGTTTCTTAGCAACAGAGAATGCAGGTCACTGCAGGACAATAGCACATCTCCATGCTCTGGTGGTGAAGTGCTGGTGCGGCCACGGAAAGGAAAATGATGACTAAAACCTCCAGCTAGAGCACTGATTTCTGTGAAATATTTTTTAATTTTGTATTATTTTTTTGTTTTGTTTTTGAGGGGTTCAAAATGCCATAGCAATCATTTTTTCCACAAAATTTTTTTTTCTGTATTTATGGGTGACTGTTGTTGTGAAATTGGATTCTGGGCTCCCCCGGTGGCCACTTGTGGAATTGTACTTGTGTGCATCATCCCCTCTGTTCACCTGCTCCTATCAGGATGTGGGAGTCGCTATATAACCTTGCTCCTCTGTCAGTTTCATGCCGGTCAACAATGTAATCAGAAGCCTTTCTGTGCATGTTCCTGCTACTAGACAACTCCCAGCTGAGTTGGACTTTTGTCCTTGTGTGTTTTTGCATTTTGTTCCTGTTCACAGCTGCTGTTTCGTTACTGTGTCTGGAAAGCTCTTGTGAGCGGAAATTGCCACTCTGGTGTTATGAGTTAATGCTAGAGTCTTAAAGTAATTTCTGGATGGTGTTTTGATAGAGTTTTCTGCTGACCATGAAAGTGCCCTTTCTGTCTTCTTGCTATCTAGTAAGCGGACCTCGATTTTGCTAAACCTATTTTCATACTACGTTTGTCATTTCATCTAAAATCACCGCCAATATATGTGGGGGCCTCTGTCTGCCTTTTGGGGAAATTTCTCTAGAGGTGAGCCAGGACTGTCTTTTCCTCTGCTAGGATTAGGTAGTTCTCCGGCTGGCGCTGGGCATCTAGGGATAAAAAAAAACGTAGGCATGCTACCCGGCCACTTCTAGTTGTGCGGCAGGTTTAGTTCATGGTCAGTATAGTTTCCATCTTCCAAGAGCTAGTTCTCATATATGCTGGGCTATGTTCTCTCGCCATTGAGAATCATGACAGTTTGACCGGCCCAAACAAAAAAGGGTTAAATTACTGGCTGAGAAAGGAGAGAAAAAAGAAGTCTGCTACAATTTTTTTTTATTTTTTTTCCCTCTAGTTCTGAGTGTGCTCTTAATTGAATCACTTGCTAGTCTGCCTATACTGCAGCCTTCCTCTCTTTCTCTCCTTCTAATCCTTGAATGGCTCTGTGTTCACCTGTTTCAAATGGATCTTCAGAGTGTAGCTACAGGTTTGAATAATCTCGCCACAAAGGTACAAAATTTGCAAGATTTTGTTGTTCATGCACCTATGTCTGAGCCTAGAATTCCTTTGCCTGAATTCTTCTCGGGGAATAGATCTCACTTTCAAAATTTTAAAAATAATTGCAAATTGTTTTTGTCCCTGAAGTCTCGCTCTGCCGGAGACCCTGCACAGCAGGTCAGGATTGTAATTTCCTTGCTCCGGGGCGACCCTCAAGACTGGGCTTTTGCATTGGCACCAGGGGATCCTGCGTTGCTCAATGTGGATGCGTTTTTTCTGGCCTTGGGGTTGCTTTATGAGGAACCTCATTTAGAGCTTCAGGCGGAAAAGGCCTTGATGTCCTTGTCTCAGGGGCAAGATGAAGCTGAAATATACTGCCAAAAATTCCGCAAATGGTCTGTGCTTACTCAGTGGAATGAGTGCGCCCTGGCGGCGATTTTCAGAGAAGGTCTCTCTGATGCCATTAAGGATGTTATGGTGGGGTTCCCTGTGCCTGCGAGTCTGAATGAGTCCATGACGATGGCTATTCAGATCGATAGGCGTCTGCGGGAGCGCAAACCTGTGCACCATTTGGCGGTGTCTACTGAGAAAACGCCAGAAAATATGCAATGTGATAAAATCCTGTCCAGAAGCGAGCGGCAGAAGTTTAGACGAAAAAATGGGTTGTGCTTCTATTGTGGTGATTCAACTCATGTTATATCAGCATGCTTTAAGCGTACTAAGAAGCCTGACAAGTCTGTTTCAATTAGCACTTTACAGTCTAAGTTTATTCTATCTGTGACCCTGATTTGTTCTTTGTCATCTATTACCGCGGACGCCTATGTCGACTCTGGCGCTGCTTTGAGTCTTATGGATTGGTCCTTTGCCAAACGCTGTGGGTATGATTTGGAGCCATTGGAGGCTCCGATACCTCTGAAAGGGATTGACTCCACCCCATTGGCTAGTAATAAACCACAATACTGGACACAAGTGACTATGCGTGTTAATCCGGATCACCAGGAGGTTATTCGCTTTCTGGTGCTGTATAATCTACATGATGTTTTGGTGCTGGGATTGCCATGGCTGCAATCTCATAACCCAGTCCTCGACTGGAGAGCTATGTCTGTGTTAAGCTGGGGATGTAAAGGAACTCATGGGGACGTACCTTTGGTTTCCATTTCATCATCTATTCCCTCTGAGATTCCTGAATTCTTGTCTGACTTTCGTGACGTTTTTGAAGAACCCAAGGTTGGTTCACTACCTCCGCACCGGGAGTGCGATTGTGCCATAGACTTGATCCCGGGTAGTAAATACCCTAAGGGTCGTTTATTTAATCTGTCTGTGCCTGAACACGCGGCTATGCGAGAATATATAAAGGAGTCCTTGGAAAAGGGACATATTCGTCCTTCGTCATCTCCCTTAGGAGCCGGTTTTTTCTTTGTGTCTAAGAAAGACGGCTCTTTGAGGCCGTGTATTGATTATCGACTTTTGAATAAAATCACGGTTAAATATCAATATCCGTTACCACTGCTTACTGATTTGTTTGCTCGTATAAAGGGGGCCAAGTGGTTCTCTAAGATTGATCTCCGTGGGGCGTATAATTTGGTGCGAATCAAGCAGGGGGATGAGTGGAAAACCGCATTTAATACGCCCGAGGGCCATTTTGAGTATTTGGTGATGCCTTTTGGTCTTTCAAATGCCCCTTCAGTCTTCCAGTCCTTTATGCATGACATTTTCCGCGATTATTTGGATAAATTTATGATTGTGTATCTGGATGATATTCTGATTTTTTCGGATGACTGGGACTCTCATGTCCAGCAGGTCAGGAGGGTTTTTCAGGTTTTGCGGTCTAATTCCTTGTGTGTGAAGGGTTCTAAGTGTGTTTTTGGGGTTCAAAAGATTTCCTTCTTGGGATACATTTTTTCCCCCTCTTCCATCGAGATGGATCCTGTCAAGGTTCAGGCTATTGGTGATTGGACGCAACCCTCTTCTCTTAAGAGTCTTCAGAAATTTTTGGGCTTTGCTAACTTTTATCGTCGATTTATTGCTGGTTTTTCTGATGTTGTAAAACCATTGACTGATTTGACTAAGAAGGGTGCTGATGTTGCTGATTGGTCCCCTGATGCTGTGGAGGCCTTTCGGGAGCTCAAGCGCCGCTTTTCTTCCGCCCCAGTGTTGCGTCAGCCTGATGTTGCTCTTCCTTTTCAGGTTGAGGTCGACGCTTCTGAAATCGGAGCTGGGGCGGTGTTGTCGCAGAGAAGTTCCGACTGCTCCGTGATGAGACCTTGTGCTTTTTTTTCCCGTAAATTTTCGCCCGCCGAGCGGAATTATGATATTGGGAATCGGGAGCTTTTGGCCATGAAGTGGGCTTTTGAGGAGTGGCGTCACTGGCTTGAGGGGGCCAGACATCAGGTGGTGGTATTGACTGACCACAAAAATTTAATTTACCTTGAGTCTGCCAGGCGCCTGAATCCTAGACAGGCGCGCTGGTCGTTGTTTTTCTCTCGGTTTAATTTTGTGGTGTCTTACCTACCGGGTTCTAAGAATGTTAAGGCGGATGCCCTTTCTAGGAGTTTTGAGCCTGACTCCCCTGGTAATTCTGAGCCCACAGGTATCCTTAAAGATGGAGTGATATTGTCTGCCGTTTCTCCAGACCTGCGGCGGGCCTTGCAGGAGTTTCAGGCGGATAGACCTGATCGTTGCCCACCTGGTAGACTGTTTGTTCCTGATGATTGGACCAGTAGAGTCATCTCTGAGGTTCATTCTTCTGCGTTGGCAGGTCATCCTGGAATCTTTGGTACCAGGGATTTGGTGGCAAGGTCCTTCTGGTGGCCTTCCCTGTCACGAGATGTGCGAGGCTTTGTGCAGTCTTGTGACGTTTGTGCTCGGGTCAAGCCTTGTTGTTCTCGGGCTAGTGGATTGTTGTTACCCTTGCCTATCCCGAAGAGGCCTTGGACGCACATCTCGATGGATTTTATTTCGGATCTGCCTGTTTCTCATAAGATGTCTGTCATCTGGGTGGTGTGTGACCGTTTCTCTAAGATGGTCCATCTGGTTCCCTTGCCTAAGTTGCCTTCTTCTTCCGAGTTGGTTCCTCTGTTTTTTCAAAATGTTGTTCGTTTGCATGGTATTCCGGAGAATATCGTTTCTGACAGAGGGACCCAATTCGTGTCTAGATTTTGGCGGGCATTCTGTGCTAGGATGGGCATAGATTTGTCTTTTTCGTCTGCTTTCCATCCTCAGACTAATGGCCAGACCGAGCGGACTAATCAGACCTTGGAGACATATTTGAGGTGTTTTGTGTCTGCGGATCAGGATGATTGGGTTGCTTTTTTGCCTTTGGCGGAGTTCGCCCTCAATAATCGGGCCAGCTCTGCCACCTTGGTGTCCCCGTTTTTCTGTAATTCGGGGTTTCATCCTCGATTTTCCTCCGGTCAAGTGGAATCTTCGGATTGTCCTGGAGTGGATGCTGTGGTGGAGAGGTTGCATCAGATTTGGGGGCAGGTGGTGGACAATTTGAAGTTGTCCCAGGAGAAGACTCAGCTTTTTGCCAACCGTCGTCGTCGTGTTGGTCCTCGGCTTTGTGTTGGGGACTTGGTGTGGTTGTCTTCTCGTTTTGTCCCTATGAGGGTTTCTTCTCCTAAGTTTAAGCCTCGGTTCATCGGCCCGTACAAGATATTGGAGATTCTTAACCCTGTGTCCTTCCGTTTGGACCTCCCTGCATCCTTTTCGATTCATAATGTTTTTCATCGGTCATTGTTGCGCAGGTATGAGGTACCGGCTGTGCCTTCCGTTGAGCCTCCTGCTCCGGTGTTGGTTGAGGGTGAGTTGGAGTACGTTGTGGAAAAGATCTTGGACTCTCGTGTTTCCAGACGGAAACTCCAGTATCTGGTCAAATGGAAGGGATACGGTCAGGAGGATAATTCTTGGGTCACTGCCTCTGATGTTCATGCCTCCGATCTTGTCCGTGCCTTTCATAGGGCTCATCCTGATCGCCCTGGTGGTTCTGGTGAGGGTTCGGTGCCCCCTCCTTGAGGGGGGGGTACTGTTGTGAAATTGGATTCTGGGCTCCCCCGGTGGCCACTTGTGGAATTGTACTTGTGTGCATCATCCCCTCTGTTCACCTGCTCCTATCAGGATGTGGGAGTCGCTATATAACCTTGCTCCTCTGTCAGTTTCATGCCGGTCAACAATGTAATCAGAAGCCTTTCTGTGCATGTTCCTGCTACTAGACAACTCCCAGCTAAGTTGGACTTTTGTCCTTGTGTGTTTTTGCATTTTGTTCCTGTTCACAGCTGCTGTTTCGTTACTGTGTCTGGAAAGCTCTTGTGAGCGGAAATTGCCACTCTGGTGTTATGAGTTAATGCTAGAGTCTTAAAGTAATTTCTGGATGGTGTTTTGATAGAGTTTTCTGCTGACCATGAAAGTGCCCTTTCTGTGTTCTTGCTATCTAGTAAGCGGACCTCGATTTTGCTAAACCTATTTTCATACTACGTTTGTCATTTCATCTAAAATCACCGCCAATATATGTTTGGGCCTCTGTCTGCCTTTTGGGGAAATTTCTCTAGAGGTGAGCCAGGACTGTCTTTTCCTCTGCTAGGATTAGGTAGTTCTCCGGCTAGCGCTGGGCATCTAGGGATAAAAAAAAACGTAGGCATGCTACCCGGCCACTTCTAGTTGTGCGGCAGGTTTAGTTCATGGTCAGTATAGTTTCCATCTTCCAAGAGCTAGTTCTCATATATGCTGGGCTATGTTCTCTCGCCATTGAGAATCATGACAGACTGTACCCAGAACTTTTAGTCACAGTCTTCACAACTAAAGATTATTGCTTACTTCCAGGGTGATAACAATCTGTCCTGGTCATGTGATGGATTCACAGCTGTACTGCTCATTACTAATAAAAATGCTGTTAACTGCAATGTATTGAGCAGTGCAGCTGTGTGTCCATCACATGATCAGGACTGATTGTTATTCCCTGGAGATATATAATGACAATCATGAAACATTTAAAAAATTAACACTTAGGAAGCTGATTCATCATGTCTGATGTTTTGTACTCCAATGTTGATGAAGAGAGCGGAATAAGATGGCCCAAATTCATTAAGAGGCGTGCTCTAAAATCAGAAATGTACTCTGATCATGGACTTGTTTACATTTCCATCAGCATTTACATAAAAATATCCCAGAACAGTCACAGAAAACCTTGCGTTCTACTAATAAGTCAATGCAACATGCATTTACACCATGCATGTTTTCAAGTCATACTCGCTACCCAGTAATGGAACTCGGGGGCTATAGGAGAGCAACTATCCTGCACATCAAGTCCCACTGCATGTTTTCCCCAAATTAGACAAATGAACAATTAAGTGGAAAAAAAGTGCAGTCGTATAACATAATGACAAATGTCAGCATGGCGCACAAGAATAGCGAGGTGTAACCTGGGCCAACACATAGCACTAACACAAGGTAGGAAAACATGGCACTAACATGACACTAAAATGAAGCAAGGTACTAGTACAATAATCTTAAACAATACAAGTCATAACTGGTACAGGAAGAGAGAGGACCCTGCCCGCGAAGGCTTACAATCTACAAGGGATGGGTGAGAATACAGTAGGCGAGGATAGAGCTGGTCATGCAGCGGTTTGGTCAATCGGTGGTTACTGCAGGTTGTAGGCTTGTCGGAAGAGGTGGGTCTACAGGCTCTTTTTGAAGGTTTCGATGGTAGGCGAGAGTCTGATGTGTTGTGGTAGAGGGTTCCAGAGTAGGGGTGATACGCAAGAGAAATCTTGTATACGATTGTGGGAAGAGGAGATAAGAGGGGAGTAGAGAAGGAGATCTTGTGAGGATCAGAGGTTGCGTGTAGGTAAGTACCGGGAGACGAGGTCACAGATGTATGGAGGAGACAGGTTGTGGATGGCTTTGTACGTCATGGTTAGGGTTTTGTACTGGAGTCTCTGGGCAATGGGGAGCCAGTGAAGGGATTGACAGAGGGGAGAGGCCAGGGAATAGTGGTGGGACAGGTGGATTAGTAGGGCAGCAGAGTTTAGAATAGATTGGAGGGGTGCAAGAGTGTTAGAGGGGAGGCCACAGAGCAGGAGGTTGCAGTAGTCAAGGCGAGAGATGATGAGGGCATGGACTAGGTCATGGACTAGGGTTTTTGCAGATTCTTGGTTGAGGAATGCACAGATTTGTGAAATATTTTTGAGTTGAAGTCGGCAGGAAGTGGAAAGGGCTTGGATATGTGGTTTGAAGGAGAGATCAGCATCAAGAATTACCCCGAGGCAGCGAGCTTGTGGGACTGGGGAGAGTGGGCAGCCATTTACTGTAATGGATAGGTTCGTTGGGGGGGTCGCGGGAGATGGGGGAAAGATGATGAATTCTGTTTTGTCCATGTTAAGTTTCAGAAATCTAGCAGAGAAGAAGGATGAAATAGCGGATAGACATTGAGGGATTCTGGTTAGTAGGGAGGTGATATCTGGTCCAGAGATGTAGATCTGTGTGTCATCAGCATAGAGGTGATACCGAAAGCCATGAGATTCTATGAGCTGTCCCAGGCCAAAGGTGTAAATGGAGAAGAGCAGGGGCCCTAGGACTGAACCTTGTGGGACTCCGACAGATAGGGGGCGAGGTGAGGAGGTGGTGTGTGAGTGGGAGACGCTGAATGTCCGGTCTGTTAGGTATGATGACATCCAGGATAGGGCCAAATCTGTGATGCCAAGGGATGAGATGGTCTGTAATAATAGGGAATGGTCCACTGTGTCAAAGGCAGCTGACAGGTCGAGAAGGAGGAGGACAGAGTAGTGTCGCTTGCTCTTGGCGGTTAAGAGGTCATTGGTGACCTTAGTTAGGGCAGTTTCAGTACAATGGTGTGACCGGAAGCCAGATTGTAAGTGGTCAAAGAGGGAGCCAGAAGAGAGATGGGAGGACAGTTCAAGGTAGACGTGTTGTTCCAGTAGTTTGGAGGCATAGGGGAGAATTGAGATAGGGCGATAGCTAGATACAGATGATGGGTCAAGAGAAGGCTTTTTGAGGATAGGTGTGATGGAGGCATGTTTAAAGCTTGAGGGGAAAACAACAGTTGTTAATGATAAATTGAAGAGATGGGTTAGGGTTGGGATGAAGACTGTGGTGAGGTTTGGGATAAAGTGGGATGGGAGCGGGTCAAATGCACAAGTGGTGAGATGCGATCTTGAGAGTAGAGTGGAGAGTTGATCTTCTGTAATGGTGGATAAGTTGGTTTTGGAGGTGGAGGGCTGGGATGTCGGGAGGAAGGGCTCTGGGGGTTGTTGACCAAAACTGTCTCTGATGTTATCAATCTTCTGCTTGAAAAATGAGGCAAAGTCTTCAGCTGAGATAAGTGGGGAGGGAGGAGGTGCTGGGGGATGGAGGAGAGAATTGAAGGTGTTGAATAACTGTTTAGGGTTGTGAGACAGGGAGGATATGAGAGATGAGAAGTAGGTTTGGTTAGCTGTGGCAAGTGTGGTCTTGAAAGTAGTGAGGGACTGTTTGAATGCGATGAAGTGTTCGTTGGAGTGGGATCTTTTCCATCTGCGCTCAGCAGCCCTGGAAGCTCGCCTCAGTTCCTTGGTCAGGCTGGTGTGCCAGGGCTGTCTGTTGATTTTGCGAGCTTTGGTATGTGTAAGTGGGGCAGCAGATTCCAAAGCTACAGCTATTGTGGTGTTATATAGAGCGACAGCGTCATCCGCATTGTGTAAGGAACTTATATCTGTGAGAGGGAGGAGGGATTAAGAGAATGAATGTAGGTCAAGATGTTTAAGATTTCTAAGAGGGTGTGAAAGTTTGTGGGGTGGGGATTGTAGACATGGAGAGGGAAGTGTTGTGAAATTGGATTCTGGGCTCCCCCGGTGGCCACTTGTGGAATTTAACTTGTGTGCATCATCCCCTCTGTTCACCTGCTCCTATCAGGATGTGGGAGTCGCTATATAACCTTGCTCCTCTGTCAGTTTCATGCCGGTCATCAATGTAATCAGTAGCCTTTCTGTGCATGTTCCTGCTACTAGACAACTCCCAGCTAAGTTGGACTTTTGTCCTTGTGTGTTTTTGCATTTTGTTCCTGTTCACAGCTGCTGTTTCGTTACTGTGTCTGGAAAGCTCTTGTGAGCGGAAATTGCCACTCTGGTGTTATGAGTTAATGCTAGAGTCTTAAAGTAATTTCTGGATGGTGTTTTGATAGGATTTTCTGCTGACCATGAAAGTGCCCTTTCTGTCTTCATGCTATCTAGTAAGCGGACCTCGATTTTGCTAAACCTATTTTCATACTACGTTTGTCATTACATCTAAAATCACCGCCAATATATGTGGGGGCCTCTGTCTGCCTTTTGGGAAAATTTCTCTAGAGGTGAGCCAGGACTGTCTTTTCCTCTGCTAGGATTAGGTAGTTCTCCGGCTGGCGCTGGGCATCTAGGGATAAAAAAACGTAGGCATGCTACCCGGCCACTTCTAGTTGTGCGGCAGGTTTAGTTCATGGTCAGTATAGTTTCCATCTTCCAAGAGCTAGTTCTCATATATGCTGGGCTATGTTCTCTCGCCATTGAGAATCATGACAGTTTGACCGGCCCAAAAAAGGGTTAAATTACTGGCTGAGAAAGGAGAGAAAAAAGAAGTCTGCTACAATTTTTTTTTTTTTTTTTTTCCCTCTAGTTCTGAGTGTGCTCTTAATTGAATCACTTGCTAGTCTGCCTATACTGCAGCCTTCCTCTCTTCCTCTCCTTCTAATCCTTGAATGGCTCTGTGTTCACCTGTTTCAAATGGATCTTCAGAGTGTAGCTACAGGTTTGAATAATCTCGCCACAAAGGTACAAAATTTGCAAGATTTTGTTGTTCATGCACCTATGTCTGAGCCTAGAATTCCTTTGCCTGAATTCTTCTCGGGGAATAGATCTCACTTTCAAAATTTTAAAAATAATTGCAAATTGTTTTTGTCCCTGAAGTCTCGCTCTGCCGGAGACCCTGCACAGCAGGTCAGGATTGTAATTTCCTTGCTCCGGGGCGACCCTCAAGACTGGGCTTTTGCATTGGCACCAGGGGATCCTGCGTTGCTCAATGTGGATGCGTTTTTTCTGGCCTTGGGGTTGCTTTATGAGGAACCTCATTTAGAGCTTCAGGCGGAAAAGGCCTTGATGTCCTTGTCTCAGGGGCAAGATGAAGCTGAAATATACTGCCAAAAATTCCGCAAATGGTCTGTGCTTACTCAGTGGAATGAATGCGCCCTGGCGGCGATTTTCAGAGAAGGTCTCTCTGATGCCATTAAGGATGTTATGGTGGGGTTCCCTGTGCCTGCGAGTCTGAATGAGTCCATGACGATGGCTATTCAGATCGATAGGCGTCTGCGGGAGCGCAAACCTTTGCACCATTTGGCGGTGTCTACTGAGAAAACGCCAGAAAATATGCAATGTGATAGAATTCTGTCCAGAAGCGAGCGGCAGAATTTTAGACGAAAAAATGGGTTGTGCTTCTATTGTGGTGATTCAACTCATGTTATATCAGCATGCTTTAAGCGTACTAAGAAGCCTGACAAGTCTGTTTCAATTAGCACTTTACAGTCTAAGTTTATTCTATCTGTGACCCTGATTTGTTCTTTGTCATCTATTACCGCGGACGCCTATGTCGACTCTGGCGCTGCTTTGAGTCTTATGGATTGGTCCTTTGCCAAACGCTGTGGGTATGATTTGGAGCCATTGGAGGCTCCGATACCTCTGAAAGGGATTGACTCCACCCCATTGGCTAGTAATAAACCACAATACTGGACACAAGTGACTATGCGTGTTAATCCGGATCACCAGGAGGTTATTCGCTTTCTGGTGCTGTATAATCTACATGATGTTTTGGTGCTGGGATTGCCATGGCTGCAATCTCATAACCCAGTCCTCGACTGGAGAGCTATGTCTGTGTTAAGCTGGGGATGTAAAGGAACTCATGGGGACGTACCTTTGGTTTCCATTTCATCATCTATTCCCTCTGAGATTCCTGAATTCTTGCCTGACTTTCGTGACGTTTTTGAAGAACCCAAGGTTGGTTCACTACCTCCGCACCGGGAGTGCGATTGTGCCATAGACTTGATCCCGGGTAGTAAATACCCTAAGGGTCGTTTATTTAATCTGTCTGTGCCTGAACACGCTGCTATGCGAGAATATATAAAGGAGTCCTTGGAAAAGGGACATATTCGTCCTTCGTCATCTCCCTTAGGAGCCGGTTTTTTCTTTGTGTCTAAGAAAGACGGCTCTTTGAGGCCGTGTATTGATTATCGACTTTTGAATAAAATCACGGTTAAATATCAATATCCGTTACCACTGCTTACTGATTTGTTTGCTCGTATAAAGGGGGCCAAGTGGTTCTCTAAGATTGATCTCCGTGGGGCGTATAATTTGGTGCGAATCAAGCAGGGGGATGAGTGGAAAACCGCATTTAATACGCCCGAGGGCCATTTTGAGTATTTGGTGATGCCTTTTGGTCTTTCAAATGCCCCTTCAGTCTTCTAGTCCTTTATGCATGACATTTTCCGCGATTATTTGGATAAATTTATGATTGTGTATCTGGATGATATTCTGATTTTTTTCGGATGACTGGGACTCTCATGTCCAGCAGGTCAGGAGGGTTTTTCAGGTTTTGCGGTCTAATTCCTTGTGTGTGAAGGGTTCTAAGTGTGTTTTTGGGGTTCAGAAGATTTCCTTCTTGGGATACATTTTTTCCCCCTCTTCCATCGAGATGGATCCTGTCAAGGTTCAGGCTATTGGTGATTGGACGCAACCCTCTTCTCTTAAGAGTCTTCAGAAATTTTTGGGCTTTGCTAACTTTTATCGTCGATTTATTGCTGGTTTTTCTGATGTTGTAAAACCATTGACTGATTTGACTAAGAAGGGTGCTGATGTTGCTGATTGGTCCCCTGATGCTGTGGAGGCCTTTCGGGAGCTCAAGCGCCGCTTTTCTTCCGCCCCAGTGTTGCGTCAGCCTGATGTTGCTCTTCCTTTTCAGGTTGAGGTCGACGCTTCTGAAATCGGAGCTGGGGCGGTGTTGTCGCAGAGAAGTTCCGACTGCTCCGTGATGAGACCTTGTGCTTTTTTTTCCCGTAAATTTTCGCCCGCCGAGCGGAATTATGATATTGGGAATCGGGAGCTTTTGGCCATGAAGTGGGCTTTTGAGGAGTGGCGTCACTGGCTTGAGGGGGCCAGACATCAGGTGGTGGTATTGACTGACCACAAAAATTTAATTTACCTTGAGTCTGCCAGGCGCCTGAATCCTAGACAAGCGCGCTGGTCGTTGTTTTTCTCTCGGTTTAATTTTGTGGTGTCTTACCTACCGGGTTCTAAGAATGTTAAGGCGGATGCCCTTTCTAGGAGTTTTGAGCCTGACTCCCCTGGTAATTCTGAGCCCACAGGTATCCTTAAAGATGGAGTGATATTGTCTGCCGTTTCTCCAGACCTGCGGCGGGCCTTGCAGGAGTTTCAGGCGGATAGACCTGATCGTTGCCCACCTGGTAGACTGTTTGTTCCTGATGATTGGACCAGTAGAGTCATCTCTGAGGTTCATTCTTCTGCGTTGGCAGGTCATCCTGGAATCTTTGGTACCAGGGATTTGGTGGCAAGGTCCTTCTGGTGGCCTTCCCTGTCACGAGATGTGCGAGGCTTTGTGCAGTCTTGTGACGTTTGTGCTCGGGCCAAGCCTTGTTGTTCTCGGGCTAGTGGATTGTTGTTACCCTTGCCTATCCCGAAGAGGCCTTGGACGCACATCTCGATGGATTTTATTTCGGATCTGCCTGTTTCTCAGAAGATGTCTGTCATCTGGGTGGTGTGTGACCGTTTCTCTAAGATGGTCCATCTGGTTCCCTTGCCTAAGTTGCCTTCTTCTTCCGAGTTGGTTCCTCTGTTTTTTCAAAATGTTGTTCGTTTGCATGGTATTCCGGAGAATATCGTTTCTGACAGAGGGACCCAATTCGTGTCTAGATTTTGGCGGGCATTCTGTGCTAGGATGGGCATAGATTTGTCTTTTTCGTCTGCTTTCCATCCTCAGACTAATGGCCAGACCGAGCGGACTAATCAGACCTTGGAGACATATTTGAGGTGTTTTGTGTCTGCGGATCAGGATGATTGGGTTGCTTTTTTGCCTTTGGCGGAGTTCGCCCTCAATAATCGGGCCAGCTCTGCCACCTTGGTGTCCCCGTTTTTCTGTAATTCGGGGTTTCATCCTCGATTTTCCTCCGGTCAAGTGGAATCTTCGGATTGTCCTGGAGTGGATGCTGTGGTGGAGAGGTTGCATCAGATTTGGGGGCAGGTGGTGGACAATTTGAAGTTGTCCCAGGAGAAGACTCAGCTTTTTGCCAACCGCCGTCGTCGTGTTGGTCCTCGAATTTGTGTTGGGGACTTGGTGTGGTTGTCTTCTCGTTTTGTCCCTATGAGGGTTTCTTCTCCTAAGTTTAAGCCTCGGTTCATCGGCCCGTACAAGATATTGGAGATTCTTAACCCTGTGTCCTTCCGTTTGGACCTCCCTGCATCCTTTTCTATTCATAATGTTTTTCATCGGTCATTGTTGCGCAGGTATGAGGTACCAGCTGTGCCTTCCGTTGAGCCTCCTGCTCCGGTGTTGGTTGAGGGTGAGTTGGAGTACGTTGTGGAAAAGATCTTGGACTCTCGTGTTTCCAGACGGAAACTCCAGTATCTGGTCAAATGGAAGGGATACGGTCAGGAGGATAATTCTTGGGTCACTGCCTCTGATGTTCATGCCTCCGATCTTGTCCGTGCCTTTCATAGGGCTCATCCTGATCGCCCTGGTGGTTCTGGTGAGGGTTCGGTGCCCCCTCCTTGAGGGGGGGTACTGTTGTGAAATTGGATTCTGGGCTCCCCCGGTGGCCACTTGTGGAATTTAACTTGTGTGCATCATCCCCTCTGTTCACCTGCTCCTATCAGGATGTGGGAGTCGCTATATAACCTTGCTCCTCTGTCAGTTTCATGCCGGTCATCAATGTAATCAGTAGCCTTTCTGTGCATGTTCCTGCTACTAGACAACTCCCAGCTAAGTTGGACTTTTGTCCTTGTGTGTTTTTGCATTTTGTTCCTGTTCACAGCTGCTGTTTCGTTACTGTGTCTGGAAAGCTCTTGTGAGCGGAAATTGCCACTCTGGTGTTATGAGTTAATGCTAGAGTCTTAAAGTAATTTCTGGATGGTGTTTTGATAGGATTTTCTGCTGACCATGAAAGTGCCCTTTCTGTCTTCATGCTATCTAGTAAGCGGACCTCGATTTTGCTAAACCTATTTTCATACTACGTTTGTCATTTCATCTAAAATCACCGCCAATATATGTGGGGGCCTCTGTCTGCCTTTTGGGAAAATTTCTCTAGAGGTGAGCCAGGACTGTCTTTTCCTCTGCTAGGATTAGGTAGTTCTCCGGCTGGCGCTGGGCATCTAGGGATAAAAAAACGTAGGCATGCTACCCGGCCACTTCTAGTTGTGCGGCAGGTTTAGTTCATGGTCAGTATAGTTTCCATCTTCCAAGAGCTAGTTCTCATATATGCTGGGCTATGTTCTCTCGCCATTGAGAATCATGACAGGGAAGAGAATGTGAGAAGGTTGTGGTCACAGAGAGGAAGAGGTAGGTTACAGAGGTTAGATAGGGAGCAGAGGCGGGTGAAGATGAGGTCCAGTGTGTGCCCATCTTTGTGGGTGGCTGTAGAAGACCATTGAGTGAGGCCGAAGGAGGAAGTGAGAGACAGAAGTTTAGTGGCAGCTGAGAGTGAAGTGTCAATGGGATGTTGAAGTCGCCCATGATGATAGTGAGGATGTCCGCGGAAAGGAAATTAAGTAGCCAGGTGGTGAAGTGGTCAAAGAAGGTGGTGGCTGGCCCTGGGGGGCGGTAAATGACAGCCAGTTGGAGGTTGTAGGGGGAGTAGATGCGCACAGAGTGCACCTCAAAGGAAGGGAGGGTGACAGAGGGTGGCTGTGGGATTGGGGTGAAGGAGCAGTTATCTGACAGGAGAAAACCAACTCCTCCGCCATGTTTGCTGCTGGGGCGGGGTGTGTTAGAAAGGTGGAAGCCACTGTAAGAGAGTGCAGCAGGAGAGGCTGTGTCAGAATATATATATATATATATATATATATATATATATATATATGGTGCAAACCCATGGCATGAACACATGGCACTAATATAAGGCACTAACAAAAGACACTAGCGCATGGCACTAACATAGAGCAAAAACACAAGGCACAAATACACAGCACAAGTCATAAACACAAGGTACTAACACATGGTGCAAACCCATGGCACAAACTCATGGCACAAACACATGGCACTAAAACAAGGCACTAACACAAGGCACTAACACACGGCTCAAACACATGGAACAAACACAAGGCACAAACACATGGCGTAAACCCGTGGCACAAACACACAGAACAAACATAAGGTGCTAACACATGGCGTAAACCCATGGCACAAACACACAGCACAAACACAAGGTACTAACACATGGCATAAACCCGTGGCACAAACACACAGAACAAACATAAGGTGCTAACACATGGCGTAAACCCGTGGCACAAACACACAGCACAAACACAAGGCACAAACACATGGCGTAAACCCGTGGCACAAACACACAGAACAAACATAAGGTGCTAACACATGGCGTAAACCCGTGGCACAAACACATGGGACTAAAATAAAGCACTAACACACAGCACAAACACAAGGCACAAACACATGGCGTAAACCCGTCGCACTAACGCACAGCACAAACTCATGTAAGTGGGATAGCACAATGATTTCCAATCGTCTGTGCACAGACCCAAAAGTGACCAGAATGGCACCAAATATTTTGTACATTCACCAACTCTCGCAGAACATCTGAGAGGCTCCAAACAAAAAAAAAAGAAGACGCCTCGTGGACCCAGTTGGCAGATCTCGCAGGTGGCATAGAAGCCTTTTGGATAGTGGCGCTCCCTCTACATTTTCTAAGCTGTGACACTGAACATTTGGCGGTATTTTGGCTGTGATTATATTACACATTTGTTTAGTATTTTTTACAAGTCCGGTCTGTGTTTGGAGGGACTTGTATAAATTCTACAACCCTTCTAAGGATGGATTAGACATCGATGCTAAGAATCAGCTGTCTGGTGGTTGGCATGGTACATAAATGACTGCAGGAGGCCTCTGTGAACTGGAGGTAGACATTACAGAGAGGTTGTAAAGTGATGTGAAACATGGATCTCGGCACCACGTCAAGCGCTGACACATCTGGAAGACATTGTGCGTGTATACGGTAATCCGCGCACCCCACCGGAGCACCGATAATACCAGAGATTGGAATATTCCTTTCTACTCAGACTTTACTGCTCTGAATTTAATATGTCTGGCGATTTGTCATGTTCGGTAAAACCTCCTGTCTTTACAAAAATTATTTTGTGATATAGTAAATCATTTCTCCTGTCATCAGAGAAAAATTATATTTGTGTGGTTGAAAACCAGATAAGGAAAAGCAAGAGTCGATTGGAGGAATTTGACTTTTTTTTAGCTCAGGGGGATTGAGGGAATCTCATATAAATTTATAGCATGAACCTGTGCAGGACTTTACTATCATCTCTGCCAGTAAAGCCAGAAGTATTTCATGCTGTATTGAGGCTGAGATATACATCGAATTACTGGGGAGGCAGGAGAAGGATATTACTAGACTCCACATTTACAGAATTTACCCTAATTCTTTCAACTGGGACCGCCATGCAATAGCATAGGACATCATTAGTGCTGAAGTGCTGGTTGCAGCCTTATGTGAGAAGGGGGCAACTTACATATATATTGCAATAGTGTACGCACTTTCCTTAAAGAAACAGTAAACTTAGAAATTAATATTACAGATACAGGAGATAATCTTTCTCAGGATTCTTTGCAGTCCATCTTGAAAACACCTTAGAGAATTTTGTGCTGGTCTGTTGTCTATTTTTTGGCTGTTGATAAGAGGATGGAGCTTAGACAAGGGGGCAGGGCTTAGCAGTCTCTTACTGTAAACAGTGCAGAAGAGACAGGCTCCTGCTGAAGCTAGTTGTCTTATGCAGGGCATTGAGTAAGAGGAGGGGACACAGTTGATTCATTTTTTTCAGGATTCCTTGCAGTTCATCTTGTAAATATCCTGCAGAGAACATGGGATAACTTCCTGCTGGTCTGTTGGGTATTTTTAGCTTGTGAATACATAAGAAGCTACACAAATTGTCTCTTGAGAGAAGAAGAGGACTAGAAATCTAGCGCCATCTATTGGAAGTTGCAATCCTAAAAGTCAATGTCGACTCTTTAACAAGCCTTTCGTCATGATTTAGGCTAAAAGCTAAACCAGAATCTCAATTTGCAAACCCTGGGTTTCGGGGTACTGCCCCTCGTCAATGCAAAGTGTGAGATCTGGTCTGGCTGGGTTAGAGGCGTCTGACCAAGGGGTATAGTTTCTCCTTGCGGAGAGTGGCATGTCAAACTTGCCATGCCAAGGTGAGGAGACTTTTAAGCCTTGCAATGCTCCTCTGGGAAATTAAAGATGAAAATTGCCTCTTCAGAGAGGAATTAAAAATTTTTGTTCAGGTACCAGATTGGTACCTGAGCATGATCCCGAACCCCATTCAACTGATTGGGGGCCCAAACACCTGAACAACCATTAACCGCGAGTAACCCTATTGAGCCTTATTCTGAAAACAATTTGAGAAGGAGACTCCATAGGGTTACTCGCGGTCAGCGGCAGGCAGGAGTGCGAGAATTTGTGTGCCTGCCACTCTTTGATTACCGTTGGAATTTCCTGGATTTAATTTTAGTTAATAAATAGGTAAATGAGGGAGTGTGGGGGAGTATTTATTCAAATAAGTATTTATTTTCCTGTGTGTCTGTGTTTTTTAACTATTACTTACACCTTAATGGGGGTGTCTGATAGACGCCGCCCCATTATTAACCTCTGTGCTTGGATGTCAGCGGACATTACACAGCTGACATCATTGCCGAAATATTACCCTGCTTGCCATCGCACCAGGACAAAGGGGAAAAGTGCCAGAATTGGCGCATCTTATGGATGTGCCTTTTCTGGGGCAGCTGCAGGCTGCTATTTTTAGGCTTCAGACTGCCAAATATCCATGGATATCTGCTTTACCTTGGCAGGACATAAAAAATGGTATACTTATAAATACTTATTTAAATAATTAGTACTTTTAATAACCGACCAAGATACAGCAGACAGTGTAGGGCTGTAGCCCGCAGCTGTCTGCTTTACCTGCGCTTATTATCTGAAATAGGGGGAACCCCACGTCTTTTTATTATTATTATTATTATTATTATTATTATTATTTTTGTTTTTATTTTTTAACATGCTGTGCCGGTTAATCACAGCCATGCCAATACTTATCTGTGATGGGGCTGTAAGTGCCCACATCGCAAAAAGCTTGTTGATTGGATGAGCTTCAGTCTTTCAACAAGCTTTGTTTTGGCTGCCGAATGAGAACTTCATGTTTGGAGTCAGAGAACGGACACTAAGTGTATGGTATGGGCCACGAACGTTACCGTTCTGGTTTGCCCATCACTAAACACATGGAATAAAATAGGAGCAAAAACTCGCCATTTTTTACCTAGTCCTTGTTAATTAGTATTGTACAGCCATTATTATTTGTTTTTTTTTTTTCAAAGTAAACATACCAGTCTCCTCAGGTCTAATAAATCTATTTAATAATGTATTCAGATTGTATTGTGAAAGGTCCAATATAGAGATTTGCATTGCCATTGTCCAGCATCCAGTCCAATTGTCTGTGGCAGCCGGACTAGAGGAGTCTTCATTTTGCCAGTTGTCATCCTCAGCTCTTCATCTTGGGCTCATCAGACGTTTACTAAATTCAGCAGCGTGACACACATCATGATATCCCATGAGGCCTAGTAAATTTCAAAGGTGCTTGGGATGCCAAGTTCAGAATTCTGGCTGCAGAAATGAAGACTGCCATGGAGGACCAGATTTCACGGTAAACCAAGGCAGCTCTACTCTAGTCGAATAGGCTAATTTTGACTCATCCCTTAAGAAATAGACCCTAGTACTAAGTGATTGGCTTCAAATTCACCTTCGAATGGGGTTTTCTTCTGCTGCAACATGTGGACACAACAGAACCTAAACCCAACAAAGTATTTTGTGGCACTAAGGTGGACAACTTCAACCCTTTCGTATACTTTGCCTTCTTTACAGCATGTGTTTCCTTTTGCTCAGAAGACTGTATGAAGCCATCTTCAGAAACAACTGGTGGCAGGAACCACATATGTCCTATATTCTCAGACAGCATCCTCTAATCTCCAGGATAAGCAAACATTGGCTTCTAAGTTAATGAATTCATTACAGAGGGGATTTTCTCTAATGTCTCGGGATTTACTTCACTCGGTGGAGTAGCGGAAGGTTTAGTGCCGTTGCCTGTAGCGCTCTCCTCCGTAATGAAATTACATTGTTCTTCGGAGACAATAATTGAGACATTACATTCAGATCAGGTATTGTCTGCTTACTCTGTTTCTGTTCTTTTGTCAGGTGGAACTGACCGGCAATAGTATTTATGAATACATCCATCCATCAGATCACGATGAGATGACGGCCGTACTGACAGCACATCAGCCTCTTCACCCGCACTTATTACAAGGTACGTGCTGGAATGAAACTCTCATATTACCGTCATTTTTATACTTGTGTTATATCTTGGTGTTGTGCGAGCGTTCAGTACTGGAACCAGACAGCTCGCTCTGGAATATTGTATGAGGTGTAAGAATAGAATCATGCCACCTCTAGAGGAAAACTATAGGGTGACAAGTCTACAACTGGCCAGAGGTAATGTTAGGATAGTGATCCTACATTGAGGTATGGACTTTAGCACAGGGAATGAACAGGTCATATTCCAGGAGTATTCTCCAGTGGGAACTAATGGTGAGGACCACAGATATGGGTTACAAAACCAGGTCAATGGACACTCTGGATTATGTCCAAGTGCAGCAAGCCATAATCACATCTTCTAAAAAAAGAGGAACCTTGATGCTCCAGCAAAGTGATGGTGGAATATTGTCATAGAGAAAAAAAATGTATCACCTTCAACAATTTAGAAGGTCTGCCTCACAGGGATTGTCTGTTTTGTGCAGCCATTTGTTGGAAGTGTTAAGATGACCATACACATGTATGTCACATGTCAGCCGAATGTTTGGCAGACAGCTATCTCTCCCAATTCACACGAACACATACACTTGAGCACTCAGCTTGGATGACCATTCATGTGTTTTCAACTGGTAGAGAGAAGAAAGTCACTGCCAGACACCTGAATATAAAAGAATCGGCTGTTGAAGTTGCATCCACCCCATTATCTGTTAGGGGACAGTAGGAAGGCCTCCATACACATCAAATATTCATTACACCTCCACCAAAATTGAGGAGTTTGGTTGAATTTCATCTAATGTGTATTGGGGCCTTTAGGTATTATAGAGGAGGGAGCAATCCATTCATAACTTTTTTGTGTTGGTCAGAGCCAAAAATGACTTTAGGTGACTCTATGACAATATATCGCAGTGAAATTTAGACCTTGCTGCCAGGTTTCACCACTTTAGGCAATACCAGAACTTGACTTCTCTTTGCTATAAGGTCCCCTAGCTGCTATGTTCATTTCTGGATTGGAATCTTGGGCCCAATGCAAAATCTATAAAAGGGCCTCCACCTATAGTACCATCTGCCATTTATAACACTGGTGTTTTCTTATGTGGCTGAAGGAAATAGGGTTTGGGTTTGACTGAGCACTCTACAGCTTCACTCCTTAAAGAAGTCCTCCAAGAATGTAATAAAATTGCCCCCATCAATTAATTCAAATGACAGCTTGTCCTAGTCACATATCAGGCTGCAGTCTCAAGAAACACAGCTTCTGAGACTTGTGTCTCAACTGTCAGAGGAGCTGTACCTTGAGTACTCAAACTTTCTTGAGTCAAGGAGAAGAGTTTTGATACCAGAAGAAGTATAGCTTCTCCCCGGCTGACTGAGCATAGCAAATGGAGGTTTGAGAAAATAATCTTTTGTTATAAGTCAGCCGATAAGAAGATTTTTTTCTTCTGATATGTAGACTTACCATACAGATCCTCTGTCAGTTGAGACACAGGTCCTAGGTGTTGTGTTTCTTCAGGCAGGTGCAACCCATCCTGACAGGTGACTAAGGCGAGCTGCTATTTTAATTACATGACAGTTTTATTACATTTTTAGAGAACCCCTTTAAACATGACCTTTCACTTGCTAAAAATGAGTTCAATTTGTAAAAATTCCTGCATTCCTTCAATCCATTGCAGAGATGTTCACATTTGTTGCTTTTGGAGGGCACTTGAGCATCTGTTCAGAATATTTTCTGGGGGTGAAATCTCTGATTGCAGTCCAAGTAGATGTTTCTTTGTTTCTTCAGTCTTCTCTGGGGTGTACACTTCCACCCCTCTATCCAAGATGCTGCCAATCACATCTCAGCAGCTGATCTAGCAGTATCTTATGCTGCCGAGCTGTGATTGGCAACATCTGATTAGAGGGGTTAAAGAACATTCCACCAGAGAAGACTGTGAAGAAGTATCCAGTTGGACTGCAAGCAGAGATTTCACATAGTGCAATCCGGAAAAAACAAATGTGAATATCTCTGCGATGGAGCGATTTAGAGCAAAATGGGAAAAAATGTCAGAATCGTGGGAGGTCAAAATTTTTTACAAAGTATTAAGCTAATTTTTTTAGTATGTGTCAGGTCCTCTTTAAGTCATACTATAGCTGTTGGGTGGATGAGTTTTAGGTTAGGGACAGGAGATGCAGCTTGCTGGTTGTAAAGAATAAACATGCAGTCATGGTGGATCTCACGGACACTTCATCAACATTGAAGGTAAACCATGGATAAAAGGGAATTGCATACATACTTTACCTTTAATTTAAGGCGGTATTCTGAGACTGTAAATCCTCACTAGCAGTTATGTCATGGTTCAAGGCTATATTCTTTATTCCAGGATCATTGTACTCATCTCCATTATCCCTCATGGATTTTTTAAATTCTGCACCTGTGTAATATTGTTGGTTTTTTTTTTTCATAAAAGACATATTAGATCATTAACCATTTGATGTCCGCAGGGATTAGAAATATAAACCGCATTGTGTTTGTAATTGTCAGACTGGAATGTTTATCATCGGCCATCGTTTTTATTTCGAAGGAGATTTCCTTAGTCAAACAGCTCATTGTAATTCCAAACGCAATATGACAACATTTTGGCTGAGATTTTCCAGTTCAGGATATGGTTTAAAGACAATCTTTGGAAAGACCAGCCATAACCAAGAAAAACAGATTGTATGAAGCAAACAGCTGCACGGGACACAGGGAACATGCCAAATGTGATACACATCTGTACGGAAGCCCTTCTACTTTATAAACAGACTATTGTCCCTCAACCTCTACTACCAGCCCATTCTTAGTAAGATTTACTAGCTTTAAAAACACAAGATAAGACTATGTCATTAATGCCAGGGCTATGGTGCCCGCTGATGACCAGTGTTAATTATGGGCTCTCTTTTTGCTAGTAGAGAGCAACAGCACAGATATGTGATGACCTTTATATTATCACAGTATTTTTTTTTTATCACATCCATAAATTGGCATTTTAGAAAACACAATTTTCCATCAAAGCAGTACATCAAAGCTGTCAAAGCAGTTCACCTTTGTTCTTTTTTCTTTTCAATTTTAAATAGTGATAAGTGAAAAGATTTCAATAAAATTTTAAACTTTTTTGTCACGTGCCAAAGTTAAAAAGTTTTGAGAAAAGTATTTCTGATCTTTAAGATGAAGTTTAGGCCACATTTATTAAGAAAATCACGATAGGTAGAAGTGATGCCTATTTTGTCATAATTATAGGAGAGCGGATAGGACTCCTAGGTTTGTTTTTCTACATGACAGAGATTTCAAAATGCAACAAAGTTGTAGAACTTTTAATAAATTTAGCACAAGTAATTCCAACCACCTTTGTTAATTGCATAGATTTAAGATTTTATAATCTTAGGAAACACAGACCAATGAAAAACATATACGGTAACTTTTCAAATAGTCTTGATTAAAATAATATTTTTAACATTTAGAACTGTGCGTATCCATGGTAACAGACTACAAACGAACACTTTGTAGTCTGATTTTTCCATGTGTTATTTTCTTTTCATAGCCTTTTATGCTTTCCTAGAGAAATTTTAAGAGGACGAAGAGGGAATTGATAAATAAGTGAATGCAGGATCTATAGATAGGTCTAAAGACATTAGTTTAGGATCACATGTCTAGGTGACATGGTGGATGGCTGTGATGTCACTATAAATGACACTTCATAGATGGCAACATTTTTTTCATGGGGGTAGTTAGACATAGAACCAGTCATCTATCTATTTGATATACCATATACTGCTCATGTATGAGTGAAATGTAAAAAATACTGGGTCCTGAACAAAGCTTTCAAAGGGATTTACCGAGATCAATAAAATTGTATTCTTTTGTTATTTTATGGCCTTTCCTCTATTTTCTCACATAGCCATACATGTTGCGGTCACTTTGAGACTACTAAGGCTGCATTTGAGTTAAAGAGTTCCATTGAGGTTAGATACAGGAGACCTCAGAGTGTTACACATATTTTCAAGGAAATTGGTGGCTTTGAAGTACTTGTAATTGATGGTGAATTGATTCACTGGGAAACAATTTTTTAAAAAATTTTGAATGAAAAAAAAATTGCTCATCTCTTCTAAGGATGAGCGAATCTGTGAATGTTTACGTTCATCGGGTTTGATCGAACTTTATTCGAAAGTTCAGTTCACGTACCAGAACTGTACTTGAACTTGAACCAGAACCCGAAACCCCAAAGAAGTCAATGGAGACCCGAACTTTGGTGCTGTAAAATGGTGGTACTAAGGGCTAGAGGGCTGCCCAAGGAAGCAGAGTCTTTCTCTGTCACCCCGGAACTCCAAACACTAAACTGGATTTCTGGGAGAAGTCCGTGTTCGGAGTTCTGCAACAAACACTAGGTGTCCGGTACAAACCCCGATCTTTACAGTTTGGGATCACTCATCTCTAATCTCTACTAATTAGTGCTTGACAGAGTGCTGGAAGTTTGTGCTATGGGAGGGGAAGAGAGAGCTGCTTCATTCATACCCTGCGGAATTTTTGTGGATTATTACTGCCGATTCCGTTAGGGAAATCCATAGTTGATTTCATGATGCAGAAACAATCCGTGCTCAACTGAACGTAAGCAGAAGATTTTTTTAATACTCATCATATATACTCAGAATTAGAAATAAGATAAAATTTACAATAAAAACCTACATGTGGATTTTCTGGGGGAGGGTTTTTGGGAAATCTGTGTTGGAAAAAAAAATCTGCAGCATGGATTCTGTTCTTTAGTGTTCTTAGTTGTGAGTATTACAAAGCGACTGCCTCCATTTATTCCTTACACAGTTACTTTAGGCCACATCATCCTAGAAATCCAGCATTCCCAATCCATCATCTTTAGGTATTGTATGTGACAGAAATGAACATTATGAATAGTGTAAACCAGAGGGGACATAAAACACCGGGCCAGACGCTCTGAGGCTTTCTGTGTATCAGGGGCCGCAACAAGCTCTGGCTCCCCAGATGAAGTATTAAAACCAGCTGCTGGTGTTTGCGGACAAGGAGATAGAAATTACTTCTGATCTCTCCATCCTCCTATCACACTCTTCATTTTCCAGCAGACAGACGTCCTTTACCCATAATTTACTCCGACCACATGAAAGAAGCAAGAAGTCCTTGGTGGTTCCAGTTCATGTAATGCTGTCTGAGCGCTCAGAGATATCGGGGTTCCTGCCCTGTGCCGCCAGATGAGCTAAAACTCAGTACAAGGCTTCCATTCACATGCAGATTTTGGCTTAGTATTTTTATAAGTTTCATTATTTTTAAGTTTATAAGTTTTTTACAAACATTTTTGGGGGCATTTTTTTTATATACAGACTTTTTTTTTTAATAAAATAAAGCTGTACCTAAATCGTGCTTTTGGGCGCCAATAGTGTGAAATAAACTTTGCGATACAAGTAAACTTTGAACATTAGCCGGTCACAGTCGTAGCATTTCATGCCTTAAAAAAATGGCAGAAAGTTATATTTTTTAAAGGGTGTAATTCTGACTTAATTTGCACCAAAAACTGTTTTACATTCGGCGCATCATATTTAATATGTGTATTTGACATGTTCTTCAACATAAGGGAGCTTGGCGCGATTTGTAGGGGGCGTGGCATGACTTAGATGGCACCGCTATGGACCCAAAATTGACCCCAAATTTGGAATAAATTTGGGGTGAAAACTTAAACTACATAAGCTCAATGTGTGCCACGTTTAGGAATCCACAGGCGCCACTTGGATAACTTTGGCACATCTTTAGATAGAACACTTTTATTTACAGCTGTTTTTACACCACCGCCCCCAACTAACGAATTTGCAAACTTTTTCTTTTAAAAAGTCACTCTTGATAAATCTCGCTTACAGCTCACTGGCATCGCTCACCCTGCCCAATATTAATAGAAAAAAACATCAACTTTTTGTCAACTTCACTGGCAATAACAATTCAAGGATTATTTCATTTCATGGTTATGGACAACTTTGACATCAAATAAATTATTTTTACATATGCTAATGGTTATCTTTAGCTAATAAAATCGCACTAAGTTTCAGTCTGTAATTTTATTTTACATAGTCACATAGGTTGAAAAAAGCCCCCGGTCTATCAAATTCAACCTTTCTCCACCAATTATACATTTTATCACTAAATTATCGATAACCCGCAATGTTATGTGTACTGAGGAAATCATCCAGCCCTTGTATAAAAGCTGTTATAGTGTTGGCCATTACTACCTCTTGTGGTCGGCATTCTGCAGTCTGACTGCTCGAACTGTAAAGAACCCCTTCCTATTTAGCTGCCGGAATCACCTTTCTTCCACCCGTAACGAGTGCCCCCTGGTCCTCGGTATGGTCCTTGGAAGGAATAAGTCATGTGCCGTCCTTTGTACTGGCCACACACATATTTACATGTGTAAATGAGATCTCCTTGGCGACATTTTTCTAAGCTAAACAACCTCTCATCATATGAGAGGCCTCCATCCCTTGTAATAATCTAGTTGCTGCCTTTGGACTAACTCATTTCTGAATATCCTTTTTTAAAATGTGGAGCCCAAAACTAGATCCCATATTCTAGATGTGGCCTCACCATTGATTTATAAAGGGGTAACAATATGTTATGATCACGGGATTTAATCTCTCTTTTTTATAAACTCTAATATCTTGTTTGCTTTTGCGGCTGCTGCTTGACATTGAGGACTGCTGCTCAGCTTACTTTTAACAAGAATACCTAAATCCTTCTATTATTGTTATTATTTATTTATTTTTAAAGTACCATCAATTCCAGGGTGCTGAACATGTGAGGAGGATTTATATACATAAAATACATTTATAATATACAAGTACAGAAAACAAACTAACAGTGACAGACAGGGACTGTTTATTTACAGACTCTTTGATATGCTGTTTGAAGCTTAAAGCAAGTTTTAGATTTTTCTCTTGTGGGAGTGTCCCTCCAAGTAATATAAGCTGAAAGCTCTGTGTCTCCCCCAGATTTGTGTGTCTCTCCCAGTAATATAGGCTGGATGTGTGCTCCTTGTCTCTTCCAGGTCTGTGTGTCTCTCCCGGTAATATAGGCTGGATGTGTGATCCATGTTTCTTCCAGGTCTGTGTGTCTCTCCCGGTAATATAGGCTGGATGTGTGCTCCTTGTCTCTTCCAGGTCTGTGTGTCTCTCCCGGTAATACAGGCTGGATGTGTGCTCCTTGTCTCTTCCAGGTCTGTGTGTCTCTCCCAGTAATATAGGCTGGATGCGTGATACATGTCTCTTCCAGGTCTGGGTGTCTCTCTCAGTAATATAGGCTGGATGTGTGATACATGTCTCTTCCAGGTCTGGGTGTCTCTCTCAGTAATATAGGCTGGATGTGTGATACATGTCTCTTCCAGGTCTGGGTGTCTCTCTCAGTAATATAGACTGGATGTGTGATCCATGTCTCTTCCAGGTCTGGGTGTCTCTCTCAGTAATATAGGCTGGATGTGTGATCCATGTCTCTTCCAGGTCTGGGTGTCTCTCTCAGTAATATAGGCTGGATGTGTGATACATGTCTCTTCCAGGTCTGTGTTTCTCTCCCAGTAATATAGGCTTGTTGTCAGCTCCATGTCTCTTCTAGGTCTGGGTGTCTCTCACAGTATTATAGGTTGGATGCGTGATACATGTCTCTTCCAGTTCTGGGTGTCTCTCTCAGTAATATAGGCTGGATGCGTGATACATGTCTCTTCCAGGTCCCAAAAAAACCTATATAACATTTTACGCTCCTATATTTATTCCTGGAAGCTCAGACCTCTACTGTACATGAGCAGTGATGTAACCATTATCCGGATCTTTGACGCTAATCGTACATGTACCATTAACTCACCGCAGAATATTTTATAAAAGGATTGGTAGAAATTTCCAAAAGTGGCATAATGCACTTAATGCAGTTCATGTTTCCCGCTATGTAACATCGTAATATAACACAAGTCTGGCGGAGGTGATATTCCACACCGCAGTCTGTTCTCCTACATCCACCCCCGGCCATATTCCTTCTGGATGATGAATATTTATACAGACATTGGCGACTCCTGGAAACAATGTAGTATTGGGTATACAGCAGTGAGGTTTATGTCGAAACCTCTGCTGAATTCCTGTATGATCAGAGCACGAGGTAGAACATGGGAGACGTCGAAGGAGCAAATCCTGTTAATATTCAAAGTTCCGATCTGTAAAATGTAACAGGATTCATGCAGTCTGCAAAATTCACACTGATTTCCTTAGCTCACACTAGAACCTATGGACCAAAGAGAATAATTATTATTATCTATTTCTGAGCAATAAGAAGGTGCTTGTCTATCTGTGATTAATTGTAACCGGGATGCCCATCTTTGTTAATTTTAATGGTTCTGAGTAATTAAAGGGGAAATGCCACTTGCCATAAATATGTATTATTTTCCCCCTGGTGTAAATGCCGCTGTTCTCCTGAATCCGGCGTTGTTTTTCTTTTGTTCCTGCGCCTCTCCGTTCCTGAGATATGGCCCCTTCTTCCCTGCATATGATCTACTTTTGTTATCTAGGTGGGTGTGGTCATCAAGTAGATTCCCATAAAAAAAGAGTCGAGGCCACTCCCACTTGGATTAAAAAAAAGACTAGATTTATGCACAGGGAATATGGGGCCATATCTCAAGAACGGAGAGGCGCAGAAATAAAAGAATAACATCGTCGGATTCAGGAAAACAGCGGCATTCATACCAGGTAAAAATATTTTATCTACAGAAAGTGTTGAACAATGTGAGAAATCAATCGTAGAAGTTAAATGTAAAGTAGCCTGGAAGTGGATGCACTCACTAATTTCAGTAGTAAAATCATCCTGTCAAGTTCACTTTAAGGAAAATAAATTAGCCAGATAGATAAAATGGGCCAAATGTGCTACTATTAGTTAAAGGCATGAGCTTGCACCAAATTCCTACAAAATTCAAAAAAATAAAATAAATAGAAGAAATAAATCCATTTAACGAAAGACGTTTTGTAGAAAACAGCGGAGAAACCTGGAAAAGGCATTTATTCCATGACCCTCAGTGTGAGGTTCTCCGAATTCCCAAGACAGACCTTTTTTTTTTAATGAGAGAGAAGCCGGTAAATCTTGGGAGAAATTATGTACAAAACGACTATTATTACTACATTAACCTCCGTACTGAGGGATATTGAACGTGACAGGGTAAATGGATACCCCGTTATTTACTAAGAGGCTGTAATTTCCTAAATTATTCCTAATCCCAAAGCCTAAAACCCTCTGAAGCTTTGTAGAGCTGGTACACCTAACTACAAATCGGTATCTACACATACGAGAATAAAGTAGTAACATCACAGCTTACCGTCGTAGCATATTATGTTCCCAAATATGATGAAAAAATAGAAGATATTGTCCATATTTTCTTGACTTTTGGGTTCCCGTCTGGTAGTGAGGGCATAATTGTGGAGTGTATCACTTGTAGAAGAATATGTTATAGCCCAAGAGACCTGGAGAGGAATATTTTATAGCCCACAAGACTGGGCGAACAATATCAGATTTCTTATGAAACCAAGAGAATATCTTATTCCCAAAGTTACTCAAAGACTAGTAGGATTGTTCCCTTCGGAAAAACCCCTTTCTATACCCTGGACATCATGGTGGGGTGCTACTCAAGATCCTACTCTTTGAACCAGAGCAAATAGCGTATCATAATTAACAAAATGATGGAAACATGGAAGATATTGTCCATGTTTTCTTGACTTTTGGTCCATGCTTATCACTGAGGACATCATTGTGGAGTGTAATATTTTGTAGCATAACATCATATAGCTCAAGGGACCTGAAGAAGAATATCTTATAGCTCAAAAAATGTAGGAAGAACATCTTATAGATCAAGAGACCTGAAGAAGAATATCTTGTAGCTGAAAAGATGTAGCGAAGAACAACTTATAGACCAATAGACCTGAAGAAGAATATCTTATAGCTCAAAAGCCATAGAGAAGAACATCTCATAGCCAAAGATACTCAATGACTAATAGAATCCATCAGGACAACCCTCGTTTGTGTATCCTAGTAGATCACTTGGATGTATTAGTGGGTTCCCACTCATTACCCTACTGTTATAGACTTGAGCCATCAATGAATTTAATGGACAATCAGTCATCTAAATGGCCACCATGTAATACCACATTTCCAGTCCAACCTACCCAGCTCTATTGGCCTCACCGCCTACCGATATTGACAGTTTCCATGGGATTTTGGCAATAAGTTGCTCGTCCTCAGTCGTCTAACTCTAGTCTCTGTAAAAACTAATTTTTTGGTTTAGACTTGTTCATTAGGAGCCACACTTCTGGTTCCTCTTTGGATCACTAACCGATGGTTTGATTTGCAGTAATATCTCATTCCACAAGAATTGACTCCAGAGTCTGCTGGACATTCGGGGTTACATAATCAAAACTCCAGACCTCTATAAGGGAGGTTCTTCATTTTCTTAAATCCTCTATTCTCCTGAAAGTTTTAATTTCTGTATGTAATTCTTTCATCCATCATACATCCTAAGACAACTTTCATGGTGTTATATTGGTTCCAACCCACCAAACTTTGCGATAGACAATTAAAACTCTGGCCCTAATTATTTTTTTTCTTGATTAAAGTAATTGTTCATTTGTATTTCATTAACTGGACTGGATTGAAACTGCAAGCTGCTGAATCCTTTTGTATGACGGTTGTACTACCACCTCTTCCTTTACCAGGCTGCCGGTTTCATCGATAATAAGTCTGAAAGCTCAGCTGATAATGTATCATTCTGTTCCTTTATTATCTACACCCAACCCAGTGTTCACCAATATCCCATGGTTACCATCCTCTCTATTTTTAATTATGACTTCTCATAAGCTGCACCTGCTCACTGGAATGACTTACCTAAGATCATGACTGCCTCAGTGTAACTCCTACCATCCATAGTTTTATGGAGCCTTGTTATGATGTGACGTTATTCCATGACCGCTTCCATCTTCTTGCAGAATATGAAATTGAACGTTCTTTTTTTCTACGGATGAAATGTGTTTTGGCCAAAAGAAATGCAGGACTCACATGTAGTGGATACAAGGTAAGTGAAACCACTAATGAGATGACTTGTAGTTGTGTTCACACATTCATATTGATTGAGGGACGGATCTCTGTTTTCTGTGTCACGCAGCAGAAGTTCCACGAGACATTTAATATGCAGCAGAGGTTTTTTGAATTTTTTTATTCGAATGTTATTCTGACTATAGAAAAGTCCAATCACCATTCCTGACTCTTTAACTAGATATAAGTCTATCCTATCAGCCTGCGTAGACCTGATTTAGTTGCATAGATAGGGGGAAAGCAACTGCTGACTCTAAGGCTGGTTTCATATGTCCAAAACTTGTTGTCCAAGTATTGAGGTCCGGATCGGCAGTGAGTCTTCTGACCCAAACTCAAAAGCTTCATGAGCATTTGTGAGGCTGTTAGGTTCTGGTCAGGAGACTAGTGGCCGGTCATCACAGTCAGTACTCGGACTATGAATGTTGGTGATATGCTTCCTCTCCTAAGCTCAGTTGCTGTGCTCCAGACTTTTCCTGCCATCAGTTTCTAGGACAGGAAGTATCTGGCTCTTAACTACTTATAGTTGGCCATATTACCCTTTAAGGGTTTAATATCAGTCAGTCCTAATTTACCCAATCTCAGTTCTCCCTAGTAGTTAATCACAGTGAGAACTGAATTCGAGGCCCACCTCATCTAGTTTTATTGACTCACTGTTTTTTTGGACATCAGGGATTTGTAGGAAGTCGCTAACTTCTCCTCGAATGTACTAGAATTGAATACCACTGGCTGTCTGGCTTTTCATTTTTCAAAATATGCCATACTGTTTCAGAGATTTGGGCCTTTTTATTTAGTGCTGGTTTTTATGGTTATTACAAGGAGATGTAACATAGTAACATAGTTATTAAGGTTGAAGGAAGACTTTAAGTCCCTCTAGTTCAACCCATAGCCTAACCTAACATGCCCTAACATGTTGATCCAGATGTGTTTTTCAGGATTCCTTGGGGGTGTGTCCTTAGCCTGCTCTGCCACACCCACTAAGGACACACCCCCAAGGAATCCTGAGAACCACACCTCCTTGGTAATAACCATAAAAAATTAGCACTAAATAAAAAGGCCCGTATCTTTGGAGCGGTATGTTGGATTTAAAAAAAAAAAGAAAAAGCGAAATAATCAGGGGAGCAGCAAGAATGAAATCAGAGGAAAAAGTGGCCACTTTTGACCTGGTAATTGATTCACTTAAAAAGTTTCTTTTTTTTCAGAAATATCCTTTTAGTTGTGTGTCCTGATACTCGAAGTGTCTCAGGAGTGACCTTTGCCTGTGTATTATTACAGTAACGTGGGGTATAGTGAATATGTAATACTGCATAGCCGGTCTGTTTAGTACATATGTGATATGTTTTATCTTTACATGACAGGTGATTCACTGCAGTGGGTATCTGAAAATAAGGCAGTATATGCTGGACATTTCTTTATATGACTCCTGCTATCAAATTGTAGGGCTAGTGGCAGTGGGTCAATCCTTACCCCCGAGCGCCATCACGGAGATCAAACTCCACAGTAACATGTTTATGTTCAGAGCAAGTCTGGACCTCAAACTCATTTTTCTGGACTCCAGGTAAGCGGCTACGTAAAACCAGTGTGTCCTATAAAACCATAATGTACTTATCTGCCATCGTCACTGCAGTCGTATCAGTCAGTTTCCACTTGTTCATGGCAATGCTGCATGTAATGGGCCCCGGGCAGGACCAGCCTTACTCATGAACCCAAAGACTAGACCTGTCACTATGTTATGTTCCAATACAACATGGGTCTGGAATACAACCACGTGAATGAACCTAATGGTTGCTAGAATGATCCTCCACAGCTCTGTCTGCAATGGACAACTGGCAATCTAAAGCTGAGCATACACCTTAACATCTTCTTGAAATGGTGTACTTTTTTTTCAACATTTTGCAATGTAAAGTCAATGAGAGAAAGCGATTGTGCGAATGATCAAACAATTACAGGTTTAATTCCCCTATTTAAGCTAAAAATATATATATATATACGGTAATTAAAATAAACAAAAATTATAAAATATATACATGTACAGTCTTGGCTGAAAGTGTTGAAATTGTTCCAGAATATGAAGTACTTTTCCCAGGAAATTATTGCAATTGAACATTTTTTGTTATACACACGTTTATTTCCTTTGTGTTTATGGGAACAACACAAAAACAAAGAACACAAATGCAAATTGGACATAATTTCACACAAAACCTCCACAGGTGTTCAGTGGGATTTAGATCCTGACTCATTGCTGCCACTTCAGAACTCTCCAGTGCTTTGTTTCCATCCATTTCTAGGGGCTTCTTGAAGTATGTTTGGAGTCATTGTCCTTCTGGAAGACCCATAACCTAGGATGGAATCCCAGCTTTCTGACACTGGGCATTACATTACATTGTGATCCAAAATTCTTTGGTAATCTTCAGATTTCATGATACCTTGCACACAGCTAAGGAACCCAGTGCCAGAGGCAGCAAAACAACCTCAAAACATCTTGAACTTCCATCATATTTGACTGTAGGCACTGTGTTCCTTTCTTTGTGGGCCTCATTCTGTTTTTGGTAAACAGTAGAATGATGTGCTTTACTAGAAAGCTCTATCTTGGTCTCATCTGTCCACAAGACACTTTCCCCAAATTTTTTTTTAGCTTATTAACGTACATTTTGGCAAACTGTAGTCTAGCTTTTTATGTCTGTGTCATCAGTGGGGTCCTCCTGGATTTCCTGACATAGCATTTAATTTCATTTAAATGCCGACAGATAGATCGAGCCGACAATGATGTTCCGCGAGCTGGCAGGACAGCTTGAATTTGGTGGAAAAAAATGCCAATTCCTGGAACAATTTCAAGGGTCCCAGCTCTTTTGGCCATGACTGTCTGTGCATATATTTATTTATTTAAAAATTAAATTTCAGTAACACCTCTTTCCCAATTTTAAAATATTTGTATTTATATAATATATAGTGTTGCTGCATTTTTAAATGTCCAATCTCTCAAAGTCTAATATTATTTAACCTATACAGTAAATCCTGTAAGTCTAAAATAAATTGAAACAACAAAATTGCTATTTTAAATTTTCCCACAAAAAATGTAATAAAAACTAAGAATGATGCTAACAAAAACTACAGCTTTGTGCATAAAAACATCTCAGTTGATGGGAAAATCAAAAAAGGGTAACAGGTCTCAGAAAATAATAATCTTTATATAGCGCTAACATATTCTGCAGCGCTTTACAATATAGTATGCACACATTATCATCGCTGTCCCCAATGGGGCTCACAATCTAAATTCCCTATCAGTATGTCTTTGGAATGTGGGAGGAAGCAGGAGAACCCGGAGGAAACCCACGCAAACACGGAGAGAACATACAAGCTCTTTGCAGATGTTGTCCTTGGTGGGGTTTGAACCCAGGACTCCAGCGCTGCAAGGCTGCTGTGCTAACCACTGTGCCACCGTGCTGCCCCATGGCATAATCCAGGTTTATTACAAATGTCTGATTTTTTATAAAAACAATAAAAAGTTAAAAAATTGCACTGACCTTAAAAAATAATGTTGCCACGATATTTTTAAGCCACACCGAAAAGCGTAAAAAACAAAACCCGAAAAACAAAGCCAGAATTCCGTTTTTTTACCACGTTATTTTTTCTCTCTCTTTTCTGTACATTAATGTTGAATTAAATGTCATTAAAGGGAACATGTCACCCCGTTTTTTCAGTATGAGATAAAAATACCATTAAATAGGGCCTGAGCTGTGCTGGACAATAGTGTATTTTGTGTACCCTGATTCCCCACCTATGCTGCCGATATACCTTACCAAAGTCGCCGTTTTCGCCTGTCAATCAAGGTGGTCTGGTCAAATGGGCGTGGTGAAATCGCTTCTTCTCCCCCCGATCTTGCTTATCTTTCCGTTGGTGGCGTAGTGGTTTGCGCATGCCCAACAGCGGAATGCACTGCGCAGCTGAAGAAAAAGAGCGAGATCTGCGCTATTCACCGCCGCGCGTGCGCAGATGGAGATCGCGGCGGCCATTTTCCTGCAGCCGAGTGCGCATATCGGCTTCAGGAAAATGGCCGCCGCGATCCCCATCTGCACACGCGCGGCATCCCGCGGCCATTTTCCTGAAGCCCCGGGCAGCAGAGCGCTGCATCTGCGCACGCGCGGCCTCAGGAAGATGGCCGCCGCCAGCGATAAAGCGGTGAATAGCGCAGATTGTGCTCTTTTTCTTCAGCTGCGCAGTGCATTCCGCTGTTGGGCATGCGCAAACCACTACGCCACCTTGATTGACAGGCGAAAACGGCGACTTTGGTAAGGTATTTCGGCAGCATAGGTGGGGAATCAGGGTACACAAAATACACTATTGTCCAGCACAGCTCAGGCCCTATTTAATGGTATTTTTATCTCATACTGAAAAAACGGGGTGACAGGTTCCCTTTAAGGAAAAAAAAAGAGCTCTTATATGGCAATGTCGACGGGAAAATGTAAAATCTATGTCTCTTAAAGGGAACCTGTCACCTGAATTTGGCGGGACCAGTTTTGGGTCATATGGGCGGGGTTTTTGGGTGTTTGATTCACCCTTTCCTTACCCGCTGGCTGCATGCTGGCCGCAATATTGGATTGAAGTTCATTCTCTGTCCTTCGGAGTACACGCCAGCGCAAGGCATATTGCCTTGTGCAGGCGTGTACTCCGGAGGACAGAGAATGAACTTCAATCCAATATTGCGGCCAGCATGCAGCCAGCGGGTAAGGAAAGGGTGAATCAAACACCCGAAAACCCCGCCCATATGACCCAAAACTGGTCCCGCCAAATTCAGGTGACAGGTTCCCTTTAAGGGAAATAAAACGAAAACTGGTTCTGATGGGAAGGGTCAAATAGATTTAGACCAATTGCCTTTCTGGGCAACGTTCACACGGTCAGTATTTGGTCAGTATTTAACTTCAGTATTTGTAAGTGAAAACCAGGAGAGGGTGATAAAAACAGAAGTGGTGACGGGTTTCTATGATACTTTTCCTCTGATTTTTCCATTCCTGGTTTTGGCTTACAAATACGGATGGAAAATACTGACCAAATACTGAACGTGAGAACGTGGCCTTAGCGGACAATAACTCTACTGACCCCACCTTATGTGTTGTGTATAAGAAGAAGGGAATGAGCAGACATCTTTGGAAACTGCTTATCTCCCATGAGAAAAACAGGATGGCGCATGTGGAAATGTAGGTACCCAATCCGTCTCTCCCTCGACGGGTGGCTCAGGAGCTCCCTCTTTACAGTAGATGGTTTGCCAGACCAATTAAACTCTTGATCTGCCTAACATATGAGGCCAGATAGTCCCAACTCCAACCAGTGTACCGGAGATGGATGGGACTGAAGACTTTTTTTTGCCAGATTCCTGAATCTTATGATTAAAGCTCAATCGTCCGGTGCTTTCACTGATTCCGTTTTCGCCATCTCTCCTAATAATACTAAGGCTTCTTTTACACATACCGTTGTTTTGCGGCCGGTTTTTGCAGCCCCAATAGATTTCTATAGGGCCTCGAAAACAGGCCGCAATAATTTCACGGTGCGCCGTATGGCCGTATTTACGGCCTTGAAAAAAGATCAAGCCTGCTCGATCTTTTTCATGGCTTACAGACACGGCCCCCATTGAAAATCAATGGGGCCGCAAAAACAACGGACAGTTGTTTTTGCAGAACGCCGTTTTTTTTCCCAATACTTTTGCTATAGTATTGGGAACCCGAAAAACAGAAATCCGCAAGTTGACCATGAAAATTGCTGCAATACGGCCCGCAAAAAAGGCCCACAAAAACAGGCCGCAAAAAACCCGGTAAGTGTAAAAGAAGCCTTAGAAAGCGCATCCAATAGATATAATCAGCTTTTGGCCAGAAAATTCTCAAACTAATATCAAGGTTTGGAGATTTTGGAACAACAGAACACAGAACATCCAAGAACTTACTCTTGTCTTCCAGAGTCTCCAGATGCTGCATAGTTTTCTTAAATATATTAATAGGTTGTGAAAAAAATCCCAATCCCTCAATTCCCCTCTTTTCTGTGCAGAGTAGCTGAATTAACTGGTTATGAACCTCAAGATCTCATAGAGAAAACTCTTTACCACCACGTCCATGGCTGCGATGTGTTCCACCTGAGATACGCTCACCACCTCTGTAAGTGTCATTGGTTTATTTTTTTACTTTCTTAGTTGTAAAATATTGTGCTCATTCATTTTTTAATATATCTTTATAGTTTCAGGACATGCTGGGAGTTGTAATTTTGCTACCGCACAGACCAATAATTTCAATAGGCACCTTGTAATTCTTCATTTGCCCTTCGGAGGCAGTGTAGAGAAATGTTACAGTTCCCCCACAGATCACAACTGATTGCTGAGGTTTCCTGTAGCAACACACCTCGAAATCTTATTTTAGGGGAACGCCTAACAAAAAAATATGCCGAGAGTGGAAAACACGGCAGCCTAAGGGGATTTTTTTTTTTTTTCAGAAATGGCCCCTTTTTTTGTTTATGGACTCTGTGTACTCCTGGAGATTAAAGTCAACTTCATTCACTGTTATAACAGACATAAATATCAAGAAAACCCAACATTTAATATTTCTATAAATCAATTATTATTTTGGATATTTCTTTACATTGTCATTGACTTTTTATGTAATTGTGTCTTATTTATCCCAAAAATGATGTAATATTTAATTGAATTAATGTATAAATTTACACTTTTCTTCCAGTGCTGGTGAAAGGCCAGGTCACCACCAAATATTATCGTCTGCTTTCCAAACATGGAGGTTGGGTCTGGGTACAGAGTTACGCTACAATTGTGCACAACAGCCGCTCTTCTAGACCGCACTGCATTGTTAGCGTGAACTACGTCCTCACGTGAGTATCCGGGATCAGCCGATGCTGCCGAGCGTCTACTCATATCTACCTGTCATCATACAGTGGTGTCGCCTAATAATGCAAAACCTGTAGTAAGGCCCTCACCTGTACCATCTGTAACACCGGGTCTGCTTATGTGGCCTATGGGCAGGGTCCTCTCTCCTGTAGAGTATCAGCTCTTATGTGCAGGGTCCTCTCTCCTGTGGAGTGTCAGCTCTTATGTGCAGGGTCCTCTCTCCTGTAGAGTGTCAGCTCTTATGTGTAGGGTCCTCTCTCCTGTAGAGTGTCAGCTCTTATGTGCAGGGTCCTCTCTCCTGTAGAGTGTCAGCTCTTATGTGCAGGGTCCTCTCTCCTGTAGAGTGTCAGCTCTTATGTGCAGGGTCCTCTCTCCTGTAGAGTGTCAGCTCTTATGTGTAGGGTCCTCTCTCCTGTAGAGTGTCAGCTCTTATGTGCAGGGTCCTCTCTCCTGTAGAGAGTCAGCTCTTATGTGCAGGGTCCTCTCTCCTGTAGAGTGTCAGCTCTTATGTGCAGGATCCTCTCTCCTGTAGAGAGTCAGCTCTTATGGGCAGGGTTCTCTCTCCTGTAGAGTGTCAGCTCTTATGTGCAGGGTCCTCTCTCCTGTAGAGTGTCAGCTCTTATGTGTAGGGTCCTCTCTCCTGTAGAGTGTCAGCTCTTATGTGCAGGGTCCTCTCTCATGAAGAGTGTCAGCTCTTATGTGCAGGGTCCTCTCTCCGGTAGAGTGTCAGCTCTTATGTGCAGGGTCCTCTCTCCTGTAGAGTGTCAGCTCTTATGTGCAGGGTCCTCTCTCACGAAGAGTGTCAGTGTAGCGCCCCCACACCGCCGCAGGGCCGAGGGGCACCCGGAGCCGGGCCTCTGGGTCTCAGTCCTGGGGTTGTCACGGTGGCTAGACCCGGTCCGTGGCCCTGTCTGTCAGTGGGGGACGTCCGGTGCAATAAGTGGTGTTGTAACGGTGCAGTTGTGGGGTGCAGGTCGCGGTAAATAACGAGGACACCAGGTTGCAGTCTCTTTACCTCTTTACTGAAGATCTCTGAGTCCTCAGTCCAGAATACGGTTCACCAGGCTGCGCAAGTCCGGCCGGTCCAATGGCACTTCCAGAGTTCTCTTCACAGGAGGAAATCTGTGCCTTCCCCCTAGCGCTATGTGTTGTAGTCCTTCCCTGCTGTGCTTACGGAAAGTACCCCACAACTGTTGTGTCTGTTTCTGATGTTCCCTCACAACTCGATTAGATGATGTTCTGCTAATCCTCCGTCCCTCCCTGAGGTTCGGGTAGGAACGGCACCCGTTTGACGGGTAGGCCTGGAGTTCTTCCGGGACCCTAGAGACGCCCCTCTCCCGCAATTGCCTCCCAAGACTTCATAGGTGATTTGAGTTAGACAGCCCGCCTGAGACTGACTGCCCTGCCGCTGTTTGGAGTATTGCTTGAAGCTGAATGTTATTATACTCCCTCGGCGTTCCGGCCACCGGTAGTGCGCCTCAGTAGGATGTTGCTTCGGTCTTACAGCACGACTCCTACTGGTATTTCTCCTTTTGCGTGATCCCGTTTCTCACTCAGCACAATCTATCTCTCTTCTAATCCTTTCTTGGGCACCGCCGCTACCCAGAGCAGGCACGGTCCCGTTACGTTCGTTCTCGTTGCCAAGCCTCTGTCAGGATCCCACCCCTGACAGAGACCCTACTGTATCTTCCCCTACAACACCCTCTGCCACAAGGTGTTGCCTGGTTCCAACCCAGTCAGCTTCTGATCTAACTTCCTGCCTGACCCCCAGTTTACCCACTATGGTGGGGAGTGGCCTAATGAATAGCACCCTTAGCTCCCCCCGGAGGCCCGGCTGTGAAATGTATTGGTGTCTGTGATACCTGATCAGATGAACTCCTTCAGTGCCATCGGACGCACCATGGCTCCCCATAGTGGCGGAGCCACAGTACTGCAACGACCAGGACTCTGGGGCGCTGCATCAGCTCTTATGTGCAGGGTCCTCTCTCCTGTAGAGTGTCAGCTCTTATGTGCAGGGCCCTCTCTCCTGTAGAGCGTCAGCTCTTATGTGCAGGGTCCTTTCTCCTGTATAGTGTCAGTTCTTATGTGCAGGGTCCTCTCTCCTGTAGAGTGTCAGCTCTTATGGGCAGGATCCTCTCTCCTGTAGAGTGTCAGCTCTTATATGCAGGATCCTCTCTCCTGTAGAGTGTCAGCTCTTATGTGCAGGGTCCTCTCTCCTGTAGAGTGTCAGCTCTTATGTTCATGGTCCTCTCTCCTGTAGAGTGTCAGCTCTTATGGGCAGGGTTCTCTCTCCTCTAGAGAGTCAGCTCTTATGTGCAGGGTCCTCTCTCCTGTAGAGTGTCAGCTCTTATGTGCAGGATCCTCTCTCCTGTAGAGTGTCAGCTCTTATGGGCAGGGTCCTCTCTCCTGTAGAGAGTCAGCTCTTATGTGCAGGGTCCTCTCTCCTGTAGAGTGTCAGCTCTTATGTGCATGGTCCTTTCTCCTGTAGAGTGTCAGCTCTTATGGGCAGGGTCCTCTCTCCTGTAGAGAGTCAGCTCTTATGTGCTGGATCCTCTCTCCTGTAGAGTGTCAGCTCTTATGTGCAGGGTCATCTCTCCTGTAGAGAGTCAGCTCTTATGTGCAGGATCCTCTCTCCTGTAGAGTGTCAGCTCTTATGTGCAGGGTCCTCACTCCTGTAGAGTGTCAGCTCTTATGTGCAGGATACTCTCTCCTGTAGAGTGTCAGCTCTTATGTACAGGGTCCTCTCTCCTGTAGAGTGTCAGCTCTTATGTGCAGGGTCCTCTCTCCTGTACAGTGTCAGCTCTTATGTGCAGGGTCCTCTCTCCTGTAGAGTGTCAGCTCTTATGTGCAGGTCCTCTCTCCTGTAGAGTGTCAGCTCTTATGTACAGGGTTCTCTCTCCTGTAGAGTGTCAGCTCTTATGTGCAGGGTCCTCTCTCCTGTACAGTGTCAGCTCTTATGTGCAGGATCCTCTCTCCTGTAGAGTGTCAGCTCTTATGTGCAGGATCCTCTCTCCTGTATAGTGTCAGCTCTTATGTGCAGGGTCCTCTCTCCTGTAGAGTGTCAGCTCTTATGTGCAGGGTCCTCTCTCCTGTAGAGTGTCAGCTCTTATGTGCAGGATCCTCTCTCCTGTACAGTGTCAGCTCTTATGTGCAGGGTCCTCTCTCCTGTAGAGTGTCAGCTCTTATGTGCAGGATCCTCTCTCCTGTAGAGTGTCAGCTCTTATGTGCAGGGTCCTCTCTCCTGTAGAGTGTCAGCTCTTATGTGCAGGATCCTCTCTCCTGTAGAGTGTCAGCTCTTATGTGCAGGGTCCTCTCTTCTGTACAGTGTCAGCTCTTATGTGCAGGGTCCTCTCTCCTGTATAGTGTCAGCTCTTATGTGCAGGATCCTCTCTCCTGTAGAGTGTCAGCTCTTATGTGCAGGGTCATCTCTCCTGTAGAGAGTCAGCTCTTATGTGCAGGATCCTCTCTTATGTAGAGTGTCAGCTCTTATGTGCAGGGTCCTCTCTCCTGTACAGTGTCAGCTCTCATGTGCAGGGTCATCTCTCCTGTAGAGAGTCAGCTCTTATGTGCAGGATCCTCTCTCCTGTACAGTGTCAGCTCTTATGTGCAGGGTCCTCTCTCCTGTATAGTGTCAGCTCTTATGTGCAGGATCCTCTCTCCTGTAGAGTGTCAGCTCTTATGTGCAGGGTCCTCTCTCCTGTACAGTGTCAGCTCTTATGTGCAGGATCCTCTCTCCTGTAGAGTGTCAGCTCTTATGTGCAGGGTCCTCTCTCCTGTACAGTGTCAGCTCTCATGTGCAGGGTCCTCTCTCCTGTACAGTGTCAGCTCTTATGTGCAGGGTCCTCTCTCCTGTATAGTGTCAGCTCTTATGTGCAGGATCCTCTCTCCTGTAGAGTGTCAGCTCTTATGTGCAGGGTCATCTCTCCTGTAGAGAGTCAGCTCTTATGTGCAGGATCCTCTCTCCTGTAGAGTGTCAGCTCTTATGTGCAGGGTCCTCTCTCCTGTACAGTGTCAGCTCTTATGTGCAGGGTCCTCTCTCCTGTAGAGTGTCAGCTCTTATGTGCAGGGTCCTCTCTCCTGTAGAGTGTCAGCTCTTATGTGTAGGGTCCTCTCTCCTGTAGAGTGTCAGCTCTTATGTGCAGGGTCATCTCTCCTGTAGAGAGTCAGCTCTTATGTGCAGGATCCTCTCTCCTGTAGAGTGTCAGCTCTTATGTGCAGGGTCATCTCTCCTGTAGAGAGTCAGCTCTTATGTGCAGGATCCTCTCTCCTGTAGAGTGTCAGCTCTTATGTGCAGGGTCCTCTCTCCTGTAGAGTGTCAGCTCTTATGTGCAGGATCCTCTCTCCTGTAGAGTGTCAGCTCTTATGTGCAGGGTCCTCTCTCCTGTACAGTGTCAGCTCTTATGTGCAGGGTCCTCTCTCCTGTATAGTGTCAGCTCTTATGTGCAGGATCCTCTCTCCTGTAGAGTGTCAGCTCTTATGTGCAGGGTCATCTCTCCTGTAGAGAGTCAGCTCTTATGTGCAGGATCCTCTCTCCTGTAGAGTGTCAGCTCTTATGTGCAGGGTCCTCTCTCCTGTACAGTGTCAGCTCTTATGTGCAGGGTCCTCTCTCCTGTAGAGTGTCAGCTCTTATGTGCAGGGTCCTCTCTCCTGTAGAGTGTCAGCTCTTATGTGTAGGGTCCTCTCTCCTGTAGAGTGTCAGCTCTTATGTGCAGGGTCATCTCTCCTGTAGAGAGTCAGCTCTTATGTGCAGGATCCTCTCTCCTGTAGAGTGTCAGCTCTTATGTGCAGGGTTCTCTCTCCTGTAGAGTGTCAGTTCTTATGTGCAGGGTCCGCTCTCCTGTAGAGTGTCAGCTCTTATGTGCAGGATCCTCTCTTCTGTAGAGTGTCAGCTCTTATGTGCAGGGTCCTCTCTCCTGTAGAGTGTCAGCTCTTATGTGCAGGATCCTCTCTCCTGTAGAGTGTCAGCTCTTATGTACAGGGTCCTCTCTCCTGTAGAGCGTCAGCTCTTATGTGCAGGATCCTCTCTTCTGTAGAGTGTCAGTTCTTATGTGCAGGGTCCTCTCTCTCCTGTAGAGTGTCAGCTCTTATGTGCAGGATCCTCTCTCCTGTAGAGTGTCAGCTCTTATGTGCAGGGTCCTCTCTCCTGTAGAGTGTCAGCTCTTATGTGCAGGGTCCTCTCTCCTGTAGAGTGTCAGCTCTTCTGTGCAGGCTCCTCTCTCCTGTAGAGTGTCAGCTCTTATGTGCAGGGTCCTCTCTCCTGTAGAGTGTCAGCTCTTATGTGCAGGATCCTCTCTCCTGTAGAGTGTCAGCTCTTATGTGCAGGATCCTCTCTTCTGTAGAGTGTCAGCTCTTATGTGCAGGATCCTCTCTTCTGTAGAGTGTCAGTTCTTATGTGCAGGGTCATCTCTCCTGTAGAGTGTCAGCTCTTATGTGTAGGGTCCTCTCTCCTGTAGAGTGTCAGCTCTTATGTGCAGGATCCTCTCTTCTGTAGAGTGTCAGTTCTTATGTGCAGGGACCTCTCTCCTGTAGAGTGTCAGCTCTTATGTGTAGGGTCCTCTCTCCTGTAGAGTGTCAGTTCTTATGTGTAGGGTCCTCTCTCCTGTAGAGTGTCAGCTCTTATGTGTAGGGTCCTCTCTCCTGTAGAGTGTCAGCTCTTATGTGCAGGGTCCTCTCTCCTGTAGAGTGTCAGCTCTTATGTGCAGGGTCCTCTCTCCTGTAGAGTGTCAGCTCTTATGTGTAGGGTCCTCTCTCCTGTAGAGTGTCAGCTCTTATGTGCAGGGTCCTCTCTCCTGTAGAGTGTCAGCTCTGTAGAATATGTTGGTGGATTATGATATATATATGATGTAGTAACTTATTATGATAACAATCAAGGTAGATAAATAATCCCTCACAGTCCGGATCTGTAAGCATTTAGAGAATGTGTCCTCAGCAGAGATGGATAAGCCGCATCCTATAAACAGTGCAATCAATCTGTAATTACCGAATCAGACACTTGCCATGTAATTTTCATGATGTGCAAACAGATGACGCAATAAGTATTCACTGCGTTTAGACCAAGTATTAATCAAAAACATCCGACCAACCAAAACCTGGCTCCTACATAAGGAAGAGAAGAAGGATATGAGCAAAAGAACAAGCACAAGGGTAACAAAATGTTAAAATTACAAAATTAATTTATTTTAAGCCAAATCCACGACCCCAATTTCTAGTGGAATGATGAATCTAGAGACATTACACTCGATCTACCTACTGATTTTAGAAGATTATGATATGATATGGTAGAACTTTTACATCCTTTTGTATGAACCGTGATCGGAGATAACTCTGATCTTGGCCAATCTTACCCTAGTTGTGAATATAGGAAACTTTATAACATCATATTAGAGAAACATGCTTCTTTCTATACATACGAGACACTTCTTCTCCCCCCTCTGCCCGATAAACTCATAATTTATTCTTAAAATAATCAAAATCAGTTTTGCTCAAGACAGTCTGGATCACTTGCTCACTGTCCCTCCTGTATGTGTGTGCTGTGTATGGGAGACATCATAGCAGCCAGTCTCTACCCACCAGCTCTGAGACAACTGAAAAGAGAGAGCTCCTATAAAGGGGGAAGTTGCAGAATATGTAATATGGTGCGGGTGAAGCACTCGTCTCCTGTATTTACGCCCTGGCACATTATTTGGCAGTATGGATCTTGGCTGGGTGTGTGAAGGTTTTGCGCCCGTGCAAGCTGCCTGTAGCCGGTGGTGTTGGCTGTCCAGGACCAGATGTTCCACAGTTCAATAACAGTTCCAAAACCCAGTGTTTACTGAACAGTAACATGGTAAGGGTAATGTACAGGGGATTGCGGGTACAAAGTTTCTTTCACAGTAAGAAGCATTTTAATCCCCACAGTTTCCTTCCTCTGTAGTGTCCTCCAGGGCTGGTGAAGCTCACCTTCGCCCTACTTCATCACAAGCGAACTTGTCGCCACAGTCCTGATCAGGGGTGGATTAAGGGTAGCCAGGGCCCTGGGCTGTTCAGACACTGTGGGCCCCCGGTCATGTGACGTGGGTCATGTGACAGGGGTCATGTGACGGGGGTCATGATATACCTGAACCAGATTATTCCAGAAAAATGGCCGGGCCCTACTCTACTGCAACCTATTAAATATTTGTTAAAATATGCAATACAATTTAGGTATATTTTGACCAATATCACATAAAAGGAACAAATACCACCGCACCATGTCAAGACCACATATTACCACCACTTGGTGACTAAATAGCACATACAAGGGACAAATACCACAACACCATTTCCAGACCACATATTACCACCACATAGTGACTGAATACTACAATACTGATCAGTAATAATAAAAAAAACAAAAAAAAACAAAACACAGTACTATCACCATAAGTGCCAGTATTCACAGGAGATCTGTACTTAGTATGCAGTGTCTGTGTAGAGGTAATACAGCAATCACTGGTGACATTATACACAGGAGCTCTGTATATAGTATACAGTGTATAGTGTCAGTGTATAGGTAACACTGACTCACCAGTGACGTCTCTAGGTGAAGTCCTTCATCTTTCATCCAGCACAGACCGCCATCATTTCTTCCAGCCAGGACTCGTTTCTGCAGGAAATAACACAGTTATCTCGAGCTCCGCTTGCAGAACACATTACTTAATTTTTCACAACTTCTACATTACACCACATGAAGAAAAAAAGGCGATATAGTGTCACTCTGCACAGTAACAGGACCGCCCCCCCATTTAAAACAGTATACTCAAAAAATAAAATAAATACATCACTGCAGTAATAATATCCCTTAATTAGCCCCTATGGTAATAATATTCCCCATCCTGGCCCCGTTTATCTCATTCCTGGCTCCAGCCATATGTTCTCGCATCCTGCCCTCATGAGTATCCATTCTACACCATATGATCTCCCCATCCTGCCCCATCTGTCTCCATCGTATTCTCCTGCCCCATGATCCAATCCTGCCTCATGTCTTTCATTCTGCCCCGTGTCTCCAGTCATGCCCCATATCTACATTCTGCCCATGCCTCCAGTCCTGCCCCCAGTGTGTCCAGCATATTACCCCCAGTGTGTCCAGCATATTGCCCCAGTGTCCAGCAATCTGCCCCAGTATTCCAGCAATCTGCCCCAGTGTGTCCAGCAATCTGCCCCAGTGTGTCCAGCATATTACCCCCAGTGTGTCCAGCAATCTGCCCCAGTATGTCCAGCATATTGCCCCAGAGTGTCCAGCATTGCCCCCAGTGTGTCCAGCATTCTGCCCCAGTGTGTCCAGCATTCTGCCCCAGTGTGTCCAGCATATTATTTACCCCCAGTGCGTCCAGCATGTTACGCCCAGTGTGTCCAGCATATTACCCCCAGTGTGTCCAGCATATTACCCCCAGTGTGTCCAGCATATTTCCTCCAGTGTGTCCAGCATATTGCCCCCAGTGTGTCCAGCATATTGCCCCCAGTGTGTCCAGCATATTACCCCCAGTGTGTCCAGCATATTACCCCCAGTGTGTCCAGCATATTACCCCCAGTGTGTCCAGCATATTACCCCAGTGTGTCCAGCATATTACCCCCAGTGTGTCCAGCAATCATCTGCCCCAGTGTGTCCAGCATTGCCCCCCAGTGTGTCCAGCAATCTGCCCCAGTGTCCTCCAGCATTGCCCCAGTGTGTCCAGCTATCATCTGCCCCAGTGTGTCCTCCGGCTCCAGCATATTGCCCCCAGTCAGACAGTGTCACTGACTGTCCAGCATTCTGGCCCACCCGGATTGCCGTTAGTTAGCAAAAAATACAAAACAAAAAAACAAACAAACCGAGTTCTCCTCACCTGACCAGCGCTCCAGGTGGCGAGCTCCCTCCAGCAGCGCGCACTCGCCAGCAACTGACAATGACGTCAGACGCCGGCAACGTGTGCGCTGCGCCTGCGCCCGACTTCAGCTGCCAGCCTCCAATTGGCTGGTGGCTGTTGTTAATGAAGCGCCCCCACACCGCCGCAGGGCCGAGGGGTATCCGGAGCCGGGCCTCTGGGTCTCAGTCCTGGGGTTGTCACGGTGGCTAGACCCGGTCCGTGGCCCTATCTGTCAGTGGGGGACGTCCAATGCAATAAGTGGTGTTGTAACGGTGCAGTTGTGGGGTGCAGGTCGCGGTAAATAACGAGGACACCAGGTTGCAGTCTCTTTACCTCTTTACTGAAGATCTCTGAGTCCTCAGTCCAGAATACGGTTCACCAGGCTGCGCAAGTCCGGCCGGTCCAATGGCACTTCCAGAGTTCTCTTCACAGGAGGAAATCTGTGCCTTCCCCCTAGCGCTATGTGTTGTAGTCCTTCCCTGCTGTGCTTACGGAAAGTACCCCACAACTGTTGTGTCTGTTTCTGATGTTCCCTCACAACTCGATTAGATGATGTTCTGCTAATCCTCCGTCCCTCCCTGAGGTTCGGGTAGGAACGGCACCCGTTTGACGGGTAGGCCTGGAGTTCTTCCGGGACCCTAGAGACGCCCCTCTCCCGCAATTGCCTCCCAAGACTTCATAGGTGATTTGAGTTAGACAGCCCGCCTGAGACTGACTGCCCTGCCGCTGTTTGGAGTATTGCTTGAAGCTGAATGTTATTCTACTCCCTCGGCGTTCCGGCCACCGGTAGTGCGCCTCAGTAGGATGTTGCTTCGGTCTTACAGCACGACTCCTACTGGTATTTCTCCTTTTGCGTGATCCCGTTTCTCACTCAGCACAATCTATCTCGCTTCTAGTCCTTTCTTGGGTCCCGCCGCTTCCCGGAGCTGGCGCGGACCCGTTACGTTCTTTTCAATGCCAAGCCTCTGTCAGGATCCCACCCCTGACAGAGACCCTACTGTCTCTTCCTCCACAACACCCTCTGCCACTAGGTGTTGCTTCGTCCAATCCAGTCAGCTTTCTCCTCTAACTTCCTGCCTGACCCCCAGTTTACCCACTATGGTGGGGAGTGGCCTAATGAATAGCACCCTTAGCTCCCCCCGGAGGCCCGGCTGTGAAATGTATTGGTGTCTGTGATACCTGATCAGATGAACTCCTTCAGTGCCATCGGACGCACCATGGCTCCCCATAGTGGCGGAGCCACAGTACTGCAACGACCAGGACTCTGGGGCGCTGCACTCTCCCCTGGTTAAACACAGTACTCCGGGACTGGGAAGAAAACAACAATACAAGTTAGCAAAAAGACATACAATTTTGTTGAGTGCAATGACAATAAGTATACTTGAACAGGCTTCCCTTTATGGGAGGTAAGGACACTTGAACGTTACAAACATGGCAAAAATATCATAGCAACATGCTATAATTAACTTTTCTTACCCAACCGGGTATTCTACTAAGTGCAAACATTATTGAACAATAATTTAACTTTGCCTTTAAGGACATACACTCTTTATCCACTAAAGACCTTCCTATAATCACATTATAAGGCATTTTAACTTTCTCATTCTCCTACTTTGGATCTGCAGGACCGCCTGTCCTATTGGCACCAGACCTACTGCCTCTCCTTTCTGTTACAGGACCGCCCCGTTCAGCCAGGGCCTACTGCCTTTTCAACTACTATACATAGTATAGGACATAACATACTTTCCGTTTTAGAAGCTTTGAGCCATCTACGTATGGCTCCTAGGAGGACTCACTACCTAACCCCTACGGGTTCACTTTCTGTCCTCTGTAACACATTACTAACTCTTTCTTAACTTTCTATGGAGGACTCAGGGTTTACCTTCTATCCCCATTTTCTTATCAACATTATCAACTATCTTCTTAGATCATCAACCTTCATTAGTACTTTCTTACTTCCGACTATGCAGGACATTCTGTCTACCCCTAGGGGCCTACTGCACCTTCCTTCTGTCTCTCAATCTTTCTTCTAAGGAACATTATCAACATTTCTTTACAGTTAACCAGTTGGATACATATAACTTTTACATGTAAGTATCATCATTTTCTCTTATCAAACATCTTTGCTATCTATCAGTCTTAAAGCAATACCATTTCTTTAAGTGCAACACGTGAACATCCCCTTTAAGAGGGAACCAAGTCTTTAGGAGGTAGCATTTGTTCTCTAGCTACCAGTCCTTTCTCAGCAAAAGCTCCGGTATGGTATCTTCACAAAGAGTCTTTAAGTAAAACCAGTAGGAAACACCCTTAAGAAGGTGTAAACTATTTACAAAGAAGAGTTTGTATCATGCACGGTCCATGATTACTGCAGTTCTTTCAACTTGTGCAAACTTGAGGAAAAATAAACAAACAAGAAGGATCCCGGGTCAGCAGAGGGATCCCTAGGAATTAACCCTGGACGGGTTTAGCAGCAAACAATCAGGAAACAAACAGTTAAACCAAGAACTATATACATTTTTAAAGCAGTCATGCTTACTCATTCTTCGGGGAGGAAGGTGGTTTCCTCCCGGGCCTCACCAGACCAACGGGTCGTCCGACTGGTTCCAGGATCGGGTCCCGCCCGAACAGCGACAGGATCCCTCGCCGGGATGTTCTTTTCGCTGAAGCTCCGGCACGCCCCCAAGGTGCATGGTAAGTTCGGGTGCTCCGTTGTTCTTCGGGGCCAGGTTCAGCGGCCTTTTCAGCGGGAGATTTATCCTCCGGTGTTCTGGCAGTGGCTTGTAGTGTGACGCACCGCTGGACGCCCCGCGCCATCCAGCCAGCCTCTCCCATGGCTCTCCTCCATCTGGTATAAGTTACCGCATCACCAGGCTCCAGATCGCGAGGGAATCGTCCTTCACAAGGCTCCACCTCCTCCCGGTCCACATGAACTTGTAGCGGCTCTCCAATCTCCTGTATAACCCCGCGTCCATGTTGAGGGTTGAAAGAGACCACCACACCCCAATGAGACAAGGGGGGCTCCGCAACGGAGGTTAAATCAATCTGGGCTGCCGGTTGTGGTCGGTTCCGCCATGCAGCCATCAAGCGCCGCAGGTGCTCAGCCTCCGGCAGGATCTTCATGCCCTGTGCCTGTAGCGTACCTTCAGCCGCGGCCGGGTGGGAAGGAGCAGGGGACACCGGAGATAGGTGGACTTCTGTGGGCCGACCTAGCCGAGCAAGTACGCGAGCATCGGCCTCCACGCGTCGCGCTATCTGGCGAGCTTCGGCTGCAGCTACACACTCCTCTGATGGTGGCAAGGGGGGTCGGCCCATCGGTAGCCCCGTGAGGGTCAGTCCCCGCAACGCTGGTGCATCTGGGGCTGTGTCAAGCGGTGCAGCCTCAGGCTGGATCGGGTCAGTCCCCCGCGGAATTCTCGGTGTCGCCATCTTTGCTCCTTCTTCGGTGTCTTCTTCCCGCGGTCTCTTTCGTGGGCGGCCCCGTCTCCATGGTCTCCACCCTCCAAACAGGATTAGGAGGCGGACCTCGGCTGTTGACGGACACGTCCTCAGGACCAAGAAATGTTTAGACTGGGCGGCCATTGTTCTTCGCGCTCTCTAGCTTGTCTACGCCTACTCCACACCCCTCTTCTCTTCCGGCGCTCTCCTCAGCGTTGCAATGGCGGCGGATTTTGGCGGCAAGTGGCGCAGCACACAGTCTTTGTAATAAAGTACAGTCCAAGCACAACAAATCACAGTTCCAAGGCACACATGACCTGATTCTTCAGGCTTAAGTAAATCCTGTTCGTGACGCCAAGTTTGAAGCGCCCCCACACCGCCACAGGGCCGAGGGGTACCCGGAGCCGGGCCTCTGGGTCTCAGTCCTGGGGTTGTCACGGTGGCTAGACCCGGTCCGTGGCCCTATCTGTCAGTGGGGGACGTCCAATGCAATAAGTGGTGTTGTAACGGTGCAGTTGTGGGGTGCAGGTCGCGGTAAATAACGAGGACACCAGGTTGCAGTCTCTTTACCTCTTTACTGAAGATCTCTGAGTCCTCAGTCCAGAATACGGTTCACCAGGCTGCGCAAGTCCGGCCGGTCCAATGGCACTTCCAGAGTTCTCTTCACAGGAGGAAATCTGTGCCTTCCCCCTAGCGCTATGTGTTGTAGTCCTTCCCTGCTGTGCTTACGGAAAGTACCCCACAACTGTTGTGTCTGTTTCTGATGTTCCCTCACAACTCGATTAGATGATGTTCTGCTAATCCTCCGTCCCTCCCTGAGGTTCGGGTAGGAACGGCACCCGTTTGACGGGTAGGCCTGGAGTTCTTCCGGGACCCTAGAGACGCCCCTCTCCCGCAATTGCCTCCCAAGACTTCATAGGTGATTTGAGTTAGACAGCCCGCCTGAGACTGATTGCCCTGCCGCTGTTTGGAGTATTGCTTGAAGCTGAATGTTATTCTACTCCCTCGGCGTTCCGGCCACCGGTAGTGCGCCTCAGTAGGATGTTGCTTCGGTCTTACAGCACGACTCCTACTGGTATTTCTCCTTTTGCGTGATCCCGTTTCTCACTCAGCACAATCTATCTCGCTTCTAGTCCTTTCTTGGGTCCCGCCGCTTCCCGGAGCTGGCGCGGACCCGTTACGTTCTTTTCAATGCCAAGCCTCTGTCAGGATCCCACCCCTGACAGAGACCCTACTGTCTCTTCCTCCACAACACCCTCTGCCACTAGGTGTTGCTTCGTCCAATCCAGTCAGCTTTCTGATCTAACTTCCTGCCTGACCCCCAGTTTACCCACTATGGTGGGGAGTGGCCTAATGAATAGCACCCTTAGCTCCCCCCGGAGGCCCGGCTGTGAAATGTATTGGTGTCTGTGATACCTGATCAGATGAACTCCTTCAGTGCCATCGGACGCACCATGGCTCCCCATAGTGGCGGAGCCACAGTACTGCAACGACCAGGACTCTGGGGCGCTGCACTAACTATTGATGTGCGGACGCGCGCCCGCACGTCAATAGGAAACCACCGCAGTGCCAGTAGGGGACCGGTGAGCAGATGAGATGGGGCCCGATGTGGGCCCCCTCTCTCTGCCCACCGCGCCCATTAATGATACGCCAGTTAGGGCACGGGCACATCGGGCAGTAATGCCCTGATGGCGGCGGGCAATCTGTGCGGTAGCCCAAGGCTCCCCCACACCACTGGGCCCTGGGCTACCGCCCATATTGACCCTCTTATAATCCGCCCCTGGTCCTGATCAACAGTCTCTCTATTCAGTTAGTGGTTCCGCGTCCTATTTCTTCCTTTACTGGTGCCCTGGATCTACCGCTCGGGACCCCCATTAGTCTCTTAAACATAGTCCTGTTTAGGTCCGTTACCTTCAGCATTTCTTAAGCTCAGGGTTCTCATTGTCGTATCCAAGGACGCCTTTACGAAAGTTCACTCTGTCTTGTCAGTAACTCAGGATCTCACTATCCCTTACCTCAGTCTCCTCTTGGTATGGATCCCCCCCTTGGCAGCACTGCTCACTTTACACTCTAAACTCCAACTCCTTAATTACAGGAAGCAGTGACTTGTCCTAACACTAAGACCCACCCACTATGGAGTAGTCCCAAACATTAACTTTTACCTTACCATAACATCACTACCTGAACTAAGGTCAGCTATCTTATTCTTCCTACAGTCACTTGCAAAAGTATTCACTCCCTTGGCTTTTTACCTATTTTGTTACATAACAGCAAAAAATATTTTTGTAATCCAATTTGTGTGTGATGCATCAACACTAGATAGTCTAAGTTGGTGAAGTGAAGTGAGGAAAATAAATGCATAAATTAAATTTACTGAATCAAATAACTAAACACTGGCATGTGCACATGTGTTCACACCTTTTGTGATGAAGCCCCTAAAAATTTCTGGTGCAAGCAATTCCTTTCATAAGTCCCATGCTTAGTGACAGAACGTCCGCGTGTGCAATCTAAATGTCACATGTCTGTCAGTATATGCGCTTTTCCTTTTCTGAAAGGCCACAGAGGCTGCAACACCATTAACAAGAGGCACCACTAACCAAACACGATGAAGACAAATGAGATCACATAACAACACCACGAAGACCAAGGAGATCTCCAAACATCACCATGAAGACCAAGGAGATCTCCAAACAAGTGAGGGACAACTTTGTTGAGAGGAACAAGTCAGGGTTGGGTTATAAAAAATATCCCAATCTCTGATGATCCTCCCCAAACACCATCAAATCCATTATTATCAAATGGAAAGAACATGGTACCACAACAAACCTGCCAAGAGAGGGCCGTCCACCAAAACTCTCAGCCCGGGCAAGGAGGGCATTAGTCAGAGAGGCAGCACAGAGACCAAAGGTAACCCTGAAGGAGCTACGGAGTTCCCAAGCAGAGACCACAATAAGTTATACACTCCAAAGAGGTGGCCTTTATGGAAACGTGGACAGAACATACCTTTGCTTACACACACAAATTGTATGGCTCGTTTTGAGTTTCTCAAAAGACATGTAGGAGACTCCTGAAATGTATGGAGGAAGGTGCTGTGGTCAAATGGGACCAAAATTGATCTTTTTGGCCACCAAGGTAAACACTATATCTGGCGTCAAACTAACACAGCTAATTTTCATAAGCACCTGAGGGAAAGCAGATCTCTGTGGGCTGATATTAATATTCTGAAAAAGGGGCCATTAGCCCTAAATGTTCCCAGGCTATTAAAGGGAAACTGTCAGCAAGATTGTGCACTGTAACCTAGAGACAGTGTCAGGTCGTTATACTGATTATAATGATACCTGGTGATGAAATCCGTCTTGTGGTTGTTGTGTTATGTTTATTTTCAGTTTTGAGGTAATGATATGCTCGTGCTCCTGTCGGGGGGTCTTCATGTGGTGCTCTGATTATGGCTTCTGACACGTCAAACAAAATAATTATATGCACAATAGATATGCGATCAGATATGCCACTGCTGGCCCCTGCCTGCAGAAGGTTTCTACTGTTTCCAAGATATATATAATATTCATTATGTAAACAAGGGACAGGTCAGTGACCAATCAGTGACCTGTCAGAGGCCATACACATGAATACCTAATCAGAGCACCACATGAAGACCCCCCACAGGCCGCCCCGGAGCACGATCATATCATTAACTCAAAACTGAAAATAAAGATTAAACAACAACCACAAGACGGGTTTCATCACTAGGTATCATTGTAATCAGTATAACGGCGGTGACCTGACACTGTCTGGAGGTTACTGAGCACAATACTGCTGACAGGATCCCTTTAATAACAGCTCACAGCTGTTTGCTTTGCCTTTACTGATGAATTTGACATCAACACAGGTCAATGAAGCTGCATTCACAGGCTCAGCTCAGTGTATCCTGGATGCCAGGCTGAACAGTCGCATCATGCCACCATTCAGCAAGACATCCAGATGAGGCAGAAATGGATTACGACGTGTGACAAATAGACATTGTCGACGAACAGGTGAATGTTTTTTTTTTATAATTTTCATTTTTACAGTAATAAATGGGAAAATGAGAGTGAGGTGTGTTTATTTCAATTAAAGGACTTTATTCTCGCTGTCTTTTTTACAATATGACTATGGGGTTAGTAATAGGAACACCAGTAATAGGGGCACCTTATAGACGCCTCTCCATTACTAACCCCTGGGTGTGATGTCAGTTGGCAATACAAAGCTGACATCAACTCCAACCCTTTTACCCCACTTTCCACCGCACCACAACAAGTAAGAAGAGCAAAGCTAAGCTCCAGATTTGGTGCATCTTATGGATATACAATTTCTGGGGCACTTGAGGGCTGATGTTGCTAGCCTGGGAGGGGGACCAATATCTATGGTCCCTTCCTTGGCTATTAATATCAGCCCACAGCTGTCTGTTTAGCCTTTGCTGGTTAGAATTTATAGGGTGATCCTACATCATTTTTTTTCTGGGGTCCCCATAAACTAACCAGTAAAGGCTAAGCAAACAGCTGTGAGCTGTTATTATTTGCATTGGAACCTTTTGGGATATTGTCTCCTTTCCTAGGTTAATAACATCAGCCTCCAGCCGTGGGCTGTCCTTCTGCTGGTTATCAAAATTACGCAGGAGCCATTTTTTTTTATTTAATTCATAATTTTACACACAATAGACATAGTGGGTGCTGAATACACTCCCATCATTGTCGCCTGGTCACGCTGAGCTCAGGGTCACCAAGCAGCAATAATCATGATCCGATGGTGTGCGCACCATCACTGAATACAGTGTGTGTGCGTATTTCCATATTTACGGTCCCTAAAATACAGACTGCATACAGACTTGAAAAACAGATGTGTGATGGGAGTCTAATACACATGATGCCATTTGTGTCTTCAGGGGTAGGAAAGTGACAGCCATTTTCCACCATCCTTATAAATACAAGTTGTATAATTGCCAGAAGTAGTAAAAATGTCACTTGAAACGACAGATATAATTGAAATGTTTTGCACATTTATTATATATATACAAATATAAGAACAATATCACGATCATGTGTCTTGGTGATGATTTTCTACAAAATGTCTGTCTTTTGTCCTTTCTGTGCAGAGATATAGAATATAAAGAGCTGCAGTTGTCTTTGGAGCAGTTGACTGTTTCAAAAGCCACATTTCCCTGTCGGAGCTCCATGACTACCTCACAGGAGGCGCGGAAGCCCACCAAGCTAAAAGCTGCGAAGGTCAAGACAAAGCAGACACGATCCAATCCCTACCCACAGGTAAATCCCGTCTTGCATGACCTTAGAAGTCATGGAATAATCATCTATGGGGGATTAAGTTTGGTCAAGTAGAGTTGTAGATGGTCCTGGTATATTGTCTCAGATTTAGACACATTAAATATAGGGATATGGATGTTGTAAAGTTGAAAAAAATGTTATAAAAGGATTATGACTGGTTTAAAAAAGTGAAAAAAACAAACAAATCCCACTCTCACCTACCCTCGACTAAAGCAGCTCCTATTCCCATGCGTGCTCCATCCCTACTGGTCTCTACTCTCTGGTCCCATCATGATTGACCAAAAATGATAGCACTGGAGTTGGGTCCACAGTGCAGTCAGTGATTCGCTGAGTTGGCCCTTCCTCCCATTAGTTCCAAAAAAATATTTAGTTTTGAAAGGACCAATTCTTGATTATAATTTTCATGATTTTTTTTTTCCTTCCAGCAATATGGACCTTTCCATGGTGAAAAGTTGGACTGTGCCCAATTTGGAAGTTGGAAAGGAAACTCAGCAATAAACGCCACAGTTAACCAGGAACCGAACAGCCATACAGAAAATAGTGAACTCGTATACACCCCGACCTACAGCCTGCCATTCCCTTACCACTACGGACACTTTTCGGTGGACTCTCACGTGTTGAGTACCAAGAAACAAGTCATGCCTACGAGATTTGGTCAGTCTCAAGGTTCGCCTTGTGAAGTCGCAAGATTTTTCTTTGGCACGTTACAGACAGGCGGGGAATGTCACTGGCGTTACTCGAACTCAGTCGTGCCAAACTCTCCGCCAAAAACTGCTCACGATCAACCAAACCAGATGCGTCATAACCTTTCTCCGAGCTACGATGGTAAGTTGTTATAAGCCTAAATAGAGGAAGCTTTACTAAGAAAATTGTACAGAAAATTGGATTACATTGTATGTACCAACCTTAATAAGGGTTTTTAACCCTTTTGAGGTCTACCTTGACAAGTTTTGACATGAAACAAGTATGACTGAGCGAGGAAAAAAATGGATCATATCTGACCATCATTATTCCAAAACAATAAATGAGAGGGTCAGAAAATCCTATCCTTCTTATTATCTTTATATTATATTCATAACTATATAGTTAGCCATCTTGACACAATTTTTTCAACAGGTTTTAAGAGCCTAATTTATGGCAGACCCGATGGCCATTGTTAGATCCCTGCATGTTATAGGAATTTATCAATACCCTGACATGTTTCCAGAATGCTAGGATGGGTCTGGTCCTCATTGGCAGCTGGATCAGGGCAGTCTTTACTTCTATGGCTGGACTCCTCTTCCCGGCATGCTAGGCCCCTCTTGAGCCTACTAGGACCCTCGTTGTCATGATGTGTGTGGTGCCATGACATCAGGTGACTATCTAAGCACAAGACACACCCAGGATGCCATGCCGATAATGCCGGCTGAAGGAGAGGAGACTTCCCTGACCTAGCTGCCTTGGATTGGATGTTGGACCAAGTAAAGGCAAATGTTTTTTGCTCAACCCTAATGCCAGGGTTAAGGGTAATTAGGGAAGGTAGATAGCGTAGGCCCCTCCTGAGGTGCAGTGTTCTGTATCATAAGGTTCTCTGCTCATGGACGTGTGACGAAAACATTGACCGATAAAAGTTAATATTTGAATACAGCTACTTGAGTGTCCGTCAAACAATCCTGGAGATAAAAGCAGCTTTTTTGTCCTAGTTGAAAAAATACTCAGTATCCATCAAACTCCTGAATTGTTATTATGACTTCCACAAACATGTCCTGATGTAATTACTGATGTGGGAAGTGTAAATGTGGGCCGGCATTATGTCACACAAAGCCGCCGCCGCAGCTGATGTTGTGGTTTCTGCAGCTTGATGGATCAGTAAACTCCAAGAAACAGATTAAATGGATATAGCAAACAGACAAGTTTGTTCTGATTAATATTTATGTTAAATGTTCATTTCCTTGACAGATTTCTTGGGTGTAAACATGTAGAGCTTTATATTCCAGAAAGGGCTCACAAGCTTCACAAGAATGTGTTTTATTAACTTGCACGCACCCTTAATTAATTGCTTTGGCCTCGTTGACACTTTGCAAACTTTAACAATATCCAACATTTTGTGTGTATTGCTCCAATGTAAACCTATGTGTTTCTATGGTTACAGACTACAAAAAGGCACTGTGTAGTCGGATCCTGCAGTCATAATCCCCCAACATCTTTCTAACACACATTTGGTAGGAAGTAGGAGTGTAGGATCAGACTACACAAGGTTAGACATACCCACTATTTCTGAATAGAGGATACAGGCAGCCCAGAGGCATAGCTAGGGGGTTCAGCTCAGAGATGGTGAAACTTCCGAGTGGGCCCCTAATGAGGTATATATCGTTGCAAAAACAGTGGCGCACCATAATCTTGGGTAAAGGAGAACCTCAGCACATGACTGCTCTGTTACTGAAAATACATCTCTCTGCAAAGACCAACACTGATATTACCACCACATGGTGACCATAAAGTGGTAGATAACAGTCCTGCAGAACATAAAAGAGATCACAGCACAGTTATAGATGGTGACCTACAGAGGATGTTCTTTCTATGGAGTCATTTACTTTTCCCGTCTTTTCCATCTGGTCGAGGCCGACACAACAACTTCTCCAGCCAGGACTTATCTGCAAAGTTTACAGCAAAGACACATGTGACTTCTCACATTTCCTACCCAGTCCCCATCTATCCCCAACCTGCACTAACTTCTCATCCTGCTGATATCCCAATACTGCTGCCGTATGTGTCCTTATAACTCACCTGCTGTGCGGCACAAAACAGTGCTCCTCTTAGTACCAGTAATAATGCCACCACTGTGCCCCTAACAAAGTATAATGCCTCATTTGTGCCTTGTAGATGGTAAAATTGCCACCTAGAAGATATTAATGCCCTATGCAGGTGCTTTAGAAAACAGTGCCCACACTATGCCCCTAGAAAGTAATAATGCCCTGTGTGCCCTGTGTGTGATGGGCCCACAACTCCTCTTTACACTGTATGATGGCCACCACGGCTCCTCTATACACAGTGTGAAGCCCCCACAGTTCCCCTATATTCAGCATTATGTCCCAACAGCTCCCATATTCACACTATAATGCCCCCAAACTGTATGATGCCCCCACAGTAGTCTACACATTGTAATGTGGCCTCAACTATAGCCCCAACATTGTATGATGGCCCCTTAGCAGCCCTCACTCTATATGAATGTCCCCTTAGTAACACTGTATGATGCAAAAAAGTATATATTTTTTTGGCCCCAAATACAAACATTTAATTATTTAAATAAAAATGTACCTATTAAAAGTTGATGTAGGGAGAAAAAAGCCTTCAATTTCAACACAGATGAGTTTTTTTTTCCTTGGGAGATAAACCACTGCCAGATATTCCTGGCTGGACATGGCTTAATCCCCTCTCCCCATTGAAAAGCATGAATGATGAACTGAGCATTCACATGAATGGGGGAGTTGAGAAAAATACTCCTTGGCAGAAGAACTTTTGGCCAATAACACTCTTAGGTGCGTAGGCACCTTTAAAAGAAATTATATTGACTATAGGTTTATCTTTGTCAACTGGCCTTACATATAAGGTGGTCACCTGCATAGTGCCCCGCTATGGTCAGAAAACATTTTGAAGGACCAGAAACTGCATGGATTGGCCATTAATTTCAATGGCTGCCATTCCATGGTTCAGAATGTAGTGAAGTCCAAGACATGATTTACACTACCGATTACAGTTCTCTGCTTGGGGTTGAAAGAAGTAATGCACCGGTTTAAGCACAAGTTTTTAGGGGTTGACAACCCATTTAGTGTTCATATTCACATTTTATCTGACAATAAGCTCATATTCTTAAACTAACTTTTTTTCTCTCTTGTCAAAAACTCCACCAGCATCCAAAAGGTATATGACAGGGGACAACACTTCTGATGGGTACACAGGATGCTCCTCAACATCATCAAGATCCAACATCCGATATAAAGATGAGCACTATGGTTCAACGATGAAAGGAAGTAAACTGGAAAGCAGAGGAACCCCAACGTATCACACGGTGAAAGAAGAGAACAAGATGGACTTTGGTAGGTACCAGCAGGAGAAGATGGCTGTAAACGAGAAGCACTTTTCAGACTCATTAAACAGTTCTTTTTTGCCAAAGTCAGAATGTCTTCATGCCAAGACTGTAGGACAATTAAACCATCTGCTCCCGAGACCAATGGTCTATGAGCAGACACGAAGGATCTGTATGAAGGAGCCCAAATACGGGCAAGTCAATTTACGTCCAACAGGTTATCATGAACTGGAGAACTCTGATCGAATGTCTGCAAAATTTCCTCACCATAACCCCGAACATGAGCACTTCAAGCCCCGCGGCCAAGTTCCTTATGTCCCTCTAAATTACCACCATGTGTTATCCAAACACGGACCTTGTCAACCATCATCATGCACAGAACGAGAACATGGGACGGAAAACTATTGCTATTCCTCCGAGGAAGCGAACTCGTACATCTACAAAAACCAAAGTCCCTCATCGATTTCTTCTCCGGAAAGCCACCGCGAAGCTGCACTTCCCCATTATATTGGGACTTCGGTCATAATAACCAATGGAAGGTGACAATGGACATTGGGGTTTTGGGCTCGATGATCGAAACTGGAATTATTTGCACAGAAGTGTGAGAAAGCCCTGGTGACCAGTACTTACCAAGAGGAGCTCAAAGGTCGTGAAAGGACAGACCACCGCATGTTCTCTTGGCAAGCCGTATGTAACAGATCCTAAAAGGTCAGAATTATACAACCAGCTTCAGAGCAGCATTGTTACAGATTAATCTCTGGTGTAGACTGCGCCATTTGAGAAGTAATGTGCCAGATCATATTTTCCTCTTCTCCACCGCTCCATGAATAAAAAAAAATAGGGCAGCGGCCGAGACGCACAGCTTCAAATTTAATTATATGAAGGAAACTTTTTTTTTCTTTTCGTCCCCTCAAACAACCTAGCTTAATCCCCAATACCAAAAAGTGAATTTGAGTGCATGACGTGACGGATACATTGTAATGAATTTGGGCGTTTTTACGTTTTTTTTTTTTCTTTAAATTTTCGTATGAATTCGGGAGACACAAACTTATAAAAGTTATTTAATAACTTAACATAATAGGCAATAATCCAAATTAGGGCGGCACAAAATGTCTGAGTTTTTTAAGTTATTCCCAAAATATAGGGAAAGGTAAGGATGTATAAACTTAGAAGATACAGGTCTAAAAAAAATTATTTTCTTTTTTTCTTTTTCTTTTTCTTTTTTTTTTTTTTTTAAGTCAGACAGAGGGGAATTTGTCTGTTCTCTTTATAATAACATTTTTTCTTGGCAGGAAATAAAATACAAGTACCAAAGACATTATTCCTAGGGACAGATCTCCTCTGTGGCTTTAAACCCCATCTGCTTACAGAATATTTAGAAATCTGAACAGGGTAGACATGACCTAAACCGGTGCGATGATGTATTGGGACTATGAAGGGCTGACTATGCAGCTATTAATGTGCAACCTTTTAATAATAAAATAATAATAGTCTTTGTGTATATTAATAATAAACCAAAGTCAAAGAATGACGGCCGTGTTCTGCTTTTTTCTATGTTTTGTGAATCAATATGGTGGAGTACATTTATTTTATTTTATTTTAAATGCAGCATAAATGGGACCTGGGAGTTTCTTGAGTATTAGATATCCTGGATTATTAGAAAATCATAGAAAAGGATTTTACACTCACTTTTAAGAGAAGGGGACCTTCAGGAAGAAAGAACAACATGAAAATTTACTGCAAATTTTTCCACTATGCTGATACCATAGGAGAATGATTTTTTTTAATTATAATTTTTTTCTTCTTTAGTTATCATCACTATCAATATGCTAAAAGAAATCATTTTATTTATTTTTTTTTTTTCATTGGCAACATCTCACAATTGATTAAAGACCCCCCATACACATTAAACAATATCGGTGGGATCAGCTAGTAGTCTAATGTTTATAGGGGCCTCCTGAATATCCCCATATAGATAATGTTGGATTTCCATAGACGGACCTTTTGTTTTCTGGAAGATAGACCGATGCCAGAAAAGTCTGATAGACTGACAACTATCTCTTCCTGTGTTCTCTAACGACAGATCACTTTTCAGCTTTCCTGTGTACTCCGGGGTCGACTGCAGAGGTAACCTCATTATCATTAATGCAGGATTTTAATGAAAGTTATCATATCTACTTTATTGCAAAGTTGGAGGCAAGTAACGCTAAATTACACCATTGACACCATTGATAGGTTCAGCTCCTTCTCCCTCCTACCCCTCTCTGCACAGTAATTACAGAGCATGCCCTCAATACTTTTCCATCGACAATCTGCTTAACTTTCTAAATCGGCTTCAGATCACAAATTCCAGAAACTTGATCTGTTTTTTCAGACTTTATGAGTTGATTACACATTAGACTAAATATCGGTGCGATCGGGCATGACATATAGTCTGATGTGTATGGTGGCATTTCAATTTTTGCCTTAAAAGATATTTTTGGATTTTTAAGTCTATTCTTTGTTCTCTGGAAGATAGGCCAATGCCAGAGGAGCCTCCTAGAGAACACAGGATGAAGTAGCAGTCAGCCAAACGATCGATCACTTTTCAGCTTTTCTGTGTACACCGGGGTTGGGTGCAGAGGTAATCTAATTATCATTAAAGCAGGATTATGATGAAAGTTATAACATCTACTAGAAATGTGAAGCAGAAAACACTAAATGACACAATTGACAATAGATGTTAGTTGCAGCTTCACCTCCCTCTTCCCCCTCCCTGCACAGTAATTAAAGAGCATGCTCGCAATACATTCCCTGCTTAGTTTTCGGCTTCTGGTCTCGAAAATTAAAATCTGAAACGCAAACTGGTTTTTCAGACTTTTTATATTATGGGATGGCAAAATTAAAGAAACGTTACTGGTTAATTGTCAGATTATCATATATTATGTTCAGTGCTTTGGTTATATCATTAGGAAAGGTAAAGAAACTACCTGCATAGAAGCCAAAACAACTTCTCTACGGGCTGTCACCCAGCTTTCCTAAGATGTTGAATGCCATATTTGATAGTACTATTATATTAAAGGATATGGACACCCTATGGGACCGTTTTGGTCTGTTTGGCTTCTGCAGCCTCTATGTTTCACAGTACAAAGTAAACTGCAGAATAAGTTAACAGTGAATCCGTCTCTTCTACTGAACTCTTCTAAGCCTATTGATGGCCACATCCAAGTTGAGAGTTCAGGAGAAGAGAGATAAGAGTTACAGACTCACTGATGGATTCATTGGTAGCCTATTCTGCAATCTACTATGTACTGTAATGCATAAAGGCTGTAGAAACTAAAATATCCAGTTTGCATAATGAAACCCTATTGCAAAAAATGTTGTTTTTTTGCCAAAAATACATGGATTTAAAGCAAAAGAAGCTCCTCATAATAGATCTGCTCTTCTTCATCTCATTTATGCAAAAACAACCACCACAACAAAGCTGAAAAATGTCTGTATATTGACAGTATTAGGGCTCTCTTAGCAGTATATTAGGGAATAGATAAGTATGAATTTCTCTAATAAAATGGTCTATGAGAGCGTAACTATGGCCATTTAAAGAAACAGAGTCCTAATTGACAGAAGAGACACACACATACCCACGTCAGTAACTTGTGACTAGACTATAATTTGTACCGACTCTTTCATTTTTCCTTACGCAGGAATGTGACCTTTATTCATGTAAATGAGCTGGGCCTGAATGGAAACTACTTAAGTATTTTGCTAATTAACAAGTCATGTATTAACAGTTCACTTTCACGTGGCAGGTACAGGCACAACCCGACTTCATATGTAGATGTAGCAGGGCTGAGCGTGTTACTTAACTTTTTTTTAACTTAATTAGGACTTCAAAAAAATTTTCAGGGGGGTTGGGCTCTCTCTCTCTTCAGCTTTGCAAAAAAAAAAAAAAAAGAAAACCTCAGCCTAAGGCCTCATTCAGACGTCCGTTTTTCACGAATGTGTTTTATCATTGCTTTCTGTGGATAGACCATCTACCCACTGTAGTTTATGGGGCCGTTCACATTATTATTTATAATATATATATAAATATATTATTCCATGGCGCGTTACATTTGAGGAGGGGTATACATAATAAAAACAAGTACAATAATCTTAAACAATACAAGTCATAACTGGTACAGGAGGAGAGAGGACCCTGCCCGCGAGGGCTCACAATCTACAAGGGATGGGTGAGAATACAGTAGGTGAGGATAGAGCTGGTCATGCAGCGGTTTGACCGATCGGTGGTTACTGCAGGTTGTAGGCTTGTCGGAAGAGGTGGGTCTTCAGGTTCTTTTTGAAGGTTTCCACGGTAGCTGAGAATCTGATGTGTTGTGGTAGAGAGTTCCAGAGTAGGGGTGATACGCGAGAGAAATCTTGTATACGATTGTGGGAAGAGGAGATAAGAGGGGAGTAGAGAAGGAGATCTTGTGAGGATCGGAGGTTGCGTGTAGGTAAGTACCGGGAGACGAGGTCACAGATGTATAGAGGACACAGGTTGTGGATGGCTTTGTATGTCACAGTTAGGGTTTTGAACTGGAGTCTTTGGGTAATGGGGAGCCAGTGATGGGATTAACAGAGGGGAGAGGCCGGAGAATAGCGGGGGGACAGGTAGATTAGTCAGAAAGCAGAGTTTAGAATAGATTGGAGCGGTGCGAGAGTGTTAGAGGAGAGGCCACAGAGCAGGAGGTTGCAGTAGTCCAGGCAGGAGATGATGAGGGCATGGACTTTTTTTTGCAGATTCTTGGTTGAGGAATGTACGGATCCGGGACATATTTTTTTTGAGTTGAAGTTGGCAGGAAATGGAAAGGGCTTGGATATATGATTTGAAGGAGAGATCAGTGTCGAGGATTACCCCGAGGCAGCGAGGTTGTGGGACTGGGGAGAGTGGGCAGCCATTTACTTTGATGGATAGGTCCGTTGGGGGGGTCGAGTGAGATGGGGGAAAGACAATGAATTCTGTTTTGTCCATATTAAGTTTTTGAAATCTAGCGGAGAGGAAGGATGAAATAGCAGACAGACATTGAGGGATTCTGGTTAGTAGGTTGTCCCAGGCCAAAGGTGTAGATGGAGAAGAGCAGGGGCCCAAGGACTGAACCTTGTGGGACACCGACAGATAGGGGGCGAGGTGAGGAGGTAGTGTGTGAATGGGAGACGCTGAATATCCGGTCTGTTAGGTATAACAAGATCCAAGATAGGATGGAGATATGTCTTTCTTTGAGCCAATTCATGGATTAAAATCACAAATTAAAGTCTATGGGTCCATAAAAGTCATCCACAGTACATGGATGACATCCCTGATGAAAATCTGTTCCAAGCCGTGATGAAAATTAGTCCATTTTTTGCATCTGAATGCCTCCTAACAGAGGATCATCAAGAAGATTAAATAAAAAATTCAGATCAACTGCAAGGAAAAATTCTGCCACTGCATAAATACAAACTAAACTGTTCATAAAAGTATTTTGAATTCCAAAAATTGCATGGTGCGAGAAGTTTTATGGAATAAAAATGCTTTAAAACTTTCTCTCTCATTATTCTGGCATTTGGCGAATATTAATATTTATAGTAATCCTAATTTACCTAAACGTTTACAGTAAACAAATTTACAATGACGGACTGGTGCAGATTGGAGAGGACCCTGTCCTTGCGGACTTACATTCTACGGGCATATGATGGATGGTCGCTACATGCACCACTAATGCCAAGAATTACAACCTAAGGATGTTTTCACACCGGTGCCCATCCTTACCCCACACACCAGTGAATATGTTTCATGGCTTCGTGCTCTGTACAAACATTATAACCTAATCTAGTGTTTGTGACATGGTCGCACCTTTCTACAGGTAAGGGGAAGTCTTCAATTCATAATTACTTCCCAAAATGTAGAATTTACTACACGTTTCATCTCATCTCTTAAAGAGGTTGTCCACTTTGGGGGACAATTTATTTATTTAAATTAATGTTTCTCAGGTTAAAATAATTTTGAAAGTTGGAATTCATTCAAAATTTTGCACCATTTGGCTTTCACAGGGTCTTTGTTTCTCGGCACATTCAACTTTGATGTGGTCATAAATCAGCAGAGAGGAGCTCAGGAAAATGCACATAAAAGAGTTACAAACTCTCCTGTCTGGAGGAACTCACTGGCGGATTTTCTGCTTGCTCATTCTGCAGACGGCAGTAGATAATAGGCTATAGATGACAAACGGTGCAACATTTTTACAGAAATCCAATTATAAAAAATAATTTTAGCCACAAATACATGCATTAATGAAGAAGAAAAAAAAGCGAGAAAGAGATGACCATAAGACGATGGAGAGCCTCAGTGCCGCAACAATATGTGTGCATCTTACCAGGCCATTACCTAAATGGTAATGTAAATTTATCAATGGACTACAAAAGTTGGGCCCCATATGCTAAGATATTGCATCATCACACAGGTACGTCTCGGGTGCATTGACACTGGCCGATGTCAGGCCACTATACTATAAACAAGTCATTCCACACTTATTTACTGTCCTGTTACATAGGCCAAAAATGAATGATGGGGATAGAACAATCACTGATCGGATTGTTCTGCCCCCCTAGAATATCCTTGTATTGGCAGCACGTGTTTTTTTCTCCGGGTGATGTGCTGCCGATAAGTGTGATTTTTATGCCGGTATAAACGATCAAACTGTCCAAACTAGGTTTACAAAGACAGTTATTTGGTATCCATTGCCAACATTTGTAAACGTGGATGCAAAACCACCGGGTGACAGAGGCTGAAAAGAGGGTCACTCCAGGTAATAACAAGCAACCACAGACCTCAATGCAGTCAAAACAATTGGTTTTGTGATACACAGTCTATGTTATATACACAGTTTATATTATATACGCAGTCTATGTATACCCAATCCCAATCATCCATGATCTAGCAGGGCAGTTGAATTTGGGGAGCAGTCCTGGGAGGTCAGGAGTACCGGATATAGTTGATTGTAATGGTGGAGCAGGGAGCCATGATATATCAGCTCCGCCATTCCGTCCAGGTAAAGACTGAAGAACATTGCAAAATATTCTCGGGTCATGTGACTGGCAGCAGAGAACATATCAAATGCCGAGGAGCAGGGATGTGAAAAGGGTTACAGGCAAGTGGGAGGCCTGTATTGGGACCACTGTGGAGAATTCATACTGTGGGGTATTTTACTGTGTCCAGAGATCTGTGACAGCATCATAATGTGTTGGGGGGGTCATTATTAGTGATGAGCGAGTATACTCGTTGCTCAGGTTTTTCCGAGCACGCTCAGGTGATCTCCGAGTATTTGTTAGTGTTCGGAGATTAAGTTTTCATCACCTCAGCTGAATGATTTATAGCTATTAGCCAGGCTGAGTACATGTGGGGGTTGCCTGGTTGCTAGGGAATCCCCACATGTAATCAAGCTGTCTAGTAGCTGTAAATCATTCAGCTGCCGCGATGAAAACGAAATCTCCGAACACTAACAAATACTCGGGAGACCACCCAAGCATGCTCGGGAAAACCCAAGCAATGAGTATATTCGCTCATCACTAGTCATTATACGTTGTTGGGGGCTGTTGTGGCATCATACTTTGTGAGGGGACACTGGGGGCATCATATTTTGGTGAAGGAAATGTATTACGTATGTGAGCATATTGGGTATCGGGGACTGTGGAGCCATCTAATAGTGTATAGAGGCGCTGTGAAGGCATTATATTGTGTAGCAAGCTGTGGGGGCATCATAATTTGTAAGGTAAGGTACTGTTGGGGTATATGCTGTGTGTCGGGGCACTAGGGATATCATACTATGTGAAGGAGAATGTGTGGGGAGGACTGGTAAACATCAAATTTGAGGGAATCATACTGTGTGTTGTGGACTGCCAATGTGGGAGCATTAAACAATGGGGGGCAACTGTGGGCATTATGAATCACCTGCCAGGGCTGTGGGGCACTTGACACCGGGTCCGGTACTTAAGGGGGATGTCACGGTGGCTGAGACCCGGTCCGTGGCCCTGGGCGCCCAAGTAAAGGTCTTTGTAGGGGTTTTAGGAATAAAGTTTGTTCGTGACTCCACCTGTGGTATTCGGTCAGTAGGGACCGACGTTGCTTAAAGGGGTCCTCTGGGGTGATGTTATGGCAGCTAGATGGTATAACTTCTCACAGGTGAAGTAGGTCCCCAGAAGTCCCGGAAGTGTAGGTGAAGATGGTGAGTGGTGCGGTAAGAAACGGAGGAAACAGGTTTGCAGTTTCTTTACCTGGTTTACTGTAGCTTCAGGCAATCGCAGTCCAGGGCACCAGATCACGGGTACAGGCAGGGTGCAGCCGACTTGGAAGCAAATTGGGAGTCCCCCTCACCAGGTGGAGGTAGAAGCCTTCCTATAAGCGTGGTGGTGTTGTGGTTCCTCACTGCCTAAGGCTTCTGGCAAGGTCCACACAATTCTCACAGTCCTCCATAAAGGTTAGGACACAAACCCGTATGACAGGTGACTTGAGCCGCTTTATAGCTTTTATACGGTCTCGATCCTGACCCGGGCTCCATATGCACCACTGTGTCTCCTGGGTATTAAGGCAGACAGGTGATGTACAAACCAGCTGTCCTGCCTGTTTCTGCCGTGTCTCATAAAGTTAGACGCGGCCTCGGTCTTCCGGCCACCGGAATCTGCGCACAGCCAGGGAGACAGTCCATACGCTGCTGTGCTTGCCTGGTGTCACTTATCCGTTGCTTCCTACTCCTGCACACTTTCCACAAACTGTCCTTTCCTTCTCAATTCTCATTCTCCAGGAGCTGTAGCAACTCAGGCTACACTGCCCCTTCAGTCCTGCTGACACTCAATGTCCGACTGCCTTCTTCTCGGTCCTCTGACAGACTGACTGACTTCCTTTCGCTCCAGACCAGAATATAGGGAAGTTCCCCTTAATCCAGGTTCAGAGCTCCCCCTTCTGGCCTGGAGTGTGAACGTGTTGCATGTGTGATTACCTGGTGAAAGATATCCTTCCTTGCTTCCAAGCGTGATTTCACCCTCCCCGTGGGGAAAGCGATGCCACTGTGATGACCAGGAACCTGGGGCGCCACAATTATACTAAATGGGGGAGTACTTTGGGGGCCATGAAAGGTGCATCATACTGTGTGGGAACATTATCATGGAATCATAGAATGTTAGAGTTGGAAGGGTCCTCCAGGGTCATTGTGTCGAACCCCCTTCTTAATGCAGAATTCACTAAACCATCTCACACACATGTCTGTCCAGCCTCTGTTTGAAGATTTCCAGTGAAGGAGAACTCACCACCTTTCGTGGCAGGCTGTTTCACTCATTGATCGCCCTCACTGTCATCTTTTTTTTTCTAATCTAATCTGTATCTTCTCCCTTTCAGTTTCATTTCATTGCTTCTCGTGTTTCCATGTGCAAATGAGAATAATGGTGATCCTTCTACATTGTGATATCCCTTCAGATATTTGTAGACAGCTATTAAGTCTACTCTTAGCCTTCATTTTTACAAGCTAAACATTCCAAGATCCTTTAACCGTTCCTGATAGGACATACTTTGCAGTCTGCTCACCATCCTGGTAGCTCCACTCTGAACTTGCTCTGGTTTTTCAATGTCTTTTTTATAATGTGGTGCCCAGAACTGAACACAGTATTCCAGATGAGGCCTGACCAAGGAGGAATAGAGGGGGGTAATTACTTCACATGATCTAGACTCTATGCTTCTCCTAATACATCCCAGAACTCCAAGAACATATACAGAGCTCCTGTGTATAATGTCACTGGTGATCAATGTATTACCTGTACACTAACACTATATACAGAGCTCCTGTGTATAATGTCACCGGTGATCACTGTATTACCTGTACACTGACACTATATACAGAGCTCCTGTGTATAATGTCACTGGTGATCACTGTATTACCTGTGCACTGACACTATATACAGAGCTCCTGTGTATAATGTCACTGGTGACCCCTGTATTACCTGTACACTGACACTATATATGGAGCTCCTGTGTATATTGTCATTGGTGATCCCTGCATTAACTGTGCATTATACATAGCTCCTGTGTATAATATCACTGGCGATCCCTGTATTACCTGTACACTGACACTATATACAGAACTCCTGTGTATAATGTCACTGGTGATCAATGTATTACCTGTACACTGACACTATATGCAGAGCTCCTGTATATAATTTCACTGGTGATCCCTGTATTACCTGTACACTGACACTATATGCAGAGCTCCTGTGTATAATGTCACCAATAATCACTGTATTACCTGTACACTGTCACTATATGCAGAGCTCCTGTGTATAATGTCACTGGTAATCATTATATTACCTGTACACTGACACTACATACAGAGCTCCTGTGTATATTGTCATTGGTGGTCCCTGTATTAACTGTACTCTATACAGAGCTCCTGTGTATAATGTCACTGACGATCCCTGTATTACCTGTACACTGACACTATATACAGAGCTCCTGTGTATAATGTCACTTGTGATCAATGCATTACCTGTACACTGACACTATATACAGAGCGCTTGTGTATAAAGTCACGTGATCAGTCACTGTTTTAACTGTACACTGACACTTTATACAGGCTCCTGTGTATAATGTTACACAGGTAATACAGGGACTCACCAATGACATTATACACAGGAGCTCTGTATATAGTGTCAGTGTAAAGGTAATACAGGGATCACCATTGACATTATACACAGAAGCGGTGGCATCTCTAGTTGAAATCCTTCATCTTCACTTTTCTTCTTCATCCATCGCAGACCGCCATCTTCCAGCCACATGTTAGCCCATCTTGGCCACATGTATTCTCCCATCCCGCCCCATGTGTCTCCATCCTGCCACCAGGCCCCATATTTCCTCCCATCCTGGCTCCATGTGTCTCTATCCTGCCCCTATATTATTTTCTCCCCACCTGGCCTCATGTGTCTCCATCCTGCACCCAGACCCCATATCATCTCCTATACTGGCAACATGTGTCTCCATCCTGCCCCCAGGCCCCATATGTTCTTTCATCCTGCCTCCAAGTACCATTTGTCCTCCCATCATGGCCCCATATGTCCCCATATGGTCCGCCTTTCCTGGCCTCATGTCTCTCTATCCTGCCTCCAGGCCCCATATGTCCTACCATCCTGGGACCATGTCTCTCCTTCCTGCCCTATATGTCCTCCCATCCTGGCTCCATGTGTCTCCATCCTGCCCCCAGGCCCCATGTGATCTCCAATCCTGGCCCCATGTGTTTTCATCCTGCCCCGATATGTTCTCCTATCCTGGCCCCATGTGTCTCCATCCTGCCCCCAGGCTCCATATGTCCTCCAATCCTGGTCCCATGTGTCTTCATCCTGCCCCATATGCTCTCGCATCCTGGTCCCATGCATCTCCATCATGCCCTCAGGCCCCATATGTTCTCGAATCTTAGCCCCATGTGTCTCCATCCTGCCTCAAGGTCCCATATGATCTCTCATCTTGGCCCCATGTGTCTCCATCCTGTCCCAATTCCTCATATGTTCTCCTGGCCCTATGTGTCTCCATCCTGACCCCATTTGTTCTCACATCCTGGCCCCGTGTGTCTCCATCATGATCCCAGTCCCCATATGTTCTCCCATCCTGACCCCATGTGTCTGCATCCTGCCTCAAGGCCCCATTTGATCTCTCATCCTGGCCCCATGTGTCTGCATCCTGCCTCAAGGCCCCATATGCTCCCCCATCCTGGCTCCATGTGTCTCCATCCTGTTCTAAGGCCCCATATGTTCTCCCATCCTGGCCCCATGTGTCTCCATCCTGCCCCCAGACTCCCAGCCTGGCTCCATGTGTCTCCATTCTGCCTCCAAGCACCATAGAACACACGTTCAGTTACTGAATCAGCCGAATCCTGCTACTGGGGCCAAGTGAGCAAAATCCTGCTCACCGGGCCCAATACGCTAGTAAGGGCAGTAATGCCCTCATGGTAGCCCTGATCTTGTGTATCCACATACAGTGCCTTGCGAAAGTATTCGGCTCCCTGGAACTTTTCAACCTTTTCCCACATATCATGCTTCAAACATAAAGATACCAAATGTAAATTTTGGTGAAGAATCAACAAGTGGAACACAATTGTGAAGTTGAACGAAATTTATTGGTTATTTTAAATTTTTGTGGAAATTCAAAAACTGAAAAGTGGGGCGTGCAATATTATTTGGCCCCTTTACTTTCAGTGCAGCAAACACACACCAGAAGTTCATTGTGGATCTCTGAATGATCCAATGTTGCCCTAAATGCCTAATGATGATAAATATAATCCACCTGTGTGTAATCAGGTCTCCGTATAAATGCACCTGCTCTGTGATAGTCTCAGGGTTCTGTTTGAAGCACAGAGAGCATCATGAAGACCAAGGAACACAACAGGCAGGTCCGTGATACTGTTGTGGAGAAGTTTAAAGCCGGATTTGGATACAAAATGATTTCCAAAACTTTAAACATCCCAAGGAGCACTGTGCAAGTGATCATATTGACATGGAAGGCGTATCATACCACTGCAAATCTACCAAGACCCGGCCGTCCCTCTAAACTTTCATCTCAAACAAGGAGAAGACTGATCAGAGATGCAGCCAAGAGGCCCATGATCACTCTGGATGAACTGCAGAGATCTACAACTGAGGTGGGACAGTCTGTCCATAGGACAACAATCAGTGGTACACTGCACAAATCTGGACTTTATGGAAGCATGGCAAGAAGAAAGCCATTTCTCAAAGATATCCATAAAAGTGTTGTTTAAAGTTTGCAACAAGCCACCTGGGAGACACACCAAACATGTGGAAGAAGGTGCTCTGGTCAGATGAAACCAAAATCGAACTTTTTTGGCAACAAAGCCAAATGATATGTTTGGCATAAAGGGAACACAGCTCATCACCCTGAACACACCATCCCCACTGTCAAACATGGTGGTGGCAGCATCATGGTTTGGGCCTGCTTTTCTCCAGCAGGGACAGGGAAGATGGTTAAAATTGATGGGAAGATGGATGGAGCCAAATACAGGACCATTCTTGAAGAAAACCTGTTGGAGTCTGAAAAAGACCCGAGACTGGGACGGAGATTTGTCTCCCAACAAGACAATGATCCCAAACATAAAGCAAAATCTACAATGGAATGGTTCACAAATAAACGTATCCAGGTGTTAGAATGGCCAAGTCAGAGTCCAGACCTCAATCCAATCGAGAATCTGTGGAAAGAGCTGAAAACTGCTGTTCACAAACAATCTCCATCAAACCTCACTGAGCTCGAGCTGTTTGCCAAGGAAGAATGAGCAAGAATTTCAGTCTCTCGATGTACAAAACTGATAGAGACAAACCCCAAGCGACTTGCAGCTGTAATCGCAGCAAAAGGTGGCGCAACAAAGTATTAAGTTAAAGGGGCTGAATAATATTGCACGCCCCACTTTTCAGTTTTTGAATTTCCACAAAAATTTAAAATAACCAATACATTTCGTTCAACTTCACAATTGTGTTCCACTTGTTGTTAATTCTTCACCAAAAATTTACATTTGGTATCTTTATGTTTGAAGCAGGATATGTGAGAAAAGGTTGAAAAGTTCCAGGGGGCCGAATACTTTCGCAAGGCACTGTATATGTACCCTAGCTCAACAAAATCTGAACCAGAGAGAATTTAGTGCCTCCTGCTCCTGAGATGCAGTAAATATTACACCAGATCATTCATAACAATCATAGGAGAATGTAAAGGAGCCTTCTTTGTGTGGAAAGAATGGCACACTCTTTGGGTCTACCAGCTTTAAGGTGACTTTTCCTAAAACATCTTAATTGCCCTTTTCTATATTCCCAATTCCAAAAAAGTTGGCGTGCTGTGGAAAATGTAAAGAAAATATGAATGCAATGATTTGCAAATCTCTTATCGCCATATTTTATTCACTGCAGAACATAACATAGATCACAAGTTGAAAATTTGACATTTTTGCATTTTGTTTAAAAAAATTAATCCATGTAGAAACTGATATATTGTGCCCGAGTTGTGTCCATCATTGTGTAGCATCCCCTCTTCTTTTTACAAGTGTCTGCAAACATCTGGGAAGTGAGGAGACAATTGCTGGAGTTTTAAGTATTAAATATTGTCCCATTCTTGTCTGATGTAGAATTCTCTCTGCTCCACATTTCGGGGTCTTTGCCGGATTTTTCATTTCAAAATGGTCCAAATTTTTCTATTGGTGAAAGGCCCGGATCACTCTTGTTCTGCAGAGCCGTGCAGTTATGATGGAGACAGTATATGATTTACCATTGTCTTGGTGAAATATGCAAGGCCTTTCCTGAAATAGATGTTTTCTGAATGGAGCATATGTTATTTTATATAATGCTTTATACAATGCTCAGCATTGATAGTGTCTTTCAAGATATGTGCGCTGCCTCTGCCATATACCTTAATGCCGCCATACCAACCATCAGAGATGCAGGAACTGTGCTCTGATAACATGATGGATGGTCCCTCTCCTCTTGAGCGTAATAATGATTTCTGGAAGTATTCACGAGTCCATGCTGTGATTTGTATGGCTGAATCATGCCTATTTCTTATGCCACTGCCGAGGGCCCATAGATCATGAACATCCGGTATTGACCGTCGTCATTGTACGGTTTCCGCCCCCTACTTTCAACAGAAACTGCACTCATCAAGGTGACAAATGACCTTCTGACAGCAAAATGTAACGGTGACCACTCTCTGCTCATTCTCCTCGACCTTTCCGCAGCTTTCGACACTGTTCACCACCCTCTCCTATTCTCTAGGCTCCAGTCACTAGGCATTAAGGACACTGCTCTCTCCTGGTTCTCATCCTATCTTTCTGACCGCTCCTTCAGTGTATCGTTTGTTGGCTCTACTTCGTCCCCTCTTCCTCTCACTGTCGGGGTACGTCAGGGCTCAGTCCTTGGCCCCCTTCTCTTCTACCTCTACACGGCCCCAATTGGACAGACCATCAGCAGATTTGGCTTTCAGTACCATCTTTATGCCGATGACACACAACTATGCACGATTCAGGTATCAGAATTCGACGTTTCGGCTTATTATAAGCCTTTATCAAGAAATACCTAGAAGAGCAAGTCCGGGTGATCAAAAGTCTGTGGGTGGACCGCACCACGGACTTTTGATCACCCGGACTTGCTCTTCTAGGTATTTCTTGATAAAGGCTTATAATAAGCCGAAACGTCGAATTTTGATACCTGAATCATTTATTTTACTTGTCTACCATGTGCGGAAGTGGCTTTGATATGATATGAAATATTAACCATTTGAAATGCAATAAATCAATTTTCGCTTGGAACTTCTTAGTGTGCCGGATTTATTGAGACTGTTACAAGTATTTTCTCCAGAGCACCTGAATTTTACAGTGAGCACCCCTTGATATACCTTGACACAACTATTCACGTCATCCCCTGACCTTACCCCCGCTGTACTACAGAACGCCACTGACTGTCTGTCTGCAGTCTCCAACATCATGTCCGCTCTCTATCTGAAACTCAACCTCTCCAAAACTGAACTTCTTCTGCTCCCGCCATCTACTAACCTCCCTAAATCTGACATTTCCCTCTCTGTGGGTGGCACCATAATAACACCCTGGCAGCAGGCACGCTGTCTGGGTGTTATGTTTGACTCCGATCTCTCCTTCACCTCCCACATACAATCTCTTGCCCGCTCGTGCCGCTTACACCTAAAGAACATCTCGAGAATCTGTCCTTTTCTCACCATGGAAAGAACAAAAACCCTCACTGTCGCCCTAATCCACTCCCGCCTGGACTACTGTAATGCTCTACTATTTGGCCTCCCCCCTCACTCGACTTTCCCCTCTCCAGTCCATCCTTAATGCAGCAGCCAGGGTCGTCCATCTAGCTAATCGTTACTCAGATGCGTCCGCTCTTCGCCAGTCGTTACACTGGCTGCCCATTCATTATAGAATACAATTCAAAGTATTTGTTCTCACCCACAAAGCTCTCCACAGTGCGGCACCCCCTTACATCTCCTCCCTCATTTCTGTCTATCGGCCTAACCGACCTCTGCGCTCTGCAAATGACTTTCGACGAACCTCTGCACTAATCCATACCTCCCACTCCCGACTCCAAGACTTCTCCCGTGCTGCACCAATCCTCTGGAATGCTCTACCACAAGATATTAGAACCATCCACAACTTGCATAGTTTTAGGTGCTCCCTCAAAACACTTTTTGTTCAGAGCTGCCTATCACGTTCACTAATCAAAGTCATTTTATGTCTGTGTGTGTGTAGCCCATTCATTATCTCCATCTATCCCCCACCCCTGAAGATGGCCGGACCATCATTGTAAATACATCATTGTAAATACACACCTGTACTTTGTATCTCCCCACCTCATTGTAGATTGTAAGCTCTCACGAGCAGGGTCGGCTTATTTTGCTTTAATTATTGTATTGTTAACGTTGTTACTTATCACTGTTGTGTTTGAAACTGTTAAACTGTAAAGTGCTGCGGAATATGTTGGCGCTATATAAATAAAGATTATTATTATTATTATTATTATTGCACATGCATTTCTCCAGAATCTCTGAACCTTTTGATGATGACATCCTTAGGTCATGGAACATTCAATGTGTTTGTAATTTTTTATTTTAATTTCCTTAAATTATTCCACAATGTTTAGATGCAATCGTTCAGAGATCGGTGACCTCTGACCATCTTTGGTTCTGAGAGACTCTGCCTCTCTAACCTGCTCTTTTTATACAGTTATTTGACTTCTTTGAAAAAGGATCCTTCGGCTGTTTTTCATTGGTACCACTTACTTTCCTAGCCTTGTGGTAAACCAGTCCCAACTTTTTGAGATGTGCTGCTGCCATCAATTTCTAACAAAGATTTTTTTTTTCTTTCAAATGAAATGAAAAAATGGGCAACATGCACCTTCTGATCTGTGTCCTATGTTCTTTTGTGAATAACATATGGAGATAAGAGATCTCCAAATCTCGTTCTTGTTTTCTTTACATTTCACACAACAGTCCAACTTTTTGGATATGGAGTTGTAGCTCATTGCTAATTATTTTTATCTTCTCTTGTCTACATGAGTCCTTACTAAGAAAGTGTAGAAGAATTTGATGGCTACAGGTTCCTATCCTGAAAAGTGAATAAACCACTTTCTAAAACGGTGGAAGGGTGATTGGATACATTCAGAGAATCCTCAAGCAACCTGAGCTATCTAGAAATTAATAATTCATGTTAAGTTTAAAGATGACTCAGTTTTAAAGGTGGGTGATTCTTTTGTGAAATAAAGGACCAAGTTTAGTGGTCTACAAAACATTTATTGGTTGAAGTCTTGTACTCATGGTCATTATAAATACTAGAGCTTCAGTGTGCCTTGGCATGTAGAAAGACTATGCTTTCTAGGAAATAATGATGGCCCCTGACACACAAAGGAAGCCGATGAGTTTGCCAGGTCATGTCATCAAAGAATTCTTTTTCAGTGAGCACTTAGTTGTTCAGCGGTGCACAGATAAGCATCAATCAGCATGATCTGTGCTTGGCAAACATTGCCACTATTGGTCTAGCATAATTATACTGAAGAGCGGGCTGCATGTATAATTTATTACAATTTCACAGCCTTCTGTTCGATCATGAACCATGGCACCTTGATTGATGAAAGATCTGTAGGAAGTTCAATCTTGTGCAAACCTAGATATGTCCATCATGGTATTGTTCGGCATTATTTTGTTTGTATCAAGCCATTGGGTTGCTGGTCTTTCTTCCGACCATGATGTCCTTCTCCAATGATTGCTCTCTTCTTATGATGTGTCCAAAGTAGGCAAGATTGGTTTGTTAGTTCTTCTTGCCATCCATGGTATTGATAACACCATTTCAAAGGCATCAATTCTTCTTCTGTCATGTTTCCAGATCTTTTAGGTTTGGCATCTGTATGTTACAACAAAAAAGACCAAACTATATACTAGCGGTGTCTCTGTCGCCAACGAAACGTTCCTTGATTTGAAGACCTTGTCCAGTGACTTCATTGTTGATCTGCCCATAACTATTGTGCTATTGACTTTTGGATCTTGTGCATTTACATGGAACATAAATATTACTAGTCCTCTATAGAGACAGTCTCTACATGATGGCGTGCAGGTGCGTTCTTATGGTTATCAGGAGGAAGTCACTTAGGATTTGGGAATTAACCACTCTTCTATTGACCTTTGGAAAGGAAAAGTACAGCCTCTGGGCACCGTTAATAATTATCCCACCAAATGGAGCATTTACTTACACTGATCAGTCATAATAATAAAACTACCTGTTTAACACTGTATAGGTTTCTCTTGTGCCACCAAAAACAGCTCTGAGCCGTTGAGGCATGGACTCCGCAAAACATCTGAAGGTGTCCTGTGGTATCTGGCACCAAGACATTAGCAGCAGATTCTTTATGTCCTCTGTGTTGCTTAGTGCATCCTCCATTGATCGTCCTTGTATTCTAGCACATATCACAGATTCTCAAACGGATTGAGATCTGGTAAATATGGAGACAAGTCATCATAATGATCTTTGTCATGTTCCTCACATCATTCCTGAACAGTTTTTTCAGTGTGGCAGGGGGCATTATCCTGCTGAAAAAGGCACTGCCATTAGGACTTCCTGGGTACTTGGTCTGTTTAGGTAGCTGATATCTGTCATGCCCACATGATGCCAAGACTCAAGGTTTTTCCAGGAGAACATTGCCCAGTGCATCATTCTGCTTCCACCAGCTTGTCTTCTTCCCAATATTCATCCTGGTGCCACTTCTTCCACAGATAAGTGATGTACAATCACGCAACCACCCACATGATAGAAAACAAGATTAATCAAACCAGGACGCCTTCTTCTGTTCCTCGATGCTCCCATTCTAATGCTCATGTGCCCATTGTTGATGCATTCAGCAGTGGACCTGGGCCCTCTGACCATTTTGAGGTGCCAACACATGGCAAGCTGCAATGCTATGTATTACAGCTGGGTGAAACCTTTCAGAAATGTATGCTACACTAGCTCTTCTGTTGCATTGGACCAGATTGTCTAGAATTTGATCCTCAAAGGCATCAATGAGACCTTGGCTGCCAACGAGCCTGTTCATTGCATGTTCCTCCTTGTACCATTTTTGGTAGGCATTAACTATTAAATAGTAGTCCCACCTTACAAGACATGAAGTTTTGCTCTGACCCAATCATTTATCCATCATAATTTTTGCCATTGTCAATGACTATCAGATCTTTTCGCTCATCCATTTTCCTGATTCTAACACCATAGGGAGAACTTGTAAGGTGCCCAGGGCAGTATGTGTGGGTGAGCTGCTGCTTCTCCATGCCCTGACACCCCACAAATAAACAGTGTCGCAGTCTATCAATGCTATGCTGTGTACAATGCAGCGTACTGCCTCTGCTGCCCTTCACGTCTTTTCGTCCAGGATCAGCCGCACACATCAGGGGACACCTGGTTCGGTATAAAAAAATCCAACTTTATTGGACAGTTCAGATGCAACGGTCTTTAATACACAGTTTCGGACACAGCAGCCTCCAGTTCCAGTTTCATCAACACAGTACATTTTAAGCCTCTGCTCCAGTCAGCCCCATGGATGTCCCGTTCGGACCCACAGCACTCCCAAGATCCACTTTGTTTCCCTCATGCGTTTCCCCATCCGGCTTCCTCTGTATGGAAGGGAGTCAGGCACACTTCCCAGTGCCTAGTTCAGGCCATAAGCCCTAGACATTACAGGAATGTCTGCAGGAAACGCTATGTGCTCCACTTGTCTTCAGCCCAATGCACCTTAAACTTCCACTTGTCAGGAACCTCACATACTAGCAATGTCTGACTAAACCAGGAAATGCTTCCCTTTTTTGCTTCACAACGACCCCTCCCAAACTGGACTTGTCCCAAACATTTAACTGTATCTGTTCCTGCAGTCTGTTGCTAGGATGACCTAACTTTTGACATAAATTCCAGCACACAGCTTTCATTACTTTCTTACATTATCACTGTACTTATACTACTACACTAATAGGCCCACCATTGCCTATCTTAATCTATCTGTAACTTCTCTGGGCTCTAAAGTTCCTATCTATCACTACCTAAATACTAACTTATATCCTATTCTTTCCCTAAATCTGAACTGAGTGTACCAGGTTACCTTAGGCATTACCAATACAGCACCCACACAGCAGCATCAGTACCAATAACATTCTATGCATTTTACATGACATTTTATACATTTCATATCATACTATAAAACACGCTAAAACCCAAGTCAATATTCACACTACAAATGTGACAGGTAAACGACACTCTCTGTCACACCCTTATCCACACCCAGGGGTGGATTAAGGGTAGCCAGGGCCCTGGGCTGTTCAGACACTGTGGGCCCCCCAGTAATGTGACGTGGGTCATGTGACGTGGGTCATGTGAGGGGGGCATGTGACAGGGGTCATGTGACAGGGGTCATGATATACCTGAACCAGATTATTCCAGAAAAATGGCAGGGCCCTACTCTACTGCAACCTATTAAATATTTGTTAAAATCTGCAATACAATTTAGGTATATTTTGACCAATAATATCACATACAAGGAACAAATACCACCGCGCCGTGACCAGACCACAAATTACAACCACAGTGATCGAATAATATCACATACAAGGAACAAATACCACCGCACCATGTCAAGACCACATATTACCACCACTTGGTGACTAAATAGCACATACAAGGGACAAATACCACAACACCATTTCCAGACCACATATTACCACCACATAGTGACTGAATACTACAATACTGATCAGTAATAATAATAAAAAAAAAAAACACAATACTATCACCATAAGTGCCAGTATTCACAGGGGATCTGTACTTAGTATGCAGTGTCTGTGTAGAGGTAATACAGAGATCACTGGTGGTATTATACACAGGAGCTCTGTATATAATGTATAGGTAATACAGTGATCACTGGTGACATTATACACAGGAGCTCTGTATATAGTGTATAGGTAATCCAGTGATCACTGGTGACATTGTACACAGGACCTCTGTATATAGTGTACAGTGTATAGTGTCAGTGTATAGGTAACACTGACTCACCAGTGACGTCTCTAGGTGAAATACTTCATCTTTTATCCAGCACAGACCGCCATCACTTCTTCCAGCCAGGACTCCTCTCTGCAGGAAATAACACAGTTATCTAGAGCTCCGCTTGCAGAACACATTACTTACTTTTTCACAACTTCTACATTACAACACATGAAGAAAAAAGGCGATATAGTGTCACTCTGCACAGTAACAGGACCGCCCCCCCATTTAAAACAGTGTCCTCAAAAAATAAAATAAAAACATCAGTGCAGTAATAATATCCCTTAATTAGTCCCTATGGTAATAATATTCCCCATCCTGGCCCCGTTTATCTCATTCCTGGCTCCAGCTATATGTTCTCGCATCCTGTCCTCATGAGTATCCATCCTGCCCCATATGATCTCCCCATCCTGCCCCATCTGTCTCCATCGTATTCTCCTGCCCCATGATCCAATCCTGCCTCATGTCTTTCATTCTGCCCCGTGTCTCCAATCATGCTCCATATCTACATTCTGCCCATGCCTCCAGTCCTGCCCCCAGTGTGTCCAGCAAGCTGCCCCAGTGTGTGCAGCAAATTACCCCCAGTGTGTCCAGCATATTGCCCCAGTGTCCAGCAATCTGCCCCAGTATGTCCAGCAATCTGCCCCAGTGTGTCCAGCAATCTGCCCCAGTGTGTCCAGCATATTACCCCCAGTGTGTCCAGCAATCTGCCCCAGTATGTCCAGCATATTGCCCCAGAGTGTCCAGCATTGCCCCCAGTGTGTCCAGCATATTACCCCCAGTATGTCCAGCAATCTGCCCCAGTGTGTCCAGCAATCTGCCCCAGTGTGTCCAGCATATTACCCCCAGTGTGTCCAGCATTCTGCCCCAGTGTGTCCAGCATTCTGCCCCAGTGTGTCCAGCATTCTGCCCCAGTGTGTCCAGCATATTATTTACCCCCAGTGCGTCCAGCATATTACCCCCAGTGCGTCCAGCATATTACCCCTTGTGTCCAGCATATTACCCCCAGTGTGTCCAGCATATTGCCCCCAGTGTGTCCAGCATATTACCCCCAGTGTGTCCAGCATATTACCCCCAGTGTGTCCAGCATATTACCCCCAGTATGTCCAGCATATTACCCCCAGTGTGTCCAGCAATCATCTGCCCCAGTGTGTCCAGCATTGCCCCCCAGTGTGTCCAGCAATCTGCCCCAGTGTCCTCCACCATTGCCCCAGTGTGTCCAGCTATCATCTGCCCCAGTGTGTCCTCCGGCTCCAGCATATTGCCCCCAGTCAGACAGTGTCACTGACTGTCCAGCATTCTGGCCCGCCCAGATTGCCGTTAGTTAGCAAAAAATACAAAACAAAAAAACAAACAAACCGAGTTCTCCTCACCTGACCAGCGCTCCAGGCGCCGAGCTCCCTCCAGCAGCGCGCACTCGCCAGCGACTGACAATGAGGTCAGACGCCGGCGACGTGTGCGCTGCGCCTGCGGCTGACTTCAGCTGCCAGCCTCCAATTGGCTGGCGGCTGTTGTTATCTATTGATGTGCGGGTGCGCGCTCGCACGTCAATAGGAAACCGCCGCAGTGCCGGTAGGGGCCCGGTGAGCAGATGAGACGGGGCCCAATGCGGGCCCCCTCTCTCTGCCCACCGGGCCCATTAATGATACGCCAGTCAGGGCACGGGCACATCGGGCAGTAATGCCCTGAAGGCGGTGGGCAATCTGTGCGGTAGCCCAGGGCCCCCCCCACACCACTGGGCCCTGGGCTGCTGCCCATATTGACCCTCTTATAATCCGCCCCTGTCCACACCCTCATCATGAGTGGAAGTTTTAAAGTAAGTTTTGCTTCTGGATGGATTTGTGCTATCTTTAAATGTCAGTCAAAACTTCAGTAAAGAACTGATTCTCCACTTTTTACATCACCTCCCTACTCCTCGTTGCAACATTTTAAAGGTTTGGCTAAAACTATGAAAATGCCCAAGACACTTCTTTTTCGACAAGCTAAAAATAAAAATGAGGAACTTGGAGCAAAATGCTTTAAAATGGTGCACAACATAAATGCCTAAAAATTAAACAAAATGACTAAAAATAATGGTTTAAAACACTTGATAAATTCCACTCAATAATTCAAGAACTGACTGTTCACTAGCTGCCTAATATTTTCCTTCCCTGACAGGCACCATTGTAATAAAATCAATGTTATTCACTTCATCTCTCAATGGTTATAATGTTATGGTTGATCGATATAGAGGGAATGGTCAGCCACAATGCTGGTTTTACATACAGTACTTTGCAATAGTTTTAGGCAGGTGTTGAAAAAATGCTGCAAGGTAAGAAAGTTTTCATAAATAGAAGTGTTAATAGTTTATATTTTTATCAATAAACAAAATTCAAAGTGAATGAACAGAAGAGAAATCTAAACCCCATCAATATTTGGTGACCACCTTTGTCTTCATCACTTCGCCTAGATACACTTACAGTTTTTTAAAGGAACTCGACAGGGGGTTTGTACAAGAATTGGAGAGCTAACTACAGTTCATCTGAGAATGTCTCTTTTGGAAATCCGTCTGTCTCTTCATGTGATCCCGGACAGACTGGATGGTGTGAGATCAGGGCTCTGTGGGGGCCGGATCATCAAGTCCAGGACTCCTCGTTCTTAATGACATTGGCTGGATGTTTGGGGCCCTTGTTCTGCTGCAGAATTAATTTGAAGCCAATCAGATGCCTCCCTGATGGTATCACATGATAGTATCTGCCTGGATTTCTCAGCATTGAGGACACCATTAATTTTGACCAAATCCTCCTCTCCATTTGCTAAAATACAGCCCAAAACCTGAACCTCTATCATGCTTCACTGGTGCCTGCTCTCCATCCCTTCGGCAAACAAATTGTTATTAACTTCTGTTATAGTCAAATTTTCACATTTTGACTCAACAGTCCAGAGCACCGGCTGCCATTTTTTTCTGCACTGCAGTGCCTATATCTTCATGCATAGTTGAGTCCCTTGCCCATGGTTCCATGTAGTAGGTTTTTGCCTCCAACTCTTCCATAAAGACCACTTCTGGCTAGACTTCTCGAAACAGTAAATGGGTGTAGCTGGGTCCCAATGTTTTCTGCCAGTACTGAGTTAATGGCACTGATGGACATCTTCCAATTTTGAGGGGAAGTAAGCATGATGTGTCTTTCATCACCTGCCCTAAGTTTCCTCGGCCAACCACTTCATCTATTGTCCTCAATGTTGCCAATAACTGGGTGACTTTTCGAAAGAGAGCAAACAGCAGATCTTGAAACCTAATCTGCTTTGAAATCTTTGCCTGGGAGAGACCTGGCTGATGCAGTGTAACTGCCTTGTGTCTTACACTGGGCTCAGTCTTGGCCTGGTGTATGACCTGTGACATGAAACTGTCTTGAACAACCTCACTTTTGTAGCAGAATTTGGCTGTCCCCTCACATAGTCTTAAGCCTCCTACACAGCTGTTTCTGTGTCAGTTAATGACTGTGTTTCAACCTTCATATGATGATCATTATTACCTGTTTGGCATAATTGGTTACTCTTAAATGCAATTATAACTGACTTTTTGAAAGTATACCTAAAAAAAATTGATGCTGGAGGGCACACGAAATATTGATTTGATATAGATTTTATTTTTTTTTCAGTCACTTTGCATTTTGTCAGGTTCTAAATAAACTATTAACGCCTCTATTTTTAAAGCATTCTTACATTGCAGTATTTATTCCACACCTGCCTAAAACTTTTGCACAGTACTGTGTATGGGAAACATCAAATTTCCTGAGATCTTCCGTAAACCTGCAGCAGAGGAATGTTGCTTTGTGGAGCATGATTCATCCCAATCTACGAGGCAGAATTTTGGCTTTCGCTCCATTCCAATCAATGAGGGACCCGTGTTATTAACAAAAGGGTAATCAACTCCCTATGTATACTGACAGAATACCCATAATGCACCCTGAATAAACAGCCAGGCCACGCCCACCATGTGTCGCTCTCGCCGCAGGAGTGAAGTCAGTTAAGGACATGTCCATCATTTGGTGTCAAATATTTTTACTGCTCTTATCCAAATAGTAAAAAGCAGATACGTAAGAAAAAAAAAATCACATTGGCAGATTACTGCGCTTGCAAAATCCAATATTTTTTTTTTCAGTCCGAAGTAATTAATGTTATTTACTAATGTTGTCTCATTAGCGATTAGCGGCCATTGAAATACACGCATGTTAATGAGCATGTGCCAACACTAACAAATATACACATAGCTCTCTGTCACGCCGTGATTATAACCTAGAGGTACGGATCAGTCCTTTCATCGCAGGCTTTTCTGACCGATTATGTAGTTTATGGTCATCGACCACCTTCACATCTGTAATAACCACTTCCATACTTGCTCCGCGCTGAGACATTATCGATCGCATTTGATCCACATTTGTAAAAGAGTCAGAACAAAGACAAAAAAATGCACAATTTAAAAAGGACCCATCACTATGTCAAAAGTGTTTAGTTTTGGCTCTTATTTTATTCTCATTGTTCCCCTGAATTTTCTGCTTTTTGTTTTTTTTTTAAATACGCCATACGGTTCTAAAGGTATGGACCTTCCAATTTAGTGCTAATTTTAATGGTCTTTTTTCAAAGGGGTGTGGTTCACATGGTATTAAGGACACGCCCCTGAGGATCCTGGGAACCACACCCCTTTATAAAAGACCATAAAAATTAGCACCAAGTACAAAAGCCAGTGATACTGGAACCATATGGTGGATTTAAAAAAGAACGTAGATCACTCAATTAATAAAAGGGGAGCAAAAACTGGCCACTTTGTGACCTAGTGACAGGTCCTCTTTAAAGGGAACCTGTCACCTGAATTTGGCGGGACCAGTTTTGGGTCATATGGGCAGGGTTTTCGGGTGTTTGATTCACCCTTTCCTTACCCGCTGGCTGCATGCTGGCCGCAATATTGGATTGAAGTTCATTCTCTGTCCTCCAGAGTACACACCAGCGCAAGGCAAGATTGTCTTGCGCAGGCGTGTACTCCGGAGGACAGAGAATGAACTTCAATCCAATATTGCGGCCAGCATGCAGCCAGCGGGTAAGGAAAGGGTGAATCAAACACCCGAAAACCCCGCCCATATGACCCCAAACTGGTCCCGCCAAATTCAGGTGACAGGTTCCCTTTAAAGGGGTTTTCCACATTGAGGTAAAGGAGCCCTAAATGGTCTTATGTACCTAAAATGATAAATGAAGCAGACACCCACCATCCCTGCTCCCTGTTGCGGAGCAAGTGTTTTGGCAGCAATGTTACATCATATGACAGTGTGCATCACCGCTGCAGTCAGTCTCTGCGATTCTGTGCACATGGGACCTCGTAGTCATCAGCAGATCACCTGTTTACACGGGATGATGTGCTGCCGAGAACAATGATTTTAAAGTCGACATGAATGATCCAATGAAGGAGCGTTTGGTAATTATCGTGTCATTGAAAATCATCTTCTGTAAAATCATCCAGGCAGAACGTCGTCCCGTGTAAACAGGTGATGTGCTGCAGATAACAACCAGTAATAACGATTGATTTCTGCTCATTGAATTCTGTTCAGCCAGTATACTGAAGCCAATAAATGGCCACCAATCTGCTTGTATATGGCCAAACATCCTGAGCAAAGCACCGCCTTCATTAAGTCCAAATTTATCCTAGGGGTAAAAGCGTTATTTAATGTGGATTTTCTGTCCTAACACAAAATCTCATCTACATGTGTAAATTGACCAGTAGTGAGATTCGGATCATCTATACAGCATGCGAAGAGTGAAGTCCACAAATAAATAATATGCCGTACATGGGGGTAACTGAAATGGGTGCAGGGTTTGCAGTCGTATCCAGGAGCTAGAACCTATGTGAAAGGATTGGATGATATATGCAAATGACCCTTGGCTCAAATCCTGCTGCGAGCGTTAGACAAGTTTCATTTTACTGTGATCTGATTCTCTCGCATGCGAGAATTGGATCACAGGTGCGAAGAAGATGGAGAGCTTAATATCTCCATCTTCTCCATTGTGTGGGTCGGCTCTTATCGGACTGCACTCGGATGACATCCGAGTGCAGTCCTGTGTTTTGCATGCACCCATAGACTTGTATTGGTGCGCACTGTCCGATTTGCTCCATCGTATAACTTTGGAGTTAGAGTTACCTGATGAAACATCGGATAGCACTCGTCCAGGCTATACTCTGGCTACATGCCAATGTGAGCGAGCACAAAAAGGTATAAAACAAACTGTTGTCATGAAAAAGAAAACTGTACCCAATGATGTCCTGGTGTCAGGGTGGCCACTAGGAATTTCAGGACCCAACTTCTGGCAAATTTTCAAGCCCTGTTGAGACTCCACCCAGGCTGCACCCCAGCTCCTCCTCCACCCTTCGACCCTTCCACAGTCCCACCGCCCACTCCTGGAAAAACTCCACTTCTTCACCACATCCTCACCAATCACACATTAACAGTTCCCATAGAACACCACATCACATACACAGCCAGCAGCTTTTGTTTTTGCCAAAGATTTTTTTTAAGTCGCCACCACGACAAGGTAGACTCTTTTGGCCTGGCCCTACTCTACTCTAACCTATTAAACATTTCTTAAAATATCCAATATTCTTTTTAGGTATATTTTTCTTTTTCTGTAAGGGAATATGTGGCATGCATTTTTTAAACTAATTGAAACCAGATTGTGATCATTTTTGTATAATCCGTATTTCTGATTGCAGATTATTGTATTCTGATTTCTGTACATTTATTAAAGGCAGAACTCTTGCCTGTTTGGAGATGTGAATATTGGACACATGCATGTATATACTGTATATCACAAGACAATATAGGGGACTCTATTTCCTTGGGAGAGTTTTCTATTCATGTTCTCATGTTTAGTGACATGCAGATGTCATTGTGCAGGAAGGGGGAAGAAGTGAGCTGTGACACTCCCTACTGTGAATGGTGGATTGTTATCTCTCATCTTTAATCCTGTTTGTTATGATAAAGAGGTGACTGCTGTAAAGGGATCTCTTCTGCTAGAAAAGCAGCTTCTGCTTATTATTTTATGATATAAGCGGTGACATAAGCTTTAAAGTAAATTCTTCCAAAACTGTGATTAAAAGGATTGGCCATTTTCTGGTCATGGTTGACCAATGTGTTTGAGATGACGATAAGGCACTTACTAATACGGCCTTTCTTGAATTTCGGCCCTAAATATGAAATATGGGAAATAGTCTATTTCTATGTTGAATTTCTGCATTAAGCGGCTTATCATGGTTTTTTTTTTAGTCTACCGGCTTTGATACAGCTTTATACGTATGATAGGAATGCTGGTATAACAGTAGATATACCTGATTATCATTAATATAATAATTTTCAAAGTCTGTTTCTCATATGATGAATATATTGTTTGAGATGGAGCAGGATTTGAGTTATTTCTGTTACATTAAATGCAGATATTTCTTACAGGATATTACTCATCTTTGTGAAACTTGTTCTTTGAGTCTCCACACTATTTCTCCCACTCCCTTTCCTTTCTTTTCTCCTGTGCACACATAGGGTTAACAATTAAGCACATTTGTGATTTGTCTATTCCACACCTATTTTCTATGCTATATATTTCCATAGCTCCTGCATGTTAGTTTTCATGATTAAGAGCCAGTGTAGCTCGAAACGCGTCGACCGTTATCATGTTTTTTTAATTTTTCCCTTTCATGTTTTAATCTTCTAATAAATGTGATGTTTAATGACTTTTGCGGTTCTAGGATTTTCCCATTTTTTTCATGGGTCTGATGGAGGAATTGGTGAATTCTAGGAGAACATTAGCCCCTGGCGGCATTGTGCCAGGTCTACAGTTTGGTGGAGGAGGATAACGCAATGGGCTTATTATCAGGGGTCAACCTCGACCCTTTAGTTCCAGTAAAGGGAAATCATCAACATTGTGGACAATTGTAGACTCCAGCTTTGTGAGAACAGTTTGGGGAAGGCCCTCTTCTGTTCCCCATGTGTCACGCACAGTGTAGGAAAGACTAAATGCAACACGATGGGATGAGGGAAAGGGAGCCCAACACTAGGGAAGGTGGCAAGTGGAGACCCCTAGGCAAATCTAAAGTCACCTTGTCGGCCTTAAACGTCCCTATATAGGTTCTGCACCTATCGCCAAGCAGGACCCTAATCCCTGCCTCACCCTGGCGATAAGCCCTGCTTAGAGAAGGACGAGATGTGCACTAGTCGATCCCCACTACAACTAAAGACAGCTGGGATAGACAAACAAGGGGAACACTTAACTTGAGTAGACTCAGAAGAGATAATAGAGATGTCCTCCAACAGCACCAAAGAGGAAGATAGCTACAGCTCCAAGCCTCAACAGGTGAAAATGGAAATATCACTGGCAACTCTCAGCAGCAAGCTGAGAATTAAAAACATCCGGGTCCAGGTGAGTCAATTATAGCTGGAAAAAGGTTACCACTGGGTCAAAGAGTCAGAAGAGTTAAGAAGGTGTCTGCAAAACCAAGCGCAGAGACCTTCTGCAGCTAGTTGCAGTGCGACTGTCTGCAGCTTCTGACACTCCCGTGACACCATGACTGCCCAGTGCTCAAGGTCCATAAAGACATGGAGGGGGAGTTTGGTGGAAGAATATGACCGACTGCACAGAGAATGGACCTCAGCTCCATCCAACAACTAGACTGTAGATTGTGAGCCCGGCCTCTCTCCAACATCAGCGTTGGACATCATAAATGATCTTCTGGATGAAGGGGCAACAATTCCCAAAGACGTCTCAGAAATCTTATATAAAGTCTTCCCAGAAGAGCGGATGCTCCATGTTATTGTCTTTGGATATAGGATGTGAGATCAGAAAAGCTCCTGTAGGTGGAAGAGAGCACACACTACTTCTGTCCATACAGTATACGATACACGGCCGACTTTGCAGGTTTTCCTACCTACAAAGAATGGAGAGGACTGTAATTTTATTGTAGGTACACTTCACCTGTGGAAGACAGAATCTTAGAAAAAAAATCCAGAAAATCAAATTGAATGATTTTTACATTAATAGTTTGCATTTTATGACATGAAATAAGTATTTTATATAATAGTAAAACAGAACTTAATATTTGGTACAGAAACCTTTGTTTGCAGTTACAGAGGTCAGAAGTTTCCTACAGTTCTTGACCAGGGTTGCACACACTGCAGCAGGGATTTTGGCCCCCTCCACCATACAGATCTTCTCCAGATCTTTCAGGTTTCGGGGCTGTCGCTGCCAACATTGAGTTTCAGCTCCCTCCAAAAGATTTTCTATTGGCTTCAGGTCTGGAGACTGGCTAGGCCATGTCTGACCATGCAAGAACATGGTCTGATCATACCACAGCTTCCTTGGCAGGGGTGGAAGCAAAAGAGAGTATACGGACATTACAGCAGGGGATCACAAATGATTCTTTCTCTGAAGTAAAACATTGTTTAAAAATAGGCAGTGACATTTTTTACCTCACAAAAAAAATAATTTGTAATCCCCTGCTGTAATGTCTGTATACTCTTTTTATCCTACCTGCCCAGGAGATGTGGTATGATCAGACCATGTTCCTGCACGGTCAGACACAACCATTACACAGTACACAGCAGGGACGCATTTATAAGATTATCTCAGCACAGGAACATTTTATTTAATCGCATCCAATTGTAGAAATTGTTATTATTCCAAGATCTATTGATTAAAATCAACTTTTGTTCATGGGAAAATCCCTTTAAGGTATGGAAATTGGCATCGACTTCAAGGCTGCCTTTCTCTGAATCTTCGTTGTAGCAGAACAGGCTGAACGTGATAGGTGATCCCCCATTGGCACTGCTCAAAGATTTCTGCTACTGGGGATCCTTGGCATCTGCTGTGGGGATCTCTGGAAGACAGGAGGGCCAAGAAGCCCTGGCGGCCTGACAAAGTTCTCTATTGAAACATCATCTATTATGTTATGATTTATGAGCCTGCGACATCAACCGTAACCAGTTCTTGGCCTTCGGTAATTGTTGAACGGCTATTTACACACTCATAAACAAGACATCGATCATACGTGACTAACGCGTCCATACATAAACTGTGTACAGTTTAGGAGTCGGTCAAATCTGGGATATTAAATAGTGGCCAGGGTTGTTAAAGTGCGCGGGTGGGGTGTATGAAAGTTTCCACAAATTGCCCGTGACTTAAAGGGGTTATCCACTTTAGAAAAACATTTTTGAACCCTCTGTGATCATCTGTAAAATTGATAAAAAGTGTGCATTTATCCTGCAACGCCACCACAGGAATAATGAAGTATTACACAGTTCCCAATGAAATCAATGGGCTGTTGGGTCCTCCAGATGCTTTTTGTAGCTGCCCTCCTATCTGACTAACAGGTGGGGGTCTTGAATTGGATATTCAGGGCAGCTAGCGCCTGTTGTTGACTGAACACACAAAGGATTTGGCTTAAATTTTGGCAATATATTAGAGGGAATGTAGACACGGCCATTGGAGTAACTAATGGCGTAATAGGCACAGGGGAAAGGATTGGGCTGTGAAGCGGAGGACAGGTCCACTTCTGATAAGATGGTGAGATCATCTGTAACAGTATCGCCCAATGTTCTTACCACTTCTCCCTCCATAATTTATTGGTTGATTTGTAGAGGTGGTGGGTGGCCACCCTCACCTAAATTCACCTAAACGCTGGCACTCTGTAATTACATCATTGCACCAGTATCCGCCAGGCTACAGAGCACGCTGGGTATGGACTATAAGAGGTCCGCCGTCTGTAGCAGACCACCTCTGGACATGGTGCTGGAGTCGGACGCTTAGTATATTGGCATAATTATTGAGTGTGGCACTATTATTTTCTGTGGAAAAAAAGTAAATGGTAGTCAGCTCACCTGGTAGGCAGAATTCCCCAATGTCTACAGCTTGCACGGATAAAGGTTGAGCAACCAGTCATGAACCAAACATAAAGCTGAATCCAGCAGGCAACTAAAATATGGCTTTTAATGAGCAATTTAAAAAAGAAGAAAAAATATTACAACGGTGTTCCACAAAACATAAACGCAGCACATTACAGCACCATACACATAATGCAGCGTTATGACCAATGCGTTTCTTCTATTGTCTTAGTCATGGCAACTGGCTGTATGGTTCCCACACCCTGGTGCCCCACAGATGAAATGTAATGTCTCTCTTGCTGTGTGTACAGTGTGTGCAGCAGAACGCTTCCAGTCAATGCCAGGTTCTTCTCAGGTGCTGTCACTCCAGCTTCACAAAACGGCTCAGAGTCACAAGTCTTTAGCAACTTTACTGGACAGCAGTACTCTCATCACATTGGCAGAAAAAGGCAAACACAGAGTCATCTTCATATCTTTCCCTGCCATCCTGACAGGCCCTATTCTTTCTTTCCACTTCCTTTTCCCGGCAAGACTGGCCTTGTCATTGGACAGTTCTTGTCCCATATGTGCCTTTTTTGTCACCAGCTCATTATCAGCCCCTCATCTGGCTCCAGGGGGAGAGGTGCCAGGAACACTATCTCAGCTACCCCAGCCCCAGTCATAGACCCCGGATTCTGCTTGGGCATGGTCCTGTCGAGCTGGTGTCCATTGGCACTGTTCCCAGCCTGGGTTCCCTTACTGCAACAACAGCTTTATCCCCACGGCCAGTAACATTTTGCTTCACTACTGGTCACACGACCTGCCCTGGGCAGGCTGCTCGTGCTTCTCCCTCAAATCATGAAGTATCCTGATTATACTTCCCTGCTCTATGCTGTTCCTCCCATTTACTTAACCCCTGTGCTGCCTATCTCCTACTCTGTTCTATGCTGTCCTCTATCACTAATGTGCACCCCTCTATTCTACCCCACTATTGTCCTATACTACCTAAGATCCTATTCTAGCCCTAATCCTATAAACAGTACATGACATCACAGTATATAAACATTACATATCGCATCAATAACTATGAGGTGCCGCATGTAACCATGCAAGCAGCATCCAGGGGAGAGAAGGCATGTGAGGGTCCCCGCCACCTCCTTACAGTACCAAGGTATTAGTTACTTTGGAACAGTGTAGGGCACTGATATTTCTGGGGAACAGATTTTGGCACTTTTATTTACTGTAGACTAGAGTCATGCCGGCTTAAGACGCTGGTATTAAAATATGGGCCGGCAATTTGCAGACATTATTGGCTCCGTGTGGTCGCCCACAACGCAGACTGGTGCAGGAGATGCTTCCTATTTCATGAATTCTTCCAGGATGTAAAATGGGGAAGAATTGTGCATGATGTTTTTTTCTGCACTTTTGTGGTGCACTAATTATAGCGTGATTATTTTGTGATGCCCTGATTATAGCACACTTATTTTGTGATGCACTGATTATAGCACACTTATTTTGTGATGCACTGATTATAGCACACTTATTTTGTGATGCACTGATTATAGCACACTTATTTTGTGATGCACTGATTATAGCACGCTTATTTTGTGATGCACTGATTATAGCACGCTTATTTTGTGATGCACTGATGATTATAGCACGCTTATTTTGTGATGCACTGATTATAGCACGCTTATTTTGTGATGCACCGATTATAGCATGCTTATTTTGTGATGCACTGATTATAGCACGCTTATTTTGTGATGCACCGATTATAGCACGCTTATTTTGTGATGCACTGATTATAGCATGCTTATTTTGTGATGCACTGATTATATCATGCTTATTTTGTGATGCACTGATTATAGCATCCTTATTTTGTGATGCACTGATCATAGCACGCTTATTTTGTGATGCACTGATTATAGCATGCTTATTTTGTGATGCACCGATTATAGCACGCTTATTTTGTGATGCACCGATTATAGCATGCTTATTTTGTGATGCACTGATTATATCATGCTTATTTTGTGATGCACTGATTATAGCACGATTATTTTGTGATGCACTGATTATAACACATTATTTTGTGATGCACTGATTATAGCATGCTTATTTTGTGATGCACCGATTATAGCATGCTTATTTTGTGATGCACTGATTATAGCACGATTATTTTGTGATGCACCGATTATAGCATCCTTATTTTGTGATGTACTGATTATAGCACACTTATTTTGTGATGCACTGATTATAGCATGCTTATTTTGTGATGCACTGATTATAGCACGCTTATTTTGTGATGCACTGATTATAGCACACTCATTTTGTGGTGCACTGATTATAACACATTATTTTGTGATGTACTGATTATAACACATTATTTTGTGATGCACTGATTATAGCACACTTATTTTGTGATGCACTGATTATAGCACACTTATTTTGTGATGCACTGATTATAGCACACTTATTTTGTGATGCACTGATTATAGCACGCTTATTTTGTGATGCACTGATTATAGCACGCTTATTTTGTGATGCACTGATGATTATAGCACGCTTATTTTGTGATGCACTGATTATAGCACGCTTATTTTGTGATGCACCGATTATAGCATGCTTATTTTGTGATGCACTGATTATAGCACGCTTATTTTGTGATGCACCGATTATAGCACGCTTATTTTGTGATGCACTGATTATAGCATGCTTATTTTGTGATGCACTGATTATATCATGCTTATTTTGTGATGCACTGATTATAGCATCCTTATTTTGTGATGCACTGATCATAGCACGCTTATTTTGTGATGCACTGATTATAGCATGCTTATTTTGTGATGCACCGATTATAGCACGCTTATTTTGTGATGCACCGATTATAGCATGCTTATTTTGTGATGCACTGATTATATCATGCTTATTTTGTGATGCACTGATTATAGCACGATTATTTTGTGATGCACTGATTATAACACATTATTTTGTGATGCACTGATTATAGCATGCTTATTTTGTGATGCACCGATTATAGCATGCTTATTTTGTGATGCACTGATTATAGCACGATTATTTTGTGATGCACCGATTATAGCATCCTTATTTTGTGATGTACTGATTATAGCACACTTATTTTGTGATGCACTGATTATAGCATGCTTATTTTGTGATGCACTGATTATAGCACGATTATTTTGTGATGCACTGATTATAGCACACTCATTTTGTGGTGCACTGATTATAACACATTATTTTGTGATGTACTGATTATAACACATTATTTTGTGATGCACTGATTATAGCACTTATTTTGTGATACACTGATTATAGCACGCTTATTTTGTGATGCACTGATTATAACATGCTTATTTTGTGATGCACTGATTATAGCATCCTTATTTTGTGATGCACTGATTATATCATGCTTATTTTGTGATGCACTGATTATAGCACGCTTATTTTGTGGTGCACTGATTATAGCACTCTTATTTTGTGATGCACTGATTATAGCACATTATTTTGTGATGCACTGATTATAGCATGCTTATTTTGTGATGCACTGATTGTAACATGCTTATTTTGTGATGCACTGATTATATCATGCTTATTTTGTGATGCACTGATTATAGCACGCTTATTTTGTGATGTACTGATTATAGCACGCTTATTATGTGATGCACTGATTATATAGCACGCTTATTTTGTGATGCACTGATTATAGCATGCTTATTTTGTGATGCACTGATTATAGCACTTATTTTGTGATGCACTGATTATAGCACGCTTATTTTGTGATGCACTGATTATAGCATGCTTATTTTGTGATGCACTGATTATAGCACGCTTATTATGTGATGCACTGATCATAGCACGCTTATTTTGTGATGCACTGATTATAGCACGCTTATTATGTGATGCACTGATCATAGCACGCTTATTTTGTGATGCACTGATTATAGCACGCTTATTTTGTGATGCACTGATTATAGCATGCTTATTTTGTGATGCACTGATTATAGCACTTATTTTGTGATGCACTGATTATAGCACGCTTATTTTGTGATGCACTGATTATATCATGCTTATTTTGTGATGCACTGATTATAGCACTTATTTTGTGATGCACTGATTATAGCACGCTTATTTTGTGATGCACTGATTATAGCACACTTATTTTGTGATGCACTGATTATAGCACGCTTATTTTGTGATGCACTGATTATAGCACTTATTTTGTGATGCACTGATTATAGCACGCTTATTTTGTGATGCACTGATTATAGCATGCTTATTTTGTGATGCACTGATTATAGCACTTATTTTGTGATGCACTGATTATAGCACGCTTATTTTGTGATGCACTGATTATAGCACGCTTATTATATGATGCACTGATCATAGCACGCTTATTTTGTGATGCACTGATTATAGCACACTTATTTTGTGATGCACTGATTATAGCACGCTTATTTTGTGATGCACTGATTATAGCACGCTTATTATATGATGCACTGATCATAGCACGCTTATTTTGTGATGCACTGATTATAGCACACTTATTTTGTGATGCACTGATTATAGCACGCTTATTTTGTGATGCACTGATTATAACACGCTTATTTTATGATGCACTGATTATAGCACACTTATTTTTAGTACTATTATGGCATTATAATTTGGGGGTCGCACTGTGGGTAATATTTTTATTTTTGACCACTGAGCAGCCGAATAGGGAATGAATGAAGCGGAGATCGAGCATGCCCTGGTATGCCAATTGGTGCGAGTCTCAGATAGGACCCCCCCCGCCAATCCACAAGCCATGACCTAGCCAAAGGATAAGTGATAACTTCTCTTCCCCAGACAACCGCTTTAAGGAGCCCTGGAGGTGAAGGCATTAGACAGGGGCTGCAATATTGCACCAGATATATGATGGAAGCCGCCAGAGAAGAACATGTCAGGGTTCGGTTCCGGTTTTTCTAGGGGGTCCCCTGGCGTCTTGTTCCGTCTCTGTACACGGCACAATCTGAATCTGCCAGAGTCTGACTCTCTCAGAGGGAATGATGTTTCGGTTCCACAAATTATCATGCGATGAGGCTACACTGAATCTGGTCAAAGGAGAAAGCGTGCGGAAGACGAACAGCAGAGTCCGGAGCCGGCGGTGAGATATGGCAGCGCGGCAGCAGTAATGACAGCGCTGAATGCTTGCAGAGGTTAACATTTCGCTGAACTCAATTCATTTTTTTCCTTTTTTTCTCAATACGTTATGTTATCGGGAGTCACAAGCATCCAACCCAAAAATATAAGACAATCAATCATTTTTTTGTCATTTAATGACCTTTCCTTAATTTACAAGTAATTTAAAAAAAATAAAATTTGAAAAAGAAAAAAAAAATCTTATTTTTGCACCATACTAATAGTGTTTTCACTTCTTCATCCACATGGCAGACTTTTTTATTTTTTCCTGTAGATTTGGGCAGATTTTTCATCATATCCAAGAATATATGCAAGAATTCTGCAACAGAAATATACAAAGAAAAATACTGCAGATAAATATGCACAAAATTTCACCGGTGGATGCCAAATTTGTGGATTTAGTCTGCCGCTAATCTGCCACATTTGGGCTTATCTTTGAATCGTTGTGGAAACATTACATTTTTTTAAGTGCCATCTTTCTAGTTTGCATTTTATGATGGTGTCTTTTCCCTATGTATGAGGTTTGTTTGTAAGATCAGGTATGTAAGAGGTAACGTCTCTCCTTGTGGAGAGTGATATGCCAGTGTAAGGAGACTTATAGGCCATTCAATGCTTCTCCGGGAAATTTAAAATGCAAATTGCCTCTTCAGAGAGGACTTGAATTCCAGCGCCACCTATTGGAAGTAGTAATCCTAAAAGTCAATGCCGACCCACATGACTTAGCAAAAAAGCCAATATAAATATCAAAAGACTGACCGTCACTTCTAATCAGAAAACTGCTGTGAACAGGTGCATACTAAGAGGTCATCTCCATTCCATTGGGAAAAAAGGCAATCCAGAAACACGTGTTTCAGGGTGATGCCCCTCCTCAGTGCAAAACAAGAGATTTGATTTGGCTGTATGAGAGGCCTCCGATAGGGATCTAAGGGGTAACGTCTCTTGTCATGGAAAGTGACATGCCAGTTTAAGGAGACGTTTAGGCCATGCAATGCTCAGGTATAAATCCTCCCACGTAAGACACCACTTAAGTTTATTTCTTGACACCTTTTTCTCATTTTTGCCCCTTGTTTTCTCGCCCTCCCCGGCAGGATTACAGGGGTAAGTACATTATCAGTGCTCTAAGGGCCCCAATAATAGCAGCTGCTCGGAAGATGCACAGATCCTGCACAGAAAACTGGAATTCTCTTTGGTAAAGCTCATTCTTCCCGAGACTAAATGGACTTGATGACAAACAGCATTTCTGCTCGGGTAATGGAGCTGGCTGAGGATCTGGGGACGTTCCTGGAGGATCTCCTTCTTCTCTGACATCTCCACACTTCATTAGTTTTCATTTGTACAAGGGAAATTAAATAATAGCATCATTCTTCCATAAAGAAGTCACAATCATGGAGACTGTTTCCTATTAGCTTGGAAACCAAAGGAAAGAGCGAGGAATGAGGAGAGAACGAGACCCGAGTGGCTGGAACTTTAGGGTTTCGGGAGATTTATATATATATATATATATATATATATATATATATATATATATATATATATATATATATATATATATATATATATATATATATATATATATATATATATATATATATACATATACATATACATATACATATATATAAAAGTATTCGGCTCCCTGGAACGTTTCAACCTTTTCCCACATATCCTGCTTCAAACATAAAGATACCAAATGTACATTTTTGGTGAAGAATCAACAACAAGTGGAACACAATTGTGAAGTTGAACGTAATTTATTGGTTATTTTAAATTTTTGTGGAAATTCAAAAACTGAAGAGTGGGTCATGCAATATTATTCGGCTCCTTTACTTTCAGTGCAGCAAACTCACTCCAGAAGTTCATTGTGGATCTCTGAATGATCCAATGTTGTCCTAAATGCCTAATGATGATAAATATAATCCACCTGTGTGTAATCAAGTCTCCGTATAAATGCACCTGCTCTGTGATAGTCTCAGGGTTCTGTGTGAAGCACAGAGAGCATCATGAAGACCAAGGAACACAACAGGCAGGTCTGTGATACTGCTGTGGAGAAGTTTAAAGCCGGATTTGGATACAAAATGATTTCCAAAACTTTTAACATCCCAAGGAGCACTGTGCAAGTGATCATATTGGTGTAGATCTCTGCAGTTCATCCAGAGTGATCATGGGCCTCTTGGCTGCATCTCTGATCAGTCTTCTCCTTTTTTGAGATGACAGTTTAGAGGGACGGCCGGGTCTTGGTAGATTTGCAGTGGTATGATACTCCTTCCATTTCAATATGATCACTTGCACAGTGCTCCTTGGGATGTTTAAAGTTTTGGAAATCATTTTGTATCCAAATCCGGCTTTAAACTTCTCCACAACAGTATCACGGACCTGCCTGTTGTGTTCCTTGGTCTTTATGATGCTCTCTGTGCCTCACACAGAACCCTGAGACTATCACAGAGCAGGTGCATTTATACGGAGACTTGATTATACACAGGTGGATTATATTTATCATCATTAGGCATTTAGGACAACATTGGATCATTCAGAGATCCACAATGAACTTCTGGAGGGAGTTTGCTGCACAGAAAGTAAAGGGGCCGAATAATATTGCACGCCCCACTTTTCAGTTTTTGAATTTCCACAAAAATTTAAAATAACCAATAAATTTCGTTCAACTTCACAATTGTGTTCCACTTGTTGTTGATTCTTCACCAAAAATTAACATTTGGTATCTTTATGTTTGAAGCAGGATATGTGGGAAAAGGTTGAAAAGTTCCAGGGAGCCGAATACTTTCTCAAGGCACTGTACATACAGAGCTCACAGAACTAGTACATTCATGTATAAACATGTACAAAGTTGCCAATTGGAAATAAATTGGATATTTTTCCAATGTTCTTAATAAAAAATAAATGCATCCATATTTTTTTTTCTTAAAGGGAACTTATCGGGATAATCTTACTGAAACTAGTGGTCTGTTTTAATAGAACACAATGTGACAATAAAAAAGATACCTGTCTTGTTGTGATCTGATGTTCGAACGCTGAGAAATTAAGGATGGAAGCTGCATGCAAATGAGTCTAGAAGTGCACTGGGGGCGTGTTATTGCACTATGACACTGACACACCCTCAGTGCATTTCAAAGATAATTTGCATGAAGATCCAAAGCTTAATTTCTGAGCACTAGCACATCAGACTATTACAAAACAGGCATTGACGTTATTGTTGTGCTGTGAACTATACAGGCATACAACTAGCTTCAGTACTAAAATCATCCCATAAAGATCCCTTTAAATTTTGAGGAGCTCGTACAGATTACTGTGAATCTCATCACAGGTCACAGTAAGTGCAGCTCATGTCTTCACACAAGTATTCTGGGCTGTAGACATTTATTAGTTTTAGACACTGTGATTTCCAATGTAGTGTTACAAGCTGACCATAAAAATTATAGACTGACAGGCAGGGCCGCCATCAGGGCATTATTGTCCTTACTGCTGTATGGGGTCCGGTGAGAAGAAGCACGGAGGGGGGCCCGGACTGGACTCACCGGGCCCCAGGGGCAGGATTCAGCTGGTTTAGCAACAGAACGTGAGTCCTTGGACAAAATCTTTTGGCCAAAACAAAAGCTGCTGGCTGTGTGTGAGATCTGGTGTTCAATGGGAAATGTTAGTGTGATTGGTGAGGACATTGTGCAAAAGTGGAGTTTATCCAAGAGAGGACGATGGGTCTGTGGAAGGTTTGAGAGGTTGAGTCTCATGGGGGCCCAAACATTTTGCCTGTATGGAGCCCTGAAATTCCTGGTGGCAGCCCTGCTGATTGCAATGAAGACGTGAAACAATAATGGACAGTAATAAAGTACCGGTAAAGTCGAGGGGAGTAGTATAGTACTGGTACAGTCATGGGTGATAGTATAGAACCGGTACAGTCACGGGCAGCAGGATATTACCGGTACAGTCATGGGAAGTAGTATAGCACCAGTACAGTAATGTACAGTAATAAAGTACCAGTACAGTCATGAGCAGTAGTTTAGTACCGGTACAGTCATGGACTGGAGTATAGTATCAGTACAGACATGGGAAGGAGTATAATACCGATACAGTAATGGATAATAATAACGTACAGGTACAGTCATTGGAAGTAGTATAGTACCAATACAGAAATGGGCAATATAGCACCGGTACAGTAATAGACAGTAATACGGTACCGGTACAGTCACGGACTGAAAAATAGTACTGATACAGTCAGGAGCCAGAATATAGTACTGGTACAGTCATGAACCGGACTATAGTACCAGTACAGATATGTGCAGGAGTATATTACAGCTACAGTCATAGGTGAGAGTATAGTACCAGTACAGATATGTGCAGGAGTACATTACCGATAGCCATAGGTGACAGTATAGTACCAGTACAGTAATGGGTGAGAGTATAGTACCGGTGCAGTCATAGACCGGAGTATAGTGCCAGTGCAGTCATGGGTGAGAGCATAGTACCGGTACAGTCATGGACCGGAGTATAGTACCGGTGCAGTCATGGACTGGAGTATAGTACCGGTACAGTCATGGGCAGGAGTATAGCACCATACAGTCATGGGCAAGAGTATAGTACCGGTACAGTAATGGAGCGGAGTATAGTACCGGTACAGTCATGGGTGAGAGCATAGTACCGGTACAGTCATGGGCAGGAGTATAGTACCGTACAGTCATGGGCAAGAGTATAGTACCGGTACAGTAATGGAGCGGAGTATAGTACCGGTACAGTCATGGGCAGGATTATAGTACCGGTACAGTCATGTACTAGAGTACTGGTATACTGGTCCAAGTACAGCCTCCATTTTGGGTTCCAATATTCTGCACTCTTTGCTGTTGAAATGACCTTAATGGAAAGGTGGATCCATCACATCATGATAAGCAAAGCCAGATCATTGTATAGAAAAAGGAGAACAGTACGAGTACAGTAATGGGCAGAACCATATAACCGACACAAGCATGGGCCGGAGTATATTTTCGTTAGGTTTTCCACCTATGGAGATATTATTTTCTTTTACTTAAACACGTGTATTTGGGGTTAGAAATCCTTTCTGTAATTTGGTTTCCTTAGAAATGTTGCACTGTTTTGCTTTTATTGGCCCATACCCACACACACCACCCCTGACACATTCTAGTCTATTGTCATAAATCAGCTGAGATGAGATCAGAAAAAGACAGATCAGAGTCTAAAACTCACTTATTGGCCCATCAGAACGAGCTCACTGACAGGTTCTCAGTTAACCCATTCTGAAGATAGTTTAACAAAGAGATAACAGAAGGCGAACGCTGCAACATTTTTAAGAAAACTGAAATGCAAAAATGACTTTTTATCCCAAATACACGTATTTAAGTTAGAAAATTCTCATTCACTGACAGCCAGCAGTTATTGACATTCAAAGTTTAACAGGAACATTTCATTATTTAGTTATTTTTTTGTTGTTATTTACATTGTTATTTCATTTTTTGTGACTTTTGTTATTTAGAATCCACAACAATGTCCGGGAGACCTGCGCCCCGCGCCGCCTGCTCTTACTCACATGGCTGATCCAGATTGTGCCTCCTCCGTGTTTCCGTGTTACTCCTGGTTCCAGTTTCCCCTAAATGTTCTTATTCATTTCCATGATGAAGTGTGAACATGGTGCAGCTGCAGGTAGCGGAGGGTCTGGTGCGTTGGGGGGTTGTACACGTGATACAGATTGATACAATATCTGTTACTGCCCGTTACATTCAGTGGCGACAAAAAGTTTTCTATTTTTTTTTAAAGTGTGATTCCTTCTGTCTGGTTGTTGTGACGCCATTTTCCTGGTGATGAATAGAAAGTGCCTGAAGTCGTCATCATACAAGACCGTCATTGTCACCACAAAGCTTTAGAATATGGGAATGGTCAGTAAATGGAAGAAAACTGACGGCCAAACGCTTTGCATCTACTATTTATTGATCACAACATAGCGAGTGATTCATTGTTTCCAAAGCCAAAACTTAGGATTTTGTAGGTTTAATTACTGCACCCTCCGACCACTCGGGTATAAGACATCCTAGGGGATCTTGATCCTTTCCATTTGCAAACCTGCAAAGAATTCATGTTTATTGCTAGGGGTCCTGGCCCCAACTCGTGGCCCTAACTCATCCCTATAGGGTGTAAATCAGGAGGCGATTGGCAACAGGCGAACATTGTTCTTTGGTAACCAATATTTGACAAAATTGGATGTGTGCTTAGGATCATGGTCTCGCTGGAATTTGCAGCCCCTGCCGACGTTGGTTTTACCATGTGGCAGCATTACGTTCTCCAGTATATCCTTGTACATAGTAGCATTCATATTTCCATCAATTCTAGGCAATAATCTGCATATGGATACAAAGTATCCATTAATCAAAATGTATTGAACAGATTTAAATAAAACCATGCACCACACAAAAAAGAAAACACGTGTGATGATCCACAAAGAAGGTAATTCAAGTAAAGAAAAAGAAGCGATGGTAAATCAAGTGTGAATTAGGGCACAAATGCCAAATCTACTCAGCTAGTCATGAAAAATGGCTGCTTAATGGACATTAATTGTATACGTCTAAAGTAGATCTCTACTTTGTCCAGCTAGATCATTAAAATAAGGCTAAGTTAACTCATTGCTCACTCATAGTGAAAGCACAGAGTCCTTGGGACTATCACAGCCACCCCGACGCGCGTTTCGCACTAATGCATTCTCAAGCAGAAGACCAATGGCAGATGCAGAAAAACAGCCCCAAACCATGACATTGCTACCACCATGCTTCACTGTAGGCGTTTGGTACCTTTCATCTTTACGTTTTCCAATTGGGCGGTATTTATAATGCTTGCAGAATAATAAGCTTCCTGACACCTGGGGTTAACATGGCTTTGTCTTTGTCATGTTTTAACTGAAAAACACAGAAACAAAAAAAAACTACAAAAATTTCAGGCAAAAAACATTTGGCTCAGCAAATGTTGAAAACTAACACATAAAGAGATAAAACAATGTCAAACACAATTTTCATCCTTATAGCATCCTTATAAATCACCAGGAAAATGGCATCACAGCAACCAGACAGAAGTAATCACGCAAAAAATGCAAGTCATTTGACATCTGAGCCGTTGTAAAGCTGGAGCAGCAGGGAGGGCGCAATATCCATGCTGGACTGATGTTTAAGATGCACATTTGGTCTGCTATATTCGTTATACACAAGGGCATACACGTTACAGGAGCAGCACTAAAGGCACTGGAGGGGCTCAGACCGGCATAATCTCTCCTTAAGCACTCGGAAAAGGGCACTAAAGAAAGCAAACAAGAGAGGAGCATCTGCTTTCAGGACCCAGTGCATTAAAAAAAAAAGTATCTGGCCATTTTTTGATTGCTTAGGACATTTGCACTGAATTCAAACCAAAAACAGCACCACCCCTGGGCTCAGGTTGTATGTGGCATCGCAGCTCAGTTCTGTTCACTTTGAGATGAGCTACAGCACCACACACAACCTATAGGGGGCGATGGTGTAGGTTTTTGGAAGAAAGCAGCCATTATATAATTTCTAATCCTGTACAACCCCTTGAAGCCAAGCCAATAAGCACAGAACTACCCTTTAATCATGAGTCGTATATAGACATACCATAATTCTCTCTGCTAATGTGATCGTGTACATGACTCCTAACTTTGGTTGCTTCCTTGTGGTCCCTACAGAGATCAGTTGACAGAGTTACTAATCTGGTGGTGCCCCCAAAAGAATTTGGTGAGAAGAAGGGGCTTCAATGCGGAATGCAGTCTCTATATACAGTCACGGCCGAAAGTGCTGACAAAGGATCATCAAGATCTCTGGAGATGGACTTGCAACCTTGAAATTGTTGATATTTTTAAACAATCTTGGTTCTCAAGTCCTCAGACAGTTCTCTTCTCCTCTTTCTGCTCTCCGTGCTTAGTGTCACACAGACACACAATGCAAAGCTTGAGTCGACTTCTTCCCTTTTTATCTGGTCTTAGGTGTGATTTTTACATTGCCCACACCTGTTACTTGCCACAGGGGAGTATGAACGAGCATCACATGCTTGAAAAAAAGTTGTTTAACCACAATTTTTGAAAGGATGATAATTTTGCCCTGCCCATTTTGGGGGTTTTGTGTGAAACTATGTCCAATTAGCCTATTTTTTTTTTCAGTTTTTTTGTGTGGCTCCAATACACACAAAGGGAATAAACATGTGTAATTGCAATAATTTTCTGGGAGAAATACTTCATTTAGCCATGACTGTATAAGAAAAACAACTCCGCTTCCTGATAGACTTCAAGGTGCAGCTAGTCAATGCTGTGTCACTACTTCAGGCATAGGAGTCATCAGTCAAGCAGCAGGAAGCACAGGACGGGGAATAGAGCCGGAGTGACAGAGGCTTGGGATCTACCATAGCTCTTCAGCCTCATTTGCATATCAATTCAAAAGCTGATTTCACGGTAACTGAGGAACAGACCGGCCATGTAAAGGTGTTGCTGGACTTGTCTTTGAAAGAGCTACATGCACAGATAGTTTGGGTTGTGAAATCCTGCTGACAGATTCCTTTTAAATGCCCAGGTGTATAATCTAAAATATATTTATTTTACAATTAAGGCAAAAATTTTATTTTGGACAAGTGGACATGGCCTGACATTACGGTGTAGATGACAGCATAGATGGACAAGAATAAAAGTTTTCTAAGCACATTATTTGGATAACTAACCACCCGAAGGTACTTTATTTTTTGTTTTATTTTTTGCTTAAATCCAACATAAGATGTGAAAAAAATATAAAGTTTATAAATTGTTACAATTTAAATTGTATTCGGTTTTTTATCCTAATCATAAACGTAACATTTGACCTAACCCTATCTTTAACCTTAACCCTAATCCTAGAACTATCCCTATCTTTAACCTTAACCCTAATCCTAGAACTAACCCTAGCCCAAACCCTAACATTGGACCTAAACCTACCATTAGACCTAACCCTAATCCTAACATTAGCCCTAATCCTAGCTGTAACCTTAAACTTAGCCCTAATCCTAGACCTAACCTTCGATCTAAACTTACACCTAACCCTAGCTCTAAGCCAAGCCATAGTTAGGGTTACACAAAAAAAAATTGTAAAAAATGTAAAATTCATTAGAATGTTAGAATTGATGTTTTTGTTTTGCTTGAGCTGTAAGTTAACAGCCGGGGCACGGAGATCTCAGCGCTATGTGCAGCGCAATCTAATTCTGAAGCAACAATGTAACAAGTCATTACTGTAGAATAAGGCCCATAAATGAAGATCGTAAAACGTTGTATCAGCAGTCATTAAAGGGTTGGAAGTCTATGCAATGCAGCCCTTCCAGATCTGGGTATAAAAAAAAAACCAATTGTTCATCCTGTGCTTCCTGGTTCATGAATAGAAAGCCAGAATGACACCTAATGGGACTGAGCTGCAATACCAGACAGTATGCTGGTGCTGTTTCTAATCTCACACAGGAAAGTTATATCTGTACATTTATATTTCAGAATATCATTAACCCCGTATGTGAGGGTTTAGCCGTATATTCCTCCACATCTACCAGAGATTGTCGGCCCCAGCCAGGAAAACATGTTATTTATTGCATATCAGCGCTTATATAAATTCTTAGCCTCCATAAACCTCATAAATAATCTCTGATTTATATATCCTGAAATCAGAAACAAATTACCCTTTTTTTATCTTTCATATACAATGAAATTAGTAAATATCTAAGCAGATTGAAATGTGCATGGTCTGTAGAGAATCTCCCCGGGGAGCGATGAAAGCCGCTGCTATTCATAACCCGGTCTGCGGGGACGCTTTAATACTAGACGTGCACAATAGGATATTATATTCTTTCTGGAGGGTTTTTCTTTTCTTTTTTTTTTTTCTTCCCTGAAAGTTATTTGCGTTAAATAAATAAAAAGAAAATGACCAATTTGAAAGTAATGTAGTAATGTATCCTGAGCGGGGGCCAGAAACCTGCAGCTGCGGCACCGCGAGCCGACACGGGAGATCCTGCAGCGTCCGGACAGGAAAATGGAATATCTTGCACCTATGACGATGATCAGACAATACCGTTACCTGCGTGTGTTTGTGTATATATATATATATATATATATATATATATATATGTGTACAGTTAGGTCCAGAAGTTTGGGAATTTTAGCTCTATACCAAAACATATTAAGGATACAGCTATATCATCGGCTCAGCTTTAATGTGGGGTATTCACATTCTAATTGGAGTAAGGGTTTAGGAATTAAAGCTCTTTAATATGTAGCCTCCCCTTTTTAAAAGGACCAACAGTAATTGGACAATTATCTCAAGAGCTCTTTAATGCATAGGCTTTCCCCTTGTCAATCCATCAACAATTAAGCAGATAAAAGGTCCGGAGCTGATTCCAGGTGTGGCATTTGCATTTGGAAACTGTTGCTGTGAACCCTCAACATGCGGTCAATGGAAGTGAAACAGACCATCATTAGGCTGAAAAAAAAAGGAAGAAATCCATCAAATAGATGGCAGAAATGTTAAGAGGGGCCAAATCAACAGTGCGGTACATTCTGTAAAAAAAAAAAAAAAAAAAAAAAAAAAAAGCGCACCCACCGATCAGCTTGCAAATTGTCTCTTCAGAGAAGAAGATAAGAACTGTAGTGCCAACTATAAGAAGTAGCCATCTTAAAAGTCAATATCAACTCTCTAACGAGCCGTGTCACATGACTGCAGATAATAACAGACACCGAGTGCAGTGCCAGAGACTTAGTGCTGGACCTGGGGGGGGGGGGGGGAGTAAAGAAAAGTTTGTTTTATAAAACAAACTGCAGCCGGGGAATGAGTGGTTTTCGAAAACATTTGATGAATTGACCACTTTTTTGCTCACGTCCTTTTAGAGTAAACAGTTGAACAATTTTTTCAATTAACTTTAATATGTCGCTATTAAAGGGATTTTCCCACAAACCAATTTAATTTTAAAGTTGATTTTAATCAATAGATCATGGAATAGTAATAATTTTCACAATTGGATATGATTAAATAAAATGTTCCTGTGCTGAGATAATCTTATAAATGAGCCCCTGCTGTGTACTGTGTAATGGTTGTGTCTGACCGGGCAGGAACTTGGTCTGATCATACCACATCTCCTGGGCTGGGGGGCGGGGAGAAAAAGAGAAGAAACAGACATTACAGAATGAGATCGCAGCCGATTCTTTTTTTTTTTGTGATGTAAAACATTTCCCTGCCTGTTTATAAAAATGTTTTACCTCAAAGAAAGAAACAATTGTGATCCCCTGCTGTAATGTCTGTATACTCTTTTGCTTCCCCTCTGCCCAGGAAATGTGGTATGATCAGACCATGTTCCTGCAGACACGGCCATTACACAGTACACAGCAGGGACACATTTATAAGATTATCTCAGCACAGGAATATTTTTTTAAAACACATCCAATTGTGGAAGTTATTATTATTCCTAGATCTATTGATTAAAATCAACTTTTATTCAAGAGTAAAACCCCTTTAAGTTTTTAACTGCGCTGAAAAAAAAAAAAAAAAAAAAGTCACAGTTTTTTACAACTTTACTACCACTATAAAGTACATTGGGCTTCACAGAAGGGGGCTGGAAAAAATTAGTATAATTTATGCTAGAAAGTGGCTTCATAGGTCTGAGCTCCTGGCGCATGTACAGCAAGAGATACGCATGCTCTACATATAATTTTTATTTTACTTATTTGGCTGTATTTTGGGATAAAAATCATTTTTGCAGTTGACCTCAATTAAAAACGTTGCGTCGTTTGGCTTTTACAGGCTCTTTGTTTCACTGCGCATTACTGGTCGCAAAATGAGCTACCTTAGAATCTGTCAGTGAGTTCATTCTTGATGAGGGGTTTGTGACTCAAAAAAAAGAAAAAGAGTCAAAAAAGACTTTCTGAGCTTCTTTCAGTAGTTTTTATGTCCAAATAAAGGTTCAGCTCCAAGTTAATGTTGTCCTTAATCAGATGCAAAAAGTTCAGAAATGGGCAAGATAAAGGGAGTTCCAAACTCCAGTCAGACTGAGCTCGTTCTGCAGCAGGAATGTGTAGGGAAACAAAAAGCCGATAAAAAAAGGCAAACGCTACAAAATGTTTATTGAAACCAAATTGGAAAAAATATTTTTATCAACAAATTCATGCATTTAAGCAAAAAAATAAAAAATCCATATGCCTTATTTGCATAAAATCGGAAGACTGCTATAATCCAAATTCCTTCAATGAGACTTTTTTTTGTATCTAGCGCAGGAGCCAAACCTGCCCAGTGTTAACCAAATTTGACAGGTATGATCCATATGTGACCCGAGAGAGCTAGAGGGGATAATCCATGCCTCAATATAAGGAGTGAAATAAGTATGTGAACCCACCAATAAACCTTCATCAAACCACTAGAATCATTTTCCTTTATTTGCATGGTAAATAAAATTTTATTTGACAGCATTCAAAGCCCCCAATACTCCCAAATTCATGTAAGCAAGTCCTTAAGAGAGTACACCCCGCTAATATACAGCATTTCCATGGATCATATAGAAATGCACAATAAAGGAAAACTAAGAAAGGGTTAATACATCCAAACATCAGAGAAATCACCTACAACCATCCACGTGGTATTAAAAAATATATCTATTTCAGACAGTGGCCGCCGCCGGTCACCAATCTTGGGAATGTCTACGTTTAGGAGAAACGCACAGCGCTCCTGTGTGCGGGCTAGGACGACTTCGGTATAATCAAGTTTCTGATCATGTCAAAGGAGTTGCCGTCAGGATGGACGGTGACAACGTCTTTCCCTTCTTGGAGAATTTGAAGGAACCCAGAGTCATCTATGCCAACGATCCAAGCTAAAGGGCCGTCCTCACCTCCAAGTCGAATCTGCTGACCACTAAAATAAAAACATACAAAAAGATAGGGGGTAAAGAGTTAACTCTTAGCATTCTTGGATTGTCTATTATTGTCAGTAGATTTGAAACATGATTTTGCGATACTTTGTTGGGAGATGTTTATGCTCTGTGTGTCTATGTGGCCGTGTGGTGGTGATGTGAATTGCAGCACGTTGAGGGTTTTTTGTTTGTTGAGTTGCAATAATGTATTGCATTTGTTTTGTGAGAATTTGGAGCCTTTGACAACATTTATGGAAAAGGAACAGTGGTCACATCTGTTTGGAAATGACCAGCAACCGCTAGGAATAATTAATAAGGACTGTCCCTACTTTAGTCTTTAGGTCAATCATCTGTTTCAAGAAATGCCAAGCAAAATTTGGGGGAAAGGGGCACAGGGCTTGGATGGGTCACAGGGCTCCTTTAATTTTAGGAAACGGTAGGTGTCCCAAAGGTCAGGCAAACCCCCAATAAACGTACATAGAAGAAAAATCTCTTTTTAGGATCCATTGGAGATGAGCAATTGATTCACGGGACCTGGGGTTAGTGGTCAGGTCAGTATTCCCTGGCTACTGGACGCCTCCTACTTTCCATTCTCTGCGGCTCCTTTTCGATTAGCCAGCCTGGTGCGACATCATCATTTGCAGAGACGATCCACTAGGCCGGCTAATCAAAAAAGGAGTGAGGGATAACATGGGAGGCGGTTGCAGGGCTCAGGGTTGACCGCTAGGACCTGGGTCCTGCAAAATTATTGGTGCCTCTCTAGGAACCATCAATTTGCATATGACGCCCTAAGTCCCGCCATATCTCTAGGAGCAATTTGATCCACTTTTTTTCCCCCCCAGAAACAGCGCCACACCTCTCCACAGGTTACATCTGGTATTACAGCTCAGCTCCATCGAAATGAATAAAGATGAACTTCCATTCCAGCCTCCATATCTGTAACACTAGCAGCCATGTTTTTCTAATCCCGTTCATCCCAGCTATGACACTGGAAGACCATCGGGGATCAACAAAATCAGACATCATGGACCCGTCACAAAAAGAGCAATGGTTATGGCCCCAAAAAATGTAGTTCAATTAGTCCTCAATCTCTATCATTTTTTTTGTATCGGCCATTGCTCTTCACGTCAGGACCCCATAGCTTTTCCCATGGTCTGGGGCCAGTGAAGTGGCCAAGGAGAGGACTTTGTTTACCCATCCATTATGGACAATGCCCTTATCTTGAAGATGGATGCCAGAAATATGAGTGACACACGTATAATTCAGAATCAGCAGTGCATAATCCCAGACCAAAGAACAGGCCGAGTCTGTGATAAGTTATCTAGATATTTCTTTACGCAATTCTTCAGCCGGTGAACTTTTACCCTACACGAGACAATGGGGACCTGCACAATGTTTGTCACACTCACCTGTGCACCCAATATTTATAATAGACGGGCAAAATAGCAGCGGGTCCTTCCTCCTGGAATATATGAATGAGCCTCTCCAAAGCGGTCACCGAGCGAGCGATCAATGTATCCGCCCTCAGCGGATCAATATTTGTTCTGAATCTCTTGTTGTGCTCTTGGATGAGATCATTGATGCAGATCGTCGGGTTACTGTTCGTGACGTTAAACCCACAACCTAATAGGAAAAGTAAAAAAATATACATGAGCATTACGACCTTATATCAAATGGCAAATCGTATTGCAAACTCTGGGGGCTAATATCTGATATATTTTAAATATAGCACTTAAAGGGGCGGTCCATTTTCAGCGGCCCCTTGAAGAAGTTGTCCACGACTGAACTACTTCTTCTTAAATCCTAAGGTAGCCCAGATTAGAAAAAAAAAAAAACAAAAGAAAAAAAAAAACCTCCACTTCCAGAACAGCGCTGTTCCAGCGAAGTTGGAGCGATCTCTCCCGGTAGTCACGTGTTATCGATAGGACCGCTGCAGCTAATCAGCCATCGCTGATTGGATGAAGCCTTCACACTTCTGTGTGATGGAACCGTAAAGGCTGCAGCTCAGCTGATTGGCTGCAGCAGTCTTAAAAATGTCATCTGACCACTGGGAGAGATCGCACCAACATTACTGGAACAGCGCAAGTCTGGGAGGATAGTACGTGTGTTTTTTCTTTTCCATTTTATTTCCTAGCATTTAAGAAAAAGTTCTAGAGTAGTGAATAACCCCTTTAAAACTAACCTGATCACTGAGTGGTATATGAAGGATCCTGATACTAAGGGTACCGTCACACAGTGCAATTTTGATCGCTACGACGGCACGATTCGTGACGTTCTAGCGATATCGTTACGATCTCGCAGTGTCTGACACGCTACTGCGATCAGGGACCCTGCTGAGAATCGTACGTCGTAGCAGATCGTTTGAAACTTTCTTTCGTCGCTGGATCTCCCGCTGTCATCGCTGGATCGTTGTGTGTGACAGCGATCCAGCGATGCGTTCGCTGGTAACCAGGGTAAACATCGGGTTACTAAGCGCAGGGCTGCGCTTAGTAACCCGATGTTTACCGTGGTTACCAGCGTAAAAGTAAAAAAAAACAAACCGTACATACTCACCATCTGATGTCCGTCAGGTCCCTTGCCGTCTGCTTTCCGCTCTGACTGTCTGCCGGCCGGAAAGTGAGAGCAGATCACAGCGGTGACGTCACTGCTGTGCTGTGCTCTCACTGTACGGCGGCACTCAGTCAGAGCAGGAAGCAGACGGCAAGGGACCTGACGGACATCAGATGGTGAGTATGTACGGTTTGTTTTTTTTTACTTTTACGCTGGTAACCACGGTAAACATCGGGTTACTAAGTGCGGCCCTGCGCTTAGTAACCCGATGTTTACCCTGGTTACCCGGGGACTTCGGCATCGCTCCAGCGCCGTGATTGCAAAGTGTGACCGCAGTCTACGACGCTGGAGCGATAATTATACGACGCTGCGACGTCACGAATCGTACCGTCGTAGCGATCAAAATTGCACTGTGTGACAGTACCCTAAGTGTTTACCTTCCCTGCAGTGCTACTACAGGAGAAATAAACTATTACATATTGTTTATAGAAATCAATGACTGTTCGTGTCATGTATGGACAAGCTAGGTTCTCCAGTAAGCGTTCGCTCTTTCCAGCCGATTTCCACCCTGCGCGAATTGACAGGACTCCCGAAATAGGGACCCTTTATGGTGACACTGTATGTCTATCCAATATCTTTGGGGTGTTCTTAATTAACGCAGACATGTCAACAGATTTCAGAAACTGCATACATTTTGAAAAACAAAACAAAAAAAAACACCTTAGACCTGATGAGGCTGGTGAGCTTACTTTGAAAATTCAAGTAAGACCGGCTGTATAAATCTGATGTTAAAAGAGCATTTTATGAGTCCATTTTATGGTCACTCGAATATTAGGTGGGAAAACTTAAAAAAAAAAGGATTATACTGCCATTTTAATAGAGTTCATCACAGTAAGTGCACCAGCTTCATCAGGTCTAAGAGAGTTATTTAATAATACGTGCAGTTTATATTGGAAAGTCGTATCACAAATCTTCTTTAAAGTAGGAGATTATCTTATTCTGATATTTCCGGAAACGACAGCCCAAATTTTAGTAAAGTTGCTAATCTACATTCCCACTTCCTGACATATGCCTTAGCACTTCAGGTTTGTCATAGGGACAAAACCAATGCTTAATTTCATTTTTTTTTATATCAATAATTTAACATTTATAGACCCCATATAGGGCTTGTACATGAAGCAGCTTAAGATCCGATATTAGGCCTTTCATACCGATCAATATATGAAACGTTTTTCCCATGAGTGTCGAGTTGACCAGGACTCCGCCGAGCTTCATCAGATTGCTGTAATATATATCATTCGGCCACTTCACTTTTAATTCAATATCCTGTAAAGAGGCAATAAAAGAAAATTTAAGCTCAGATACGCAGAAACATGCCCCCCCTCCATCCCGGAGCATCCCAGTAAAACCCTACGATCACACAACCGTTCTATCCCCCTACCAAAGTTTCCATATGGCTGTCTATGTTGCGCTTTGCTCTCTTAGTTCTATCCTTCCACTCGTTTCAGGCCAATAAATTGTGAAACGCGTTGTGACCACCATGTTACTCATGGGGCGTGGTGGTCAAGCCAAAACCCAGACCTCAGCCCTGAGAAGATTAAATAGCAGCCACAAGACCTTCCAGACAAGTAGATTTTGAGGAATACCAATTTCCTCTGGAGTTTCGTAGGTATTGCTATAGACGGACACTAACAATGTTTCGGCATTCATGGACGTCAAAGTGGTTGACCTGAACGATTGGGCCATCAGATCAGATTTGGTTTTCATCCATAACTTCAGGATCTGTGTCGGGCACGAGAGCTTGAGAAGAGTCTAGCACTGACCTTGCTGAAACCAGTCGTAGCGTCTCTTCATGGTTTCAGTACCAGATCTACTAGAAATCTAGAAATAACAAACCCTTGAGGTCTAGTGGGCCCATGTCAAACCCTAAAAAAAATACATTGAGTCCCAAGATGAACGTCTTACAACGCATTACAATTTAGTATGGAAATAACAGTGACACGTTTCGATACAGGTCAAGAGTTTTTCTCAGGTTGATTAAGTTAGTCAGGCCTCGAAACGCGTTGTTAACAGTTCTATTGTAAGACTGTAGGAAGTTGATCACCGAGTGACCAGTCCGCCAGCAGCCAGTGCCGCAGTATTAGAAAAATGGCTACGAAAATGTAGGCACCAAGCCAAGGGCATGTAGGGAAAAAACACCGGTTTGATAATGTTTTTTCTCGCTATTTCCTTTTCTATATTTTAGTTGTATATTAAGACATTACTCCTTTAGATGCGTGCACAGTAAATAAAACACACTAATATCGGTGGGGTTGGCCGTCAGTCTACTATGTAGGGGGTCTTCTCTACTCTACCGTAACAAGTGATGTTGGTGCGAGTAGGATTTGGTCTGTAGGATCTCCAAGGGCCGAGTTGGGGTGGGGGGGTCAGGGGGTGTCATAACAAAGCCTCAAATTGTCCAATCAGAGCAGATAGTATCTGGCTGAGTGTCACCAGTTGGGGTTATGTCACTGTACTCTTTCACACGGTCCAATCAGAGCTGAATTTAATGGTTGGGGGGTGAGGGGGATGTCCCTACAAAGCCTCAAATTGTCCAATCAGAGCTGATACTATTTGATTGGGTGTCACCAGTTTAGGGAGTGTAAGTGCACTCGTTCACACTGTCCAATCAGAGCTGAATTTAATAGCTGGGGGTGAGAGGTTCTCACTACAAAGCCTCAAACTGTCCAATCGGAGCTGACCGTATTAGACTGGGTGTTACCAGTTGTGGGTGTGTCACTGCACTCTTTCACACTGTCCAATCACAGCTGACCGTATCAGACTGGGTGTCACCAGTTGTGGGTGTGTCACTGTACTCTTTCACACTGTCCAATCAGTGCTAACAGTATCACATTGAGTGTCACGAGGTGGGGGGGGGGGGGGGTGTCCCTACAAAGGCACAAATTGTCCAATCAGAGTTGATACTATCTGACTGGGTGTCATCAGTTTAGGGGGTGTAACTGCACTCTTTCACACTGTCCAATCAGAGCTGAATTTAATAGTTGGGGGGTGAGGAGGTGTCACTACAAAGCCTCAAATTGTCCAATCAGAGCTGACAGTATCTGCCTGGGTGGCACAGCCCCTTTGAATCAAATGATAAAGTCCAATTATCAAATTATTTCATACATTTCCAGGAGTAATAACAGGGGGACAGCACGACACACAGCTACATGAGAAGATGTTTCAGAATAATTATTTTATGGGGAACATAAATAATAATTAAAAAAGACTCGTCAGGAGGGCTCTTTAAATACAGATGTAGCAGAGCTGGGTTTGTTATATAAAGACTATGTAAAAAGTGAAGCCGACTGCAGGATTCATGAGCTTTTTCTTTATGTGTAGCTCTTCTATTCCAGCCTGTACAGAACAATGATCTGTAACTTCCCGGCCAATACTTCAATCACCGGGGCCCAGCGCCGGTTGTAAAGTCCCGGCTTACTTCTCCCCTCGCTTATATTGGGATGGTGAAACACAACGGCGCTTTCTCTCCTCTTTCCGCGAGTCTGTACGACTGTGGCATTCTTCAAAGCTCGTCCATCTGCTTACATTTAGCGGCCGGGCTGCTAACGTTTCATAGAGAGATCCCCACGGGGGCGAGACGCTGATATGTGCCCCATAAGGCTTAGAAAGATTTAAAGGGAAAAATGTTTGAGGTTTGGGAACAACAGCGGGAGGCAGCGGCTGACGCGCCGGATTACAGAACCGCCGCGTAAAAAGGTAAATGGCTTGAGAAGGGAGTGATGCTGGAGAAATCAGCCATGACTGGCCTGGCACTTCAACTTTCTGTCTGCCTTAAGCCCTCGACTGATAAATGGACGCAAGGCATGAAGATCTGATCCAGTGAAGGACGGCGGCTGGAAGGAGAGACGTGAAGTATATAAAAAGACATAGTGTAAATGTGCGGAAGTCATCGGTTTTAGGGAATATGGGAAACATATGCTGGCGTAAAAAAAATTACCCCGAAAAAAAGTGAAGGTTCAGAATTATTAGAATGTGGCAACCGAAGCAGAAGAATGGGCAACGAGGTGATGACTCCTTCAGTAATCGCGGGTAACCTTCGCCAGTTATTTCAGAGTCTCTGTTATTGCGCCATAATAAAAAAAGTATTCAGCTCATTCACATCGGAAAGATCCTTTTTAGAAAAGTCTGAAGGGGTTCTCCGCCTTTAGATTGAATGGTCATCCAATAATAAGAGGATCATAAAGTGTCCAATCAGGGATCAGCTTTAATGTGTAAAGGAACCGTAAACATTTTCCTGCAGCGCCCCCACAGGGGAATAAAGGCATGAAAGTAAGAAACTTGGTAATATATCTTATCAGAGAAATCTGCTTTTTTTTTCTCCTCCTGGACAGATCATTCACTCTCAATTTACAGGTAAAATCTGTATTCAGCAAGTACAGGCTTTACAGTTACTGAGAAAAGAGATGACAGTTGGTGCTTTTAACCCCTTCACCCCGAAGCCTGTTTTCACCTAAGTGACACGGTCAATTTTTACAATTCTGACCACTGTCACTTTATGAGGTCATAACTCTGAAACGCTTCAACGGATCCTGCTGATTCTGACATTGTTTTCTCGTGACATATTGTACTTCATGATAGTGGTAAAACTTCTTCGATATGACTTGCATTTATTTGTGAAAAAAACTAAAATTTGTCGAAAATTATGAAAATTTAGCAATTTTCAAACTTTTAGTTTTTATGCCCTTAAATTAGAGAGTTATATCTCATAATATAGTTTATAAACAACATTTCCCACATGTCTACTTTACATCAGCACAATTTTGGAAACATAATTTTTTTTTGTTAGGGAGTTATAAGGGTTAAAAGTTGGCCAGCGATTTCTCATTTTTGCAACAAAATTTGCAAAACCATTTTTTTTACGGACCACCTCACACTTAGTGTGACTTTGAGGGGTCTATATGACAGAAAATGTCCAAAAGTGACACCATTCTAAAAACTGCACCCCTCAAGGTACTCAAAACCACATTCAAAAAGTTTATTAACCCCTCAGGTGCTTCACAGGAATTTTTGGAATGTTTAAAAAAAATTGAACATTTAACTCTTTTTTCACAAATTTTTTACTTCAGATCCAATTTGTTTTATTTTACCAAGGGTAACAGGAGAAAGTGGACCAAAAAAGTCGTTGTACAATTTGTCCTGAGTACGCCGATACCCCACATGTTGGGGTAAACCACTGTTTGGGCGCATGGCAGAGCTCGGAAGGGAAGGTGCGCCATTTGACTTTTCAATGCAAGATTTGCTGGAATTGAGATTGGAACCCATGTCGCGATTGGAGAGCCCCTGATGTGCCTAAACAGTGGAAACCCCCACAAGTGACACCATTTTGGAAAGAAGACCCTCTAAGGAACTAATCTAGATGTGTGGTGAGCACTTTGAACCTCCAAGTGCTTCACAGAAGTTTATAATGTAGAGCCGTAAAAAAAATTCATATTAATTTTCACAAAAAATTATCTTTTTGCCCCCAATTTTTTATTTTCCCAAGGGTAACAGGATAAATTGGACCCCAAAAGTTGTTGTGCAATTTGTCCTGAGTACGCTGATACTTCATATATGGGGATAAACCACTGTTTGGGCGCATGGCAGAGCTCGGAAGGGAAGGAGCGCCATTTGACTTTTCAATGCAAAATTGGCTGGAATTGAGATCGGAACCCATGTCGTGTTTGGGGAGGCCCTGACGTGCCTAAACAGTGGAAACCCCCACAAGTGACACCATTTTGGAAAGAAGACCCCCTAATGAACTTATCTAGATGTGTGGTGAGCACTTTTAACCCCCAATTGTTTCACTAAAGTTTAGAATGTAGCGCTGTGAAAATTAAAAAATCATTTTTTCTTTCCACAAAATGATGTTTTAGCCCGCAATTTTTTTTTCCCAAGGGTAACAGGAGAAATTGGACCACAAAAGTTATTGTCCAATTTGTCCTGAGTACGCTGATACCCCATACATTGGGGGGAACCACTGTTTGGGCGCACGGCAGAGCTCGGAAGGGAAGGAGCGCCGTTTGAAATGCAGACTTAGATGGATTGGTCTGCAGGTGTTATGTTGCATTTGCAGAGCCCCTGATGTACCTAAACAGTAGAAACCCCCCACAAGTGACCCCATATTGGAAACTAGACCCCCCAGGGAACTTACCTAGATGTGTTGTGAGAACTTTGAACCCCCAAGTGTTTCACTACAGTTTATAACGCAGAGCCGCGAAAATAAAAAATATATTTTTTTCCACGAAAATTATATTTTAGCCCCCACGTTTTTATTTTCCCAAGGGTAACAGGACAAATTGGACCCCAAAAGTTGTTGTCCAACTTGTCCTGAGAACGCTGATACCCCATATGTTGGGGGGAACCACTGTTTGGGCACACAGGAGAACTCGGAAGGGAAGGAGCACTGTTTTAGTTTTTCAAAGCAGAATTGGCTGGAATTGAGATCGGACGCCATGTCGCGTTTGGAGAGCCCCTGATGTGCCTAAACAGTGGAAACTCCCCAATTCTAACTGAAACCCTAACCCCAACCCTAACCCCAGCCCTTACCCTAGCCCTAACCCCAACCCTAGCCCTAACCCTAGTCCTAACCCTAGCGCTACTTTCACACTAGCGTTTTTTTGCATACGTCGCAATGCGTCGTTTTGGCGGAAAAACGCATCCTGCAAAGTCATCTGCAGTATGCGTTTTTTCCCCATAGACTAACATTAGCGTCCCATTGCGACGTATTGACACACGTCGCAACCGTCGTGCGACGGTTGCGTCGTGTTGTGGCGGAACGCCGGCAGCAAAAAACGTTACATGTAACTTTTTTTGTGCCGACGGACCTCCATTTCCGACCGCGCATGCGCGGCTGGAACTCCGCCCCTACCTCCCCGCACCTCACAATGGGCAGCGGATGCGTGGAAAAACAGCATCCGCTGCCCCCGTTGTGCGGCGCTTGCACAGTATCCGTCGGTACGTCGGGCCGACGCAGCGCGACGGCCCCGTACCGACGCTAGTGTGAAAGTAGCCTAACGGGAAAATGGAAATAAATATATTTTTTAACATTTTATTATTTTTCCCTAACTAAGCGGGTGATGAAGGGGGGTTTGATTTACTTTTATAGCGTTTTTTTGGGCGGATTTTTATGATTGGCAGCCGTCACACACTAAAAGACGCTTTTTATTGCAAAAAATAGTTTTTGCATCACCACATTTTGAGAGCTATAATTTTTCCATATTTTGGTCCACAGAGTCATGTGAGATCTTGTTTTTTGCGGGACGAGTTGACGTTTTTATTGGTACCATTTTCGGGCACATGACATTTTTGATCGCTTTTTATTCCGATTTTTGGGAGGCGGAATGATCAAAAACCAGCAATTCCTGAAATTCTTTTTGGGGGGCGTTTATACCGTTCCGCGTTTGGTAAAAAGGATAAAGCAGTTTTATTCTTCGGGTCAGTACGATTACAGCGATACCTCATTTATGTAATTTTTTTATGTTTTGGCGCTTTTACACAATAAAAACTATTTTATAGAAAAAATAACTGTTTTTGCATCGCTTTATTCTGAGAGCTATAACTTTTTTATTTTTCTGCTGATGATGCTGTATGGCGGCTTTTCTTTTGCGGGACAAGATGACGTTTTCAGCTGTACCATGGTTATTTATATCCGTCTTTTTGATCGCGTGTTATTCCACTTTTTGTTTGGCGGTATGAGAATAAAGCGTTGTTTTTTGCCTCGTTTTTTTTTTTTTTTTACGGTGTTCACTGAAGGGGTTAACTAGTGATATAGTTTTATAGGTGGGGTCGTTACGGACGCGGCGATACTAAATATATGCACTTTTATTGTGTGATTTTGTTTTATTTAGATAAAGAAATGTATTTATGGGAATAGTTTTTTTTTTTTTTCTTTATTTAGGAAATTTTTTTTTCTTTTTTTTTTACACATGTGGACATTTTTTTCTTTTACTTTTTTACTTTGTCCCGGGGGGGACATCACAGATCGGTGATCTGAGAGTGTGCACAGCACTCTGTCAGATCACCGATCTGACAGGCACTTTGCAGAGGCTTGCCGGCGCCTGCACTCAGCAGCTCTCAGCAGGCGCCGGCAAGCTAGGGCATCTCATGACCCGGAAGGAGTCCCGCGGCCATCTTGGATCCGGGGACTCCTTCCAGGTCACCGGAGCAGCGCGATCTCGTCGCGCTGCTCCGGTGGGAGAGCGCAGGGAGCCCCCGTCCCTGCGCGATCCCCCTCTATGCCGCTGTCACTATTGACAGCGGCATCAGAGGGGTTAAATGCCCGCGATCGGGGGCAGCTGTCATATACAGCTGACACCCGCAGCCGATCACTGCGGCGCTCAGCGCGAGACCGCGGTGATCGATGCTGGCACTAATGCAGTGCCGGCAGCGCAGTACTAGTACGGCGCATGTCGCGAAGGGGTTAAAGCTCTATGGAGGAGAGAGGAGGAGCTAGAAGAACACACAGACATTCTAGGGAGGAGCTAGAGGAAGACACAGACATTCTAGGGAGGAGCTAGAGGAAGACAGACATTCTAGGGAGGAGCTAGAGGAAGACAGACATTCTAGGGAGGAGCTAGAGGAACACAGACATTCTAGGGAGGAGCTAGAGGAAGACAGACATTCTAGGGAGGAGCTAGAGGAAGACAAACATTCTAGGGAGGGGCTAGAGGAAGACAAACATTCTAGGGAGGGGCTAGAGGAAGACAGACATTCTAGGGAGGATCTAGAGAAATACACAGACATTCTAGGGAGGAGCTAGAGGAAGACAAACATTCTAGGGAAGAGCTAAAGGAAAACACAGACATTCTAGAGAGGAGCTAGAGGAAGACATAGACATTCTAGGGAGGAGCTAGAGGAACTCAGACATTCTAGGTAGGAGCTAGAGGAAGACAGACATTCTAGGGAGGAGCTAGAGGAAGACACAGACATTCTAGGGAGGAGCTAGAGGAAGACACAGATATTCTAGGGAGGAGCTAGAGGAAGAGACATTCTAGGGAGGAGCTAGAGGAAGAGACATTCTAGGGAGGAGCTAGAGGAAGAGACATTCTAGGGAGGAGCTAGAGGAACACAGATATTCTAGGGAGAAGCTAGAGAAATGCACAGACATTCTAGGGAGGAGCTAGAGGAACACAGACATTCTAGGGAGGAGCTAGAGGAACACACAGACATTCTAGGGAGGAGCTAGAGGAACACAGACATTCTAGGGAGGAGCTAGAGGGAGACAAACATTCTAGGGAGGGGCTAGAGGAAGACAGACATTCTAGGGAGGAGCTAGAGAAATACACAGACATTCTAGGGAGGAGCTAGTGGAAGACAGACATTCTAGGGAGGAGCTAGAGGAAGACACAGACATTCTAGGGAGGAGCTAGAGGAAGACACAGACATTCTACTGCAAGTTCTCCTGAAACAGCAGTGACAGTTCTTCATAGACGTTTATAAGCAACAGCTCTTATCTCCTATCTCAGTAATGGGAAAATCTGTATTCACTGAAGACCGACTTTACCCATGAATTGAGAATTTTGAACATGAAAGATCAGTCCAGGAGGAGAAAGAGGAAACTTTGCCTAATTGAAGTAGGGGACTCTGTTGCAGCATGTGTGTCTTTCCTCTCAAATCATTGTCTATGGGACCACCGGAGACAGCCAAGAAAGCGCTGTTCTCTGCTCTCTCCAAAGCCCATAGAGAAAGAGTGGAGCAGAAGCGGATGTGCATACAATGTTGAGGGTCCCAGTGGCCGGACCACTACAGATATGGAGGTTATCACCCATCCTGTAAATGGAGTGACACACAGAGCAACAGCACATCGGATAACAGTACCTCATATCCGGGCAGCGTCCTCACCGCCTCCACAACAGCCAAGGACATCAGGTGCTGTACAAAGGCGATCCTCTGCCCCAGCGGGGACGACAGAGGAATGGAGACTAGCAAAGTCATCATGGCACATCCTTTAGGGCTGAGCCAAACGTTTCCACCCCGACCTGCAGACAAACATTCAAACCAATTACAAGTCATTCCAATATTAACACTTACAGTTCTATTGAAATTACTTAATAAATTACTTTAATGGGCCAATGACATGACAGACAGTATCCTACTGAAAGGGACTGGAGGGCGGAGCTTTATTAGAAGACTCCTGTTTTGGAGTGACACTGATGGCTCTCCTCATGATGCTCCACCCTCATGTCCTTTTCAGTTGGATGCAAGCTGTCATGACAAGTGTCACTTTAAGGCATACATGTCAAACTCTGGCAGTGTTTCAAATCTGGCCATCAGGGTGATTATATTTGGCCAGTGAGCCACATGGAAGACTATGTGGGGTCATTATTTTGAATGGAGGACTACGTGGGGACATTATTCTGAACGGAGGACTGTGTGGGGCCACTATTCCGAATAAAGGACTGTGTGGGGCCATTATTCCAAATGGAGGACTGTGTGGGGCCATTATTCCGAATAAAGGACTGTGTGGGGCCATTATTCCGAATGGAGGACTGTGTGGGGCCATTATTCCGAATGGAGGACTGTGTGGGGCCAATATTCCGAATAAAGGACTGTGTGGGGCCATTATTCTGAATGTGGAGGACTGTGTGGGGCCATTATTCCAAATAAAGGACTGTGTGGGGCCATTATTCCGAATGGAGGACTGTGTCGGGCCAATATTCTGAACAAAGGACTGTGTGGGGCCATTATTCCGAATGAAGGACTGTGTGGGGCCATTATTCCGAATGGAGGACTGTGTGGGGCCATTATTCCAAATGGAGGACTGTGTGGGGCCATTATTCCGAATGGAGGACTGTGTGGGGCCATTATTCTGAATTGAGGACTATGTGGGGGGCATTATTCTGAATGGAGGACTGTGTGTGGCCATTATTCTGAGTGGAGGACTGTGTGGGGCCATTATTCTGAATGGAGGACTATGTAGGGCTCATTATACTGTGCGAAGGGCTGTATGGGGATTACAGTCGGGGGTCACGATACTTTGCCAGTGGAGTTGTATAATATTTATTTTTTTGGAGGGGGGGGGGGGAAATGGAGCCCAATTAGAGCTTGGCCCATGACTTTGTCCAAGTTTTCAATTTTTGCCCTCTATGTATTTGAGTTTGACATGTCTGCTTTAAGCGTAGTGTTGATTTGTAAGGTGAGTGCCAACTGCTTGGAGCACATTTCCATGTATGAAACCAGGATCTATCCTGAGGATGAGAGATTGGAGTTCTGATCCACGAAGTCCCTGGGAGTTACATCAATCTGAATCTACGGGATGGTTTCAGGTGAAACCCTTCCTCCATGAGAGGTGAACCTACCAGTGACCTTCACTATTGGGGACAGTGATGGACTCACTATACACGAGAAAAGACAACGCTGGGAAAGCGTGATCGGAACTCATTAGGTGCTACAGGCTCTGACCTGCGGCCCCATAGATAGCCCTGCACGTCACGGGGATCGGTCACACGTCTCATGAACGGCAATGGAGGGAGGTGAGGAGGGAAGAAAGTAAGTGTGATGATAGATAGATCACAGATAGATGATAGATAATAGATAGATAATAGATATATAGATAGATGAAAGATAGATAACACAGATAACAGATAATAGATAGATAGATGATAGATAATAGATGATAGATAACAGATAGATAATACATAGATGATAGATAGACAATAGATAAATAATGGATAGATAGATAATAGATAAATAATAGATAGATAATAGATAGATGATAGATAATAGATAGATAATACATAGATAGATGATAGATAATAGATAGATAGATGATAGATAGATAATAGATAGATAGATGATAGATAATAGATAGATGATAGATAATAGATAGATAGATAACAGATAGATAATGGATAGATGATAGATAGATAGATGATAGATAGATAGATAATAGATAGATGATAGATAATAGATAGATGATAGATAAATAGATAGATGATAGATAATAGATAGATAATAGGTTGATGATAGATAATAGATAGATAATAGACAGATCTGCTCCCCTGCTCTATAACATGATGACAAGTTCCCTTTAAACACGGACAATTCATTTTCCACAATCATTGTGCAGTTTGGGGAGTCGTCAGGCTGTGATGACACTTCTGCACACAGGACTCTCCCACTATATACCACGGATGTAACGCTCCGCCATATAGCGGTATACGCACACTGTGCGCGGCTGTAGCGGTATAGCACTCGGTGTACGTGCTGCAGTGCGGAGGAGTGTGCAGCAGGAATTACTTTCCTGTTCGGTGTAAATGTAATAAAGAGAGTTAAAGGGTAAAATCAGGTAACACAAGGACATAACTGGAACTATTGGAGTCAGAAAAATAAAAAATACAATGAAATTAAAGACGCAGGAAAGAAAATATAAAGCCCAGCCGGCTCCATGTTTAACCAGTAACTTTGGTGGGATTGTGTCGCCCCCTGACCTTTGCCTTGGGTCTGCCGAGTTGCAATAGCGATTAACCCCACTTCCTTCGGTTGGTGAAACATCAGCCTGAAAGTGATGGGAAAATGAGCGGTCAGTTAGCACAGGAAGCAGAGACAAATAAAAAGTAATTACGTGTGAAATGAGCCATCAGCATCACTTTGCAGGAATCCTTCTTCTCTCCCGAAGTTCTATGTAAGCAGGAGAGTCCTTCGGATGTAGCAGAGCCGAGTTTGTCAGATTTCAATTCTGCACATAGTGACAAAGCCAGGGGCACCGTGACATTAACTAACTCCGCTCTGCTACATCTGCAACGTCAATTCTATTAATCGGCTCTTTAGAGTATGTTCACACTGGACATTTCACAACAAATCCACACAGGCAAAATCCAAATCAAAAGGGAAAAAAAAAACAAAAAAAAAAACAGTGATCGTCAGCAGCACTAAAAGTGGAAGTCAAATCCGCAGCGCAGCAAACGCTACACAGCGTCTTTTATTTTTTCCACTGTGTGCAGATATTTTTATTATTACTATTTTTTTATACATATATTTTTGGTTTTAATTTTTTATACATTTTTAAAAATAATTTTTCCAAAAAGATTAGTAGTGCAATACGCAGCAGATTCACCTATTCACAGGATGAGCGATAACTTCCAGATCGGTGAGGGTCCGACTACTGGAGCCCACCACTTTTATACCCCAGTAGAATGGACCCCTCCTCCATTCCAGCATACGCACTGTCGCTAGATCCTATTGGGGGTAAAAGGGCCCCCAGTCAATGGAAGTTCAAATGGTTTGACTGAATCTAGAAGTTATCACCTGTCCTGTGGATAGATGATCACTTATTCCAAACAGAACACCCCTTTAAGTGCTCCATTGTTAGAATATAATGCAGTTAAAGGGGTTATTCCCATTTTCACGTATGGATATTGTTGGCTAGTACTTGTAAAAACAAGCATTTTTGCAATTTACGGCATATTAAAATTTGCAACCGTTCTTGAGATATTAACGCTTTTCTTTTGTTTACTCCTGGTTGCATAAGAAACCGACCACCGCTGCTGTCTAGCTTGTAAGCGCCGAGCAGAAATTGGCCAAGATTAGAAGGTAACAGCATGCTTCGCCTTAAAAAAAAGTTCTTAAAAGTTTGTTAGAAAAGGACTAGTAAAAGCACTGTTTAGAAAAGGACTAGTAAGCTCTGCGCTTGTTCTGACGTAAAGTGGCGGTGGTCGGTCTCCTAGGCAACAAACTGTAAACAAAAGGAAAAAAGTGTTGATATCTCAAGAACGGCTAAAAATTTTAACAAGCAGTAAATTGCAAAATTGCTTGTATTTACGAGCACTATCTGAAAATAGCCATTTAAGAATATCAAAATACCCCCTTTAAGTGAGGGAATCAGCGCAAAATAACAGTCCAAAATAAGCACAGGTGCTAAGAGCACCCGGCCACTGCTGTGCTTGGTTTGGACGGTCACTTAGTGCTGATGGTTTCTCTTCTAATCTACGCTCTGGGGGCTCGCAATCCCCATTCTAGGGATCATACAGACCCCTGGGGCTCAGACTTTTATCATTTATACCTTGTTTAAATAAAAAAAAAATTTAATTCTAGAAAAAATAACTTAAAAAAAAAAAAAAAAAAAAAAAAGATTGTCGCAAGTCGTTGAGGAAAAAGGGAAGAAAATGGACGATAAATGTAGCAATATCAATTTTTATTAATTTTTTTTTGCAGGAGAAAACCTCAAGTCGCTTCTGTTTTTGCCGACAAACCAAAAACATTCCGTCTCGAACGGCCTTTAAAAATCAGCCTAATAGGAGCCCCCAAATATCTGCAGCCAAAACAGGGGTCAGCGTCAGCCATCTACCTCCACCCCCGGCCCACCGAAAGCCAAAATTGGGTGTTTATTGTAGTATAAACTTTAGGGGGAAACGGGAGATGGAAATCTTAAGGGAGCGTAATAAAAAATAAAATAAACAAACATTAACAAATTACGGACGCGCCGTGATTACATCCTTTGAATGTAACGAGAGTGTTTATTTCACTTGTCAGGAATGCGAGCGCTGCAATAACAGACGATTATAAAAGCAAAGATGGCGGCAAAGCGTAAAGACGGCGACGCGGGAGCAATAGAATAGCAGTGCGATGGTAGCAGAAAGCAGAAGATAACACGACGGCGGCGGTGGCAGCGGCGGGCTATGGTGCAGTGTTACACAGGAAGCCGGCGGGATCCCGCTGTACGTGAGCGCGGACGTTTAACGAGAACTGGGATTTCAAAGCCGCTCCTTTCCCCGAGAGATCTAATTAGACTTTAATAACATTAACATTGAGACTCCATGATGAATGGGCTACACATATCGCCCTGACGCTAATAGCTCTTTACAGAATAAAAGGTCCTTAAGGGGAACGGGCGGGCGGCGGGGGGCGCAGACATTTATTATACAGAACATTCCATCCCAGACAACAGGAATTAAAAGAACGTCCGAGAGCTAGAATGAAACTGACGGACAGTATTTAGATAGATGAGCGAAGCCATTCACACTCACTGCTTCAAATTTATCATTCTCGGCAGCACATCGTCCTGTGCTGCTGAGAGCAAAGACAGCTCAAGAGTGCTGAACCATCTATTACTGCGCGTTCTAAGGACGTGGGTCACTCGAAAAAGATGATTGGCAAATATGTAGCTGATCGGAAATCATTCAACGGCAGCAGGTATTAGGACTATCCTAAATATTCTAGACAGATAGATAATAGATAGATAAATAAATAGATAATAGATAGATAATAGATGATAGATAGATAGATGATAGAGAGATAGATGATAGATAATAGATAGATAGATAATAGATAGATAGATAATATATAAATAGATAGATAATAGATAGATGATAGATAGATGATAGAAAGATAATAGATAGATAGATAATATATAAATAGATAGATAATAGATAGATGATAGATAACGTAGATGATAGATAATAGATGATAGATAGATAATAGATAGATAATAGATAGATAATAGATAGATGATAGATAGATAATATATAAATAGATAGATAATAGATAGATGATAGATAGATAATAGATAATAGATAACGTAGATGATAGATAATAGATAGATAGATAGAGATACTAGATAGATGATAGATAGATGATAGATAGATAATAATTAGATAATAGATAGATAGATAATAGATGGCTAGATACCGTAGATAGATAATAGATATTAGATAGATAATAATAATAATAATCTTTATTTATATAGCGCAAACATATTCCGCAGCGCTTTACAGTTTAACAGTTTCAATAGAATAGATAGATGATAGATAATAGATAGATGATAGATAATAGATAGATGATAGATAATAGATAGATAGATACTAGATAGATAGATAGATATCAGTATTTCGTTAGTATTTTACCTCAGTATTTATAAGCCAAATCCAGGAGTGGAACAATCAGAGGAAAAGTCTAATAGAAACCCGTCCCCACTTCTTATCTCCCTCTCCTGGTTTTGTCTTACAAATACTGAGGTAAAATACTGACCGTGTGACCGTGGCCTTAGACTGACCACAGCAGCCGTTCCCTCGCAGACTGTAGATGGTGACGTTACCTGCAGGGTCTCGGATGTTCCCCAGTATCAGACTCATCTATGTTTTTCCCGGTTTCTCAGAGAATATTAGTTACGGTAGGTGGAGGTGAGGGATAGACGGGGGAGAGCAGACACACAGTGATACATTGATCGCTCTGTCCTTTGGACCACGGCTTAATAAAACCTAAAAATAAAGGAAAAAAATCCTCGGAAATCTTTGATGCTTCTGCATATTTGGCAGGGGCGGCTGAGCCGTATTAATGAGCTGAGTGGTTGTTCCTCTGGGACAAGAAGAAACCCGGTAAGGAGGTAAGAAACCGAGGAGGGAAGCAGCTAATGCGGCACGGAGACACATGGAGGCAGACAGCTTTCTAGGTGCGACGTGAGGTAACGCCGAGGGCATTACACCACCGCCACCACCATAACCTCATCTCTCTCATCGTGACATGCAGGAAACAGAACCCGCCTGACACTAACAAAACTGGGGAAGGTACAAAAACAAACGTGTCCGTGACCAGGGTGAGGCTGGGTCCACACAGGGCGATTCTGTGAAATTGACAGGACGGGCTTGGCTAAGTTTGGAGAGGGCAACTCATCTAATTTTTGGAGAAAGGCCCAGTTCATTTTTTGGGCAGCGCTGTAACCATGTACAACAATTAAACAGGCTTTTTGGGTAAATCTGGGTTCACAAAGGGCAAGTCTGTGACATTTTTGGGGAAGTCTGGGTTAAAATAGGGAAATTTAGTGAAAATTTTGGGTAAGGCGGGGTTCATATAGCATGAGTTTGTGGAATTTTGGGGCAAGGTGGTGTTTATACAGGGATTAGGTGCAATTTTTGTGTAACACCAAAAATTCAAAGGGCAATTTAGTACAAATTTTGGGCAAAGCCAAGATTTCACAGGGCAAATTCATTCAATTTTTGTGTAAAGCCAGGATCTCACAGGGCAATTTGTTTTTTATAAGACCAGATTCACGTAGAGAAATGTTGTACATTTTTTGGGTAAAGGAGAGTTGACACAGGGTGATTTACTGAAATTTTTAGGTAAGGCTGGGTTGATGCAGGACAAATTTTGTACAGTTTTTGTTCAAAGGGATTCTACCGTGAACAATATTTACCATAAATCCAAAGGATATGTGATAGAAGTGTGATCACTGGGGGTCTGACCGCTGGAACTGATGGAGCCCAAGGTCAAAAAATTTAGCAGTGGTCACACCTGCTCACCACCACCTTCAAGTTTATAAAAATGTTGGTCATGTGGTAGAGAATATAATATTACTGGAGTATTTGTAAGGAAAAACTAAAAATAGAGCTTACCTGTCCTATCAATGCTAAACCTTTCAGAAAAGCAGGTTTCATATGGCTTCATCCTCCCACAAAGACCACAATTGCTTTTGATGCATGTACCAGTCTAATATGTCTAGGCAGGAATTGAAACCTTAAATCCAGTTGTTGTTTTTTTTGAGACGGCGGTTCCTCTTTTTTAGCTTTATGCCAGCACTATAGGTGCTGGACCTTACTTTCCCTTAACTTTCAGCATGTATTGCATCTGTAATTCTCCAATTGCTGACTTGCTTTTAACAGAAAGCCCACTTTTGCAAACCCGAGAGCAGAAGCAGATAACACAAAGCTCTGTCCATGCTTTATGCCTCAAAACAAAGTCCCACCTCTGCTTCCTGCCTAGAGACAAAGCCTCAACCCTTCTTATTGCTTAGAGATAAAGCCCCACCCCTGCTTCCTGCCTAGAGGCAAAGCCCCACCCCTGATTCCAGGTTAGAGACAAAGCCCCACCCCTGCTTCCAGGTTAGAGACAAAGCCCCACCCCTGCTTCCAGGTTAGAGACAAAGCCCCATCCCTGCTTTCAGGTCAGAGACAAAGCCCCACCCCTGCTTCCAGGTTAGAGACAGTCCCACCCCTACTTCCAGGTTAGAGACAAAGCCCCACCACTGCTTTCAGGTAGAGACAAAGCCCCACCCCTGCTTCCAGGTTAGAGACAAAGGAGCCCTGCTTCCAGGTTAGAGACAAAGCCCCACCCCTGCTTCCAGTTTAGAGACAAAGCCCCCTCCCTGCTTCCAGGTTAGAGACAAAGTCTCACCCCTGCTTCCAATAATACATCTCAAAGGCTTTGCTGCTAGACGGATTACGCTTGACAACAGGCAGTGGACAGCAAGTTAGTCAGTAAGTAGACCCCTGTGGCAAGCACTTGGGGGTCATTTTTTGGGGGCTAAAACATAGGTAAATAAAGTTCTTTTTTTTGTTCATAGCCTTGTCCATCAGATGCCATCTGGTACAAAATCAATAACTAGGAAGATTAACTACGGTAATAAATAAATCCAGTGATAAATCAATCAAAATAGTGAAATATTTAATTTATGGTAAACAAAGGGTAATAACAAGCAGAAAAAAAATACATAAAATAAAAAAAGGAATTAAACAATAAAGATTAAAGAAAACAGTACATTTCTTCTCTCTAAGGTCCCACTATCTGGTCCACTTGTGACAATATTCCATCTCTTTTGATTTGAAGGTGCTTTTATTATTTTTCTGACTTTTTGATATTTTGTTTTCATAATACTATTACACATATTTTACCTATAAAAAAAAAAGAAACAAAAAAAATATTGGGGCTGTAAGAAGAAATGATATAGATCATATTATTCTGCATGAAATCCAGTGTGGTTTGTAGACTCATTTTTCAGGTTGTGGGTTTAATGCCCGTGGAAGGTGCTAACAGAAAAGGAATGTAGATTTCAGCAGAATATGTGAAGGGCCGGCCAGACTCTCTACCATGTAAGGTTTGCTCCGGCAATCAGTCACACACAAGTTTTCTGGATTGGAGAGATCTTTGGGGGATATAAGGAGATTCAGCGCAGAAAAAGTCTGAACACACTGTCTACTACCAGCTTAATAATTCAGTCCCCTGCCAAAAATAAAGGGGGGACGTACGGGCACACAAGAGTTCAGAGTCATGTATTTTTGACTATTGGAGAACATAAAATTTACTGAAAAAAAAAGAAACAGAAACAGTAAAATTACAGAATCCAGATAGCTTACATAGACATTAGTGATGAGCGAGCGTGCTGGGATAAGGCGTGGATACACCATGCTCAGGTGCTAACCGAGGGTCTTTGGCGTGCTCAAAAAAAAATGTTTGAGTTTTCTATTATTTGGACCTTCGAGGACACTAATAAAATTCAAGACACTGGCCATAACCATGAGAACGTTGACTTTAATACATCCAGGTTAGGGAAAGGGTCTATTAACTCCACTTTGTGGGCTATCATGTGGATATTTCTATCTCAAAGTAATAATATCTCCCACTTAGAACCCAGAAAAGTTCACCAACTCTTTTGAAGAACCACCATCGACAGAAATGTCTTTATCTTCGATGGGATTCAAACTTTTATGTTTCTTCTTAATTTTTTTCTTACTTTTTCGTTTCTTTTTCTTATATTTTTAGACCCCTTAAGGGACAGTGACGTTTGTCCTATTGATACAGTGCCGAGAAAAAGTGTTCATACCCCGTGAACTATTCCATATTTTTTCCCATTACACCAAATTTAATTGTATTTTATTGGGATTTTATGTGATACCAACATTAAGTAGCGAGTATTTGTGAAGTGTAAAGGAAATAATACATGGTTTTCTAATTATTTTAAGAATATAAATCCAAAAATTGTGACATGCAGTTGTATTCAGCCCCCTGTAGTCTGAGATCCTGAAGTAAAATCCTGAGTGACCAATTGTCTCCAGAAGTTACAAAATTAGTACATTGAGTCCACCTGTGTAATTTATCCTCAGTATAATAACTACAGCTGTTCTGTGAAGGCCTCAGAGGTTTGAGAACATTAGGGATCAAACAGCATCATGAAAACCAAGGAGCCCACCAGACAGATCAGGGATAAAGTTGTGGAGAAGAGTAAAGCTGGGTTAGGTTATTATAAAATAGCACCCAAGGTCTGAACATCTCACGGAACACTGTTCAATCCATCATCCAAAAATGGAAGGAGTATGGCACAACTGCAAACCTACCAAGACATGGCCATCCACCTAAAAGGACATCCCAAGCAAGGAGAGCACTAATTAGAGAAGCAGCCAAGAGGTCCATGGTCACGGTGGAGGAGCTGCAGAGATCCACAGCTCAGGTGGGAGAATCTGTCCACAGGACAACTATTAGTCGTACAATCCACAAATCTGGCCTCCATGGAAGAGTGGCAAGACGAAAGCTTGGATTGGAATAGGTACAGTGTAATGCTTAAGTTTCACCTGTGATGGCGCTGAAGATAAATTTAACAACTTCAGTTGGGACTACAAATGATCACTGGAGTCTTGAGTTGAGTTGTTTTTTTTTTTTTTACTAGATATTTGTCTATTCAAACAAACAATAGAACACAAGAACTTCTTACAAATAAAAGTGGAGATCCCCTTAAAGCACCACTCCAGCATTTTTTTTAATTGCACCGCTGGAGTGGTACTTTACATGTAAGTCCCCTGTCTAACACTCACCTTCATCAGTTTCTCCGCCACTCCAGTCCGTCTCCTGTAAAAAGTAACCTGCTGGAGAGCGCCGGAGGTCACTTATCAATACGAGTCCATGAGAGCCTCGTTCTGGATCTCATAGAGACCTTGTGAGAGGAGCTTGTGACTTCCGGCTGTCAGAAGATGGGCGCACAAGATGGCACCGCGGGACCCGAGCGGCGCTGAAAACCAGGTAAGACGCCGAAGGGCGAGTATATCAATGGGGGGGCTTACACTTAAACAAAAGCTGAAGTGGTGTTTTACAGAGAGACTTTCAATGTAGAACGTCTATTAAAGAAGAAACCATCTTGTTTTAGAAATTCAAATTTTTTTATCTTTACGAAGTAGGAACCATCTAGAGAAAGTGAATGTTGATACTTGAACCATTAGTGGCAGAAAAAAGTTTTCGGATGTATTAATTTACGACTTTCTTGATTAACGACGCTTGTGTTTTCCTTGTCAAAGTAAAGGACTTCCTCTAGTAGTAGAATTTACCTTTTTTTCCACTAAACCAATACTATAAAAAGTATCAGGCAGTTTCCAAAATAACCTTAACTGCGGCCAACTTCTATAAATCCCTCTCGATTCCACAATTCTGGGCTGCTCTGTTGACGGCTTCAGGAGAACATTTCAAAGAGGGATGCCAGCGCCCAGCCGGTAGAAATATCTGTCAGCTTCTTAATCAAGTTCCGTAGATGTATTTTTCCAGCTTTATGAATACACATTATTGTTGTCCATCCAAAGAGTCATCGGACCACAATCTGCTTTTTTAGGTCGTCTGGAACGAGGTAGATAGTATCACGTACAGCACTCGAGTTACTTCACTAAACGTTATCCTCCGGTAACATGGCTTCTGGCAGAAATTTCCCCTTTCAGCATTGCAATTATTTTAAATCCGTTGAGAAATAATTACAGGAGCGAGAGTGTTAGAGGAGCTGTAAAAATACAATTATTCTTTCCGTAGAAATGTCAATAATCATCTTAATAATCGGAATGTAAGGAACTATCAGTGAAAACTTTTGCAACCTTTCAAAAAAGTATTAAATCGGAATGTACTGTAAGTAACTATCGAAGAAAAGTTGAGGAACCTTTAAAAAAAAATGTTTTGGGTAGAACCTGAATCTCCTGGTAGAGGTCCATCTGCTATGGAGTCTTACCATGGGTTGTCCTCCTATGGGAAAAATATATTTTATTTTGTTTTCTTCTTACTTATATGAATGTATTTTTGACTAAAAATCATTTTTGCAATTGGGTTTTATTAAAATTTTTTGCCTTGTTTCACTTCTGAAGCCTCTGTGTTGTGCTGTCTGTTGCCGGCTTAAAAATAGGTTAACTGAGAATCTGTCAGCGAGCTCGTTCTTATGGTCCAATACTATAATTTGTAACTCTTCTATACGTTTTTTTTTCTGAGCTCCTCTCAGCTGACTTATATGGCCACAGACCACATCAAAGTTCAATGTGCAGGGAAACAAAAAGCCTGTAAAAAGCAAAACGGGAAAAGTTTTTCATGGAACCAAGTTCCCAAAATTATTTTTAGCCCCGGAAACATAAATTTAATAAAAAAACAAAAAAAGTCTCGGCCAAACGTAACAATAGTATCTTTGGCTTTGTAGGTTACCCTTTGACCGTGCTCCCTAAAGTCAGACTTCTTATTAGACGTACAGTACCTTGCGAAAGTATTCGGCTCCTTGAAACTTTTCAACCTTTTCCCACATATCATGCTTCAAACATAAAGATACCAAATGTAAATTTTTGGTGAAGAATCAACAACAAGAGGAACACAATTGTGAAGTTCAACGAAATTTATTGGTTATTTAAAATTTTTGTGGAAAATCAAAACCTGAAAAGGGTCATGCAATATTATTCGGCCCCTTTACTTTCAGTGCAGCAAACTCACTCCAGAAGTTCATTGTGGATCTCTGAATGATCCAATGTTGTCCTAAATGCCTAATGATGATAAATATAATCCACCTGTGTGTAATCAAGTCTCCGTATAAATGCACCTGCTCTGTGATAGTCTCAGGGTTCTGTTTAAAGCACAGAGAGCATCATGAAGACCAAGGAACACAACAGGCAGGTCCGTGATACTGTTGTGGAGAAGTTTAAAGCTGGATTTGGATACAAAATGATTTCCAAAACTTTAAACATCCCAAGGAGCACTGTGCAAGCGATCATATCAAAATGGATGGAGTATCATACCACTGCAAATCTACCAAGACCCGGCCGTCCCTCTAAACTTTCATCTCAAACAAGGAGAAGACTGATCAGAGATGCAGCCAAGAGGCCCATGATCACTCTGGATGACCTGCAGAGATCTACAGCTGAGGTGGGCCAGTCTGTCCATAGGACAACAATCAGTTGTACACTGCACAAATCTGGCCTTTATGGAAGAGTGGCAAGAAGAAAGCCATTTCTCAAAGATATCCATAAAAAGTGTCGTTTATAGTTTGCAACAAGCCACCTGGGAGACACACCAAACATGTGGAAGAAGGTGCTCTGGTCACATGAAACCAAAATGGAACGTTTTGGCAACAATGCCAAACTATATGTTTGGCGTAAAGGCAACACAGCTCATCACCCTGAACACACCATCCCCACTGTCAAACATGGTGGTGGCAGCATCATGGTTTGGGCCTGCTTTTCTTCAGCAGGGACAGGGAAGATGGATAAAATTGATGGAAAGATGGATGGAGCCAAATACAGGACCATTTTTGAAGAAAACCTGTTGGAGTCTGCAAAAGACCTGAGACTGGGACTGAGATTTGTCTTTCAACCAGACAATAATCCCAAACATAAAGCAAAATCTACAGTGGAATGGTTCACAAATAAATGTGTCCAGATGTTAGAATGGCCAAGTCAGAGTCCAGACCTCAATCCAATTGAGAATCTGTGGAAAGAGCTGAAAACTGCTGTTCACAAATGATCTCCATCAAACCTCACTGAGCTCGAGCTGTTTGCCAAGGAAGAATGGGCAAGAATTTCAGTCTCTCAATGTACAAAACTGATAGAGACATACCCCAAGCGACTTGCAGTTGTAATCGCAGCAAAAGGTGGAACAACAAAGTATTAAGTTAAAGGGGCTGAATAATATTGCACGCCCCACTTTTCAGTTTTTGATTTTCCACAAAAATTTAAAATAACCAATAAATTTCATTGAACTTCACAATTGTGTTCCACTTGTTGTTGATTCTTCACCAAAAATGTACATTTGGTATCTTTATGTTTGAAGCATGATATGTGGGAAAAGGTTGAAAAGTTCCAGGGAGCCGAATACTTTCGCAAGGTACTGTATAACCTCTTTCAAGTCACATTTCAGTTTTCCTAGTTTATCAGTCCGATAATGGCGCCATGCATTGACGTTGGCCAAAATACAACTCAAAGTCCACCAAGGCCCACAAAGCAGAATAGGCTGAGCTGAGAGATATTTTGTAGGTTGGGGCCTGATTGACATCTTTCTACATAATGGGCACAGGATGCAAGAAAGGGAACTGTTAAAACTTGAGGAGAACATCCATCGATGGTCAAGACCAAAGGAGACATCAAGACGAAGAAGAATATGTAAAAGTAGCCAAGATACTATAGATGGTCAATTAGAAGAACAAAGAGGCCGTCAACGTGAAAGTTTATGACCAGTTATCAATAGCCGCTAAAGTCAAAAGAAAAGGCACACATACAATATAAGAATCTTAAAGTGCTGAACAACTTACTCCATTATCCTCACTACCCCATGACAGTGGCTTGGGTTGAGGCTAGTCCGAAGAGTTTCAGTCCCTTGAAACAGAATAAAAGGAGTTCTTTTTGAGAAATGGTCGTAAGGGGCGCACATGAATATAATGCATTATCGCTCACCAGAGAGATGGTTGGTAAACTGGAGGTGATGCAAGAAGTCATAGTCTTAATGGAAGGGATCACTAACAGTGGTCAGATGCTGTGATACTGTGCAGTGGTCTGATCTACAGGTGGTCAGATGGACCGGAAGTGATGCGGTACTGTGCAGTGTTCTGAGATAACAGTGGTCAGAAGAACCAGAAGTGATGCGGTACTGTGCAGTGGTTTGATCTAAAAGTGGTCAGAAGAACCAGAAGTGATGCGATACTGTGCAGTGGTCTGATCTAAAAGTGGTCAGAAGAACCAGAAGTGATGCGATACTGTGCAGTGGTTTGATCTAAAAGTGGTCAGAAGAACCAGAAGTGATGCGGTACTGTGCAGTGGTCTGATCTAAAAGTGGTCAGAAGAACCAGAAGTGATGCGATACTGTGCAGTGGTCTGATCTAAAAGTGGTCAGAAGAACCAGAAGTGATGCGGTACTGTGCAGTGGTTTGATCTAAAAGTGGTCAGAAGAACCAGAAGTGATGCGGTACTGTGCAGTGGTCTGATCTAAAAGTGGTCAGATGGACCAGAAGTGATGCGGTACTGTGCAGTGGTCTGATCTAAAAGTGGTCAGATGGACCAGAAGTGATGCGGTACTGTGCAGTGGTCTGATCTAAAAGTGGTCAGATGGACCAGAAGTGATGTGGTACGGTGCAGTGGTCTGAGCTAACAGTGGTCAGAAGAACCAGAAGTGATGCGGTACTGTGCAGTGGTCTGAGATAACAGTGGTCAGAAGAACCAGAAGTGATGCGGTACTGTGCAGTGGTATGATCTAAAAGTGGTCAGATGGACGAGAAGTGATGCGGTACAGTGCAGTGGTCTGAGCTAACAGTGGTCAGAAGAACCAGAATTGATGCGGTACGGTGCAGTGGTTAATGCTAACAGTGGTCAGATGGAGCAGAAGTGATGCGGTACTGTGCAGTGGTCTGAGCTAACAGTGGTCAGATGGAGCAGGAGTCATGCGGTACTGTGCAGTGGTCAGATGGTAGTCAGTCAGGGTCAGGTAGCAGTGGATAAGTACATTTTATCTGGTCCTCTGTACCCGGCAATGTCCGGTAATATGTACTGTAGTCCAACAAACCAGGGAACATGGGTGAAGCAGAACTCGTATATGGTACTGCGGAGTAGTCAGAAGTCTAAGAATATCAGATCTACCAAAGTCACAAAACAAACAGTAAAAAGCACACAAGTCATACCGGGAAAGGAAACTCTATAAATGCCAAAGCATACTAGTGAGAAGGAGTTTTCAGAAGAGTGCCGCAGCCGCCAATTGGCCAGATCCACCGCACAGGTGCCGCTTGGCCCGTGTCCCACGACTCAGATGTGGTTGGGAGAAAAATGAGGGGTCACTGGATTCCGGATGAGGTTATTACAATGTCACAATGCCCCTCATGTGACACTACAGGAACGGGGGGCAATCACAGCTTACACAGAGTTGCCATTCAGTGGTCCTTTCAAGCTGGATGCCGATCCTTCTGGGAGCGATCAGGCTACGTATGGGGCTTTGCTTATAAGGATTAAAGTGCTCAGGTTTGTTTTTCCTTTCCTAGATCCTTCTTGTTCTTGTATTTGTTCTGCAGCTGCGGACAGGGAGGGTTCCCATGTTTAATGTCACAAACACTGGGGTTCAGCCTGACCGGAGGAGACAAAAGAGTACAATGCTGTGAGGCTGGAGGCAGCGCTGCAACCCCTGGATTATGTGGGAGTTAATAAAACACCTTGCTGCTATTGTAAACAGATTGCTTTTCTCTGCGCTCGATTAAAGGGCCAGCGACATCTGCTCCTTATAATGCAGCGAGCACCGCGGCCACAGACGTTACACCACCTCCTCCGGGGTCCGGCACTACAATGTGGGCTCCACTACCATCCATCCATGGGCGGAAAAATGCGAGAAGTACATTAGGAAATATGTGGCTTAGGGAACGTGGAAGCAGAAAATGACAATTTAATATCAGGTTTTTATGGTGGGTGTATTTGTATTTATTTTTTACATTTTCTATATCACTATACTGTATGTAAAAAAAACTGAAATCTTGCAATTTTCACACTGGCTGCTAGGAGTTATACTAGACTCACACTTCCTGTTCTTTAAAAAAATGTATTTTCTGCATTCTCTTTGTCATCACAGAAATGATTGCGATGGCAGGTAACACCTCTACATCATATACATAACACAGTATCCACCAATTAAAAAAGGTGATGTCACAGCTCACCTCCTCCTCCTCCTGTACAATGACTGATAACACCTCTATATACAGTAGATAACACAGGATCCACTATTCACAATACGTGATGTCACAGCTCACCTCCTCCTCCTCCTGTACAATGACTGATAACACCTCTATATACAGTAGATAACACAGGCTCCACCATTCACAATAGGTGATGTCACAGCTCACCTCCTCCTGTACAATGATTGATAACACCTCTATATACAGTAGATAACACAGGATCCACCATTCACAATAGGTGATATCACAGCTCACCTCCTCCTCCTGTACAATGACTGATAACACCTCTATATACAGTAGATAACACAGGATCCACCATTCACAATAGGTGATGTCACAGCTCACCTCCTCCTCCTCCTGTACAATGACTGATAACACCTCTATATACAGTAGATAACACAGGATCCACCATTCACAATAGGTGATGTCACAGCTCACCTCCTCCTCCTCCTGTACAATGACTGATAACACCTCTATATACAGTAGATAACACAGGCTCCACCATTCACAATAGGTGATGTCACAGCTCACCTCCTCCTGTACAATGATTGATAACACCTCTATATACAGTAGATAACACAGGATCCACCATTCACAATAGGTGATGTCACAGCTCACCTCCTCCTCCTGTACAATAACACCTCTATATACAGTAGATAACACAGGATCCACCATTCACAATAGGTGATGTCACAGCTCACCTCCTCCTCCTCCTGTACAATGACTGATAACACCTCTATATACAGTAGATAACACAGGATTCACCATTCACAATAGGTGATGTCACAGCTCACCTCCTCCTGTACAATGACTGATAACACCTCTATATACAGTAGATAACACAGGATCCACCATTCACAATAGGTGATGTCACAGCTCACCTCCTCCTCCTGTACAATGACTGATAACACCTCTATATACAGTAGATAACACAGGATCCACCATTCACAATAGGTGATGTCACAGCTCACCTCCTCCTCCTCCTGTACAATGACTGATAACACCTCTATATACAGTAGATAACACAGGATCCACCATTCACAATAGGTGATGTCACAGCTCACCTCCTCCTCCTCCTGTACAATGACTGATAACACCTCTATATACAGTAGATAACACAGGATCCACCATTCACAATAGGTGATATCACAGCTCACCTCCTCCTCCTGTATAATGACTGATGATGACACCTCTGTATACAGTAGATAACACAGGATCCACCATTCACAATAGGTGATATCACAGATCACCTCCTCCTCCTGTATAATGACTGATGATGACACCTCTGTATACAGTAGATAACACAGAATCCACCATTCACAATAGGTGATGTCACAGCTCACCTCCTCCTCCTGTACAATGACTGATGGACACCTCTGTATACAATAGATAACACAGGATCCACCATTCACAATAGGTGATGTCACAGCTCACCTCCTCCTCCTCCTGTACAATGACTGATAACACCTCTATATACAGTAGATAACACAGGATTCACCATTCACAATAGGTGATGTCACAGCTCACCTCCTCCTCCTGTACAATGACTGATGGACACCTCTGTATACAATAGATAACACAGGATCCACCATTCACAATAGGTGATGTCACAGCTCACCTCCTCCTCCTCCTGTACAATGACTGATAACACCTCTATATACAGTAGATAACACAGGATTCACCATTCACAATAGGTGATGTCACAGCTCACCTCCTCCTCCTGTACAATGACTGATAACACCTCTATATACAGTAGATAACACAGGATCCACCATTCACAATAGGTGATGTCACAGCTCACCTCCTCCTCCTGTACAATGACTGATAACACCTCTATATACAGTAGATAACACAGGATCCACCATTCACAATAGGTGATGTCACAGCTCACCTCCTCCTCCTCCTGTACAATGACTGATAACACCTCTATATACAGTAGATAACACAGGATCCACCATTCACAATAGGTGATGTCACAGCTCACCTCCTCCTCCTGCACAATGATTAACACCTCTATATACAGTAGATAACACAGGATCCACCATTCACAATAGGTGATGTCACAGCTCACATCCTCCTCCTGTACAATAACACCTCTATATACAGTATCAGGGGTCCCCAACCTGTAGCTCGGGAGCCACATGTGGCTCGCGGTCCCATGAATTGTGGCTCACGGCTGTCTGTCAGCTTGGTGCCTTAGCTCCAGTTGTAGCAAACAGTTATGAAGAGCACATCTGAAAATGGTGAATTTTGTGAGCAGCCCTACACAAAAGAGCAGATCTGGATGCACATATCCTGGTCTTAGGGGTTTTGAGATGATTTAAGTATGGTACGCAGGAAACAAGATGACACCACCTGTCAGAGGAGGTGTTTGAAGCTGGATGTGACAGTGTCTTGAATGGGGGTATTGTAGGAACCCATGGATCTTTGTATACTGCTTTTGGGATGATAGAGTTTTGTGGAAAAGCTTTGGTTACCATTGAGAGGGTGCGGGAGCTGAATGTGGCTTGTGACCCTCTCTCAAGGCTGGTTGTGGCTTGCGACCCTCTCTCAGAGCTGAATGTGGCTCTCAAGGTCAGAAACATTGGGGACCTCTGGATCCACCATTCACAATAGGTGATGTCACAGCTCACCTCCTCCTCCTCCTGTACAATGACTGATAACACCTCTATATACAGTAGATAACACAGGATCCACCATTCACAATAGGTGATGTCACAGCTCACCTCCTCCTGTACAATGATTGATAACACCTCTATATACAGTAGATAACACAGGCTCCACCATTCACAATAGATGATGTCACAGCTCACCTCCTCCTGTACAATGATTGATAACACCTCTATATACAGTAGATAACACAGGATCCACCATTCACAATAGGTGATATCACAGCTCACCTCCTCCTCCTGTACAATGACTGATAACACCTCTATATACAGTAGATAACACAGGATCCACCATTCACAATAGGTGATGTCACAGCTCACCTCCTCCTCCTCCTGTACAATGACTGATAACACCTCTATATACAGTAGATAACACAGGCTCCACCATTCACAATAGGTGATGTCACAGCTCACCTCCTCCTGTACAATGATTGATAACACCTCTATATACAGTAGATAACACAGGATCCACCATTCACAATAGGTGATGTCACAGCTCACCTCCTCCTCCTGTACAATAACACCTCTATATACAGTAGATAACACAGGATCCACCATTCACAATAGGTGATGTCACAGCTCACCTCCTCCTCCTCCTGTACAATGACTGATAACACCTCTATATACAGTAGATAACACAGGCTCCACCATTCACAATAGGTGATGTCACAGCTCACCTCCTCCTGTACAATGATTGATACCTCTATATACAGTAGATAACACAGGATCCACCATTCACAATAGGTGATGTCACAGCTCACCTCCTCCTCCTGTACAATGACTGATAACACCTCTATATACAGTAGATAACACAGGATCCACCATTCACAATAGGTGATGTCACAGCTCACCTCCTCCTCCTGTATAATGACTGATAACACCTCTATTTACAGTAGATACAGGATCCACCATTCACAATAGGTGATGTCACAGCTCACCTCCTCCTCCTGTACAATAACTGATAACACCTCTATATACAGTAGATAACACAGGATCCACCATTCACAATAGGTGATGTCACAGCTCACCTCCTCCTCCTCCTGTACAATGACTGATAACACCTCTATATACAGTAGATAACACAGGATCCACCATTCACAATAGGTGATGTCACAGCTCACCTCCCCCTCCTGTACAATGACTGATAGCACCTCTATATACAGTAGATAACACAGGATCCACCATTCACAATAGGTGATGTCACAGCTCACCTCCTCCTGTACAATGACTGATAACACCTCTATATACAGTAGAGAACACAGGATCCACCATTCACAATAGGTGATGTCACAGCTCACCTCCTCCTCCTGTACAATGACTGATAACACCTCTATATACAGTAGATCACACAGGATCCACCATTCACAATAGGTGATGTCACAGCTCACCTCCTCCTCCTGTACAATGACTGATAACACCTCTATATACAGTAGAGAACACAGGATCCACCATTCACAATAGGTGATGTCACAGCTCACCTCCTCCTCCTGTACAATGACTGATAACACCTCTATATACAGTAGATCACACAGGATCCACCATTCACAATAGGTGATGTCACAGCTCACCTCCTCCTCCTGTACAATGACAGATAACACCTCTATATACAGTAGATAACACAGGATCCACCATTCACAATAGATATCACAGCTCACCTCCTCCTCCTGTACAATGGGCCCTGACACTAATGACTGCTGACCCTATGAGACAGTGTGTAGAAGCTCAGGAGGCTTCAGTTCTAACAAACAGGGCCTGGCTTAGTCTATTGCTGCTAATGTTCATGTGCCCAGGAAACAGGAGTCTCCAATTACGCTTAGACCAGGGTGAAAATACAGAATCTAAAGTATTAAAATTACAACGGTGATTGGCATTCAGCTAAAAAGGAACATTTGGGAGGAGTGGTGCTGAGCTGCTGTTTATCAGCTTCTCTCAGCCAATAAGCTTTTCTGGGAGTGTTCTCATCAGTGCTGATTGGCTGAGAGCAGGTGACAGACAGATGACTCCTTTTAAGCTGAATAACAAACACAGGACACTAAAGAGAATACAAATGTCTTTTGGTTCACAAGTTTTGGTACAAAAATGGATAGATCTTCAATAGCCATAGACATCTCTATAGTTATGGAAAATTTCCACGGTAGTCAATGTTCTAAAATATTTTTTTATTATGACAAAAGCGCTAATCTTTAAGAGATCGGGGGGGGGGGGGGGATGCAGCACTGAATATGTTACAGATGTAAATTTATATTGAGGCTTTGTGGATAGTGGAGAGTCAACTCGTGAGGTCACTACGATGGCTGCCACATGTGGCCGCCGCCCAGACTAATCACACATAAAAATGAATGTCAATGTTATAAAGTCTTGTCATTTTTATAGGATTTATTTTTTTTATTTAATTTTTTTAATTTATTGGATTTTTCTTTTGACAATTTGAAGTATTTTATAATTTCTGTTCAACGTTACTTAAATTTTTTGTTTATTGTAAATAAAAACAAAAAAATACCAGAAATTATAAAATACTTTAATTGTAAAAAGAAAAATCCAGTAAATAAAAAAAAATCTGTGAATAAAAAAAATCCTATAAATATGTATGAATATATATATATATATATATATATATATATATATATATATATATATATATATATATATATATATATATATATATATATATATATATATACACACACACACATACACTTGTTAATATATACCGGTATATATTTATTTATTATATATATTATATATATAATTTATTTTTATTTTTTTTATTTATCTAATTATTTTTGTAGGATTTTTATAGCATTTCAGGAAACCCAAAATTTCGTCATACGACTCTCTGCTACTCTCTTTTTTTTTTTTCGCCAGCTATATTTGGCAAATACCAGGGAATGTTACACAACTGACGTTTTGGGATTTCTAGAACTTAGATCCCTTAAAAACCAAGGGCGATACATAAGAAGGTAGATACTTTTGGCGCAGTTGTACATTTTAGGGCATTTTTTTATATTCCCTGTGACTGCAGCGTTCTCCGGCGGTCTACATATAGACACTGTGGGGTCAATGTTGGTGAAAACGTGACTCTATAAATAAATATTGTAAAATAAGAAGACGTCTCAGCTTCACAAAATAAACGCCTCCGGCTACGCGATGTTCCCTTTATAAAGACATTTTAGAATCTTGCAAGTCACAACTGAAATCTTTTCGCATAAAAACCCGACGCACAGCGTGCAAACACACGGCCGACGGGCTTAAGGCCTCGAAAATCCAACCATTCATATTAGGAATGAAGAAGGCAAACATTCCTTCCGAGAATCCTTTGATTATCAGATAGGCAAAATCTCCTCTGATCTGCCTGAAACCACCCAAACAATGTTGGCTGTGGGATGAGCCCGTATGTACAAAGGGATTAACGTATCAACGCGCCACTTAAGTCCTGTTTCTTTAAGAATTTCAATGGATCTTGCAAATGGGAAAATGACTAAAAAAGATGTAGTTAGAAAAAAAAAGGTAGAAACTAAAATTTATTTAACCCTTATCCTATTAAAAAAATAATCAATTTGTTTTAGAATCAGAAAAAAATGTCATTACAATTTTCAAATTTTGGCATTTATGCAATTTTTTTTTTACAATTGTAAAATATGTGCCATTTGTTGTTGTTTTTTTTCATCTGTGACCTCTTCCTATTAAATTCAATGGGGTAACAGATGAAAAAATAACAACTATATATATTTATTTAAATGACACTAAAGTGGAGGGATAAACATTTCCTAAAATGACAGTAAATGGGACATTTGTTTTTTTCCATCTGTGACCTTTTTCTTTTGAAATCAATGAGGGAACATATGAAAAGAAACAACAACTATATATATATTTACTTATGTGACACTAAAATGGAGGGATAAACATTTCCCAAAATGGAAGTGAATGTGACTTTTTTTTTTTCCATCTGTGACCTTTTCCTATTGAATTCAATGGGGAAACAGATGAAAAAAACAACAACTATATATATTTATTTACATGACATTTGTAATTTTAATTACATTTCTGAAAGAGAGGGAAAAGAAACAGGAGAGAGATGAGACTCCAGGAAAATTCCCAAGTATGATTTAACTTTGCCTCATATTATTTATTTATTTTCTGTTGGAATTCGTAGCTGATAATCCAAAATCCTGGCTATTTTTACACTATTTTTACTATTCTTTTTACATGTTCCAGTTTTAGGTTCTGTTTCATCCTATCTTGTGTCTAAGAAATAATTACAACTTTATCTACAATTTTTATCCATCAATTAAAATTCAGATACATTTTTAAATTTGAAAACAAAAAGGAATTTAAAAAAAAGGTAAAAAAAAACCATGAAGAACAAAAAAGTGCCAATTGTTTTGGAGGATAAGAAAATGGTAAAATCAATTTTTAATTAAGTTATTCGTAAATTAAAATCCTTTTTCTTGTGTGCCTAAAATTAAAAAAAAAGGGATACAAAAAAAAAGTCTAAAAAAAAATAAATACAATTTTGAACAGGAGCTCACACAGCTGGATAAAAGAAGACTATAGTAAGTGTAAGACCCCCTGTGTGCATAAGAGAATATTGGAAAGTTCTGGGGGTCAGAGTTTACTGGCGATGCATTCAGTGCACTGGGAACGGCATGACCCGCCTGGCGATACAGCAGGTTAACCATTCTCATTGAACACTGCTGCTAATTAAGGACTCTTGTTTTTCGGCAGGAGCGGCAGATCGCCTTCTGCACTGGAACATGACTACAGCACCAAGTTGAGAAATTATCTTCTGATCAACTCAGACAGGAGGACCCAGATGGTCTCAGCGAGGCCTCCTTCAGAATAAATGATGTTTAATGGGAAAGCGGGCAGTCGCAGGTAGGGAAGAAGGGGGTTTGACGCTGACCTCTCCGCGAAAGCCACAGTGTTCGGTTACATCGATTTAATTCCTTCTAGGTTGGGCGAAAAGCTACAGCTGTGTGGCCCTGGCTCAAATAACAAAAGAGAAGAGCCAGGAATATAATGCTGTAGAATAACGCTGATGAACAGGGCAAGACGCAATACTACCGGCCCCAGGAATCAATCGGACATTTCTACTGAACAGGCAACAAGAATCTATATAGAAAGATTCCATAGATCAAGAGAAATCAACGCAAAGATGTAGGCGCCATCAGTACATTTATTACGGGGTCCCGAGATCTGATAAGTCCTGGAAAAAAAATAATCCTGGGCAGTTATCTACGATATTATATTCTACATCTACTAATGGAAAACTTTACGTTTATATATTATATCTTCTATCCAATTTTCTCTCCTGTTTATTTTAAGGCAATCTATCCCATGTCTATAAGTCTTCATCATCCATCCATGAATTCATCCATCCCATTTATCTATCTATCTATTAGCAGAATTCATTTATCTACCTATCTAATCTACACAAAAATTGCCATGTAGCAGCACCGGAGTGATTCATTTCGGATGTCAGGGCTAGTGATGAGCGAACGTACTGGGATAAGGTGTTATTCACCATGCTCGAGTACTAAATGAGTGTCTTCGGCATACTCGAAAAATATGTCCAAGACCCCGTGACTGTATGTCTCGTGGCTGTTCGACAAAATTGGTGCAAAGGAGCAGCACCAAAATTATTCAATGAGATGCCTCCTATTACTAAGGGCGTTTTAAACACCAGAAACACGTCAGCTTTTTGATATGCTGAGTGGATCCCATTGTTTTTAATTAATTTCAAATAAAGATTTCTCTTTTTACATTTTGGATGGATGTGACAGATTTCTCCTTCCTCCTGGACATGTACCCAAATTGTCCAACACAATAGAAAAGACATCTGGACTCTCTTACATAGAACTTCTCCAATTTCTTTTTATGAAACACAGATAGATAAAGAAGGAGAAGAGGCAGTACTCCAAATAACTGTGCAAAGATGGACTGTTATTACCCCATGTGGTGAAGTTTCAGTTCCATTACAGAACCTTCTTCAGGATTGACTTGAGTAATGGAACCGAAACGTCACCATGTGGGCTACGAAAAGTCCACCTTTGCACAGTTTATTTGGAGTACTGCCTCTTCTTCTTTATCTCTCCGTGTATCATAAAAAAGGAACTGGAGAAGTTTCATGTAAGAGAGTCCAGATGTTTGCAAGACACAAGGTCTTGGAAAAGGAATCTTCTTGTAAGAAGGTTGTGAATGGACAGAAGGCGTTTACACTCTTACAAAGGATTGGACCCTTTAAGTTATGCATCTGTAACTCCCCACCTTTAGTTTATTCAGAACCTTTTTTTTGGTCATGTTCTTTTCTCATGTGTTGGGTGGTTGGTCCATTTAGGCCTATACTTGTTGTATATTTTTGCATGTCTACTTGGAGTATGACTGGAGAAGAGTTTGCAGGTGGAGTGAAGGCTCCCATACACATTGGACCATTGTTTGTCAGACAGCTATTTCTCCCATTTGCCCCATACACAGGAACGTTGCTCTTGTGTTCTCTAGCAGAGCACCGTTGTCCGACTTCTCTGGTGGCTGCTTATCTTGACAACGAACAATAGAATTAGGTGTTGGAAATTCAACATGTCAGACCTTTATCTTCCCTAAAATCATTGGGAGTCCCCCTATACAAACGGCTGTCAACTGATCTCACCCCTTAAATATGGCTCACGTATTTAGGATTTGCCTTCAGTCAGAGAGGGCACGTGGAGCAGGAAGGAGATACGCTACCTGCAAAAACCCAACTTGTTAATGGGTGGTGGACACAACTGAACACTACTTTGTGTCGTGCCAAGTTACAAAGGAGATAATGTCTCTGTGACCGTCCCTGAGCTGAGGAAGCAGTATCTGCTTGTACAGAGTGGAGGACAAGACCACCATGTAAGAGGAGATGCCCCCTCCGTAGCAAGTTAGAGCTGAAGAAATTATTAGAAGCTTTGTGGAGTTCCTCAGAACGTGGAAAACGGAGTAACAAGGCGGTCAAGGAGAAGTGCGTAACAAGAATTTGGCACAAAAAATACAAAAGAAAATTCTTTAATTTGTAAATACAATACACACTTGAATATTATGGTCGTACAACCTGACCTTCATCAGATAGAAAGATTGTGGTGAACAGTACAGGATAAAAGCACTAAGTCAGAGGCGGAGTAGCCTGCTATTTCAAGAGTGCTAGTAAGGAGAATTGTGACTCCTGAAAGAGCCTGAGGTTTCGCCATGCATGAGTCTGCAATCTCAAGTGCCAACAGGTTAAAAGATGACATGTGTCATGTCTACAACCAGGAGGGGCAGAGGCTGAAGAAGCTGTTCCATGAGAGAAGAGCAGTGCTGCTGAGGGGAAGAAGGCCTGAGGAGTGTGAAAGTCAGAGAGTAGGCAAGCAATCGAGTAAGCTGTGCTGTGCAATGCCTGAATGAGGGCAAGAGTCGTCAGGTGAACAGAAAGAGAAGAGGTTCTTATACAGGGTGTGAGACGAACTGTGGAGTCCATAAGGGGTATGAATTGGTGCAAATTAATTTGCACAACCCGGTCTAGTGGCCACAACCGTACTCTCTGGCCTCACAGGCAGAAAAGTTACCACTCTGGGCTTCCACGCTGCTCCGAGAGGAAAGTCCACTGTCAGGGCAGTACTACAGTTTTGTTAATGGACCACCAAACACCACCTGGGGCACCCCTTATATCCCAACAAAACTTACAAAAAGCAAGGCTCCATAGAAAACCAATTAGCTTCCTTGTCATAGGGGAGAATAAATTTCCATAAACGGACAGTCATAAGTTGGGGCTCAAATGTAGAGATCACGATATGAGCAGTATGTGACGACCAGTCCAAGCTGACGCTGGTAGCTGGGCATCTAAATTAATTAGTCATGAGGCTGACAATGGGACCTTTTCATGTTTTTATGCATTCAACAATCCTCTTATGGGCATCACAATGAGAAGACGACCAACGCTTGTGTTTGGGAACTGGAAAGTGGCTTTTCTTCCCATTCATAGGCCGCCCGATGCTTTGACCTTTCCAAAATGAGACTTGGGTGGATTAGCATGTAAAAGGGTATTGAGTGAATTTCTAGCTCAGCTTTTGGATCGAGCAAACAAAAATTAGGAAGAAGAAAAACTAAATCCTGGGAAGCAATATCAGGGATATTTGGTCATTTGGTAAAAAAAGCAAAAATAAATATAAGAAGGAACAATTACAATCAGACTTCTCTGCACATAGAGCAATATCCTTCTGTAATAACGGAACAAGCTTTGACCCATTGTGTGACTATTACATTTTGGTAGGACTAAAGCAGAAAGTTGTCTTGAAGAGTGCAAGCTCTTATTGGGAGGAGTCCTCTCTCCTGTAGAGTGTCAGCTCTTATGTGCAGGGTCCTCTCTCCTGTAGAGTGTCAGCTCTTATGTGCAGAGTCCTCTCTCCTGTAGAGTGTCAGCTCTTATGTGCAGGGTCCTCTCTCCTGTAGAGTGTCAGCTCTTATGTGCAGGGTCCTCTCTCCTGTAGAGTGTCAGCTCTTATGTGCAGGGTCCTCTCTCCTGTAGAGTGTCAGCTCTTATGTGCAGGGTCCTCTCTCCTGTAGAGTGTCAGCTCTTATGTGCAGAGTCCTCTCTCCTGTAGAGTGTCAGCTCTTATGTGCAGGGTCCTCTCTCCTGTACAGTGTCTGCTCTTATGTGCAGGGTCCTCTCTCCTGTAGAGTGTCAGCTCTTATGTGCATGGTCCTCTCTCCTGTAGAGTGTCTGCTCTTATGTGCAGGGTCCTCTCTCCTGTAGAGTGTCAGCTCTTATGTGCAGTGTCCACTCTCCTGTAGAGTGTCAGCTCTTATGTGCAGAGTCCTCTCTCCTGTAGAGTGTCAGCTCTTATGTGCAGGATCTTCTCTCCTGTAGAGTGTCAGCTCTTATGTGCAGGGTCCTCTCTCCTGTAGAGTGCAAGCTCTTATTGGAGGAGTCCTCTCTCCTGTAGAGTATCAGCTCTTATGTGCAGGGTCCTCTCTCCTGTAGAGTGTCAGCTCTTATGTGCAGGGTCCTCTCTCCTGTAGAGTGTCAGCTCTTATGTGCAGGGTCCTCTCTCCTGTAGAGTGTCAGCTCTTATGTGCAGAGTCCTCTCTCCTGTAGAGTGTCAGCTCTTATGTGCAGGATGTTCTCTCCTGTAGAGTGTCAGCTCTTATGTGCAGGGTCCTCTCTCCTGTAGAGTGTCAGCTCTTATGTGCAGGGTCCTCTCTCCTGTAGAGTGTCAGCTCCTATGTGCAGGGTCCTCTCTCCTGTAGAGTGTCAGCTCTTATGTGCAGGGTCCTCTCTCCTGTAGAGTGTCAGCTCTTATATGCAGGGTCCTCTCTCCTGTAGAGTGTCAGCTCTTATGTGCAGGGTCCTCTCTCCTGTAGAGTGTCAGCTCTTATATGCAGGGTCCTCTCTCCTGTAGAGTGTCAGCTCTTATGTGCAGGGTCCTCTCTCCTGTAGAGTGTCAGCTCTTATGTGAAGGATCCTCTTTCCTGTAGAGTGTCAGCTCTTATGGGCAGGATCCTCTTAAATGTAGAGTGTCAGCTCTTATGGGCAGGGTCCTCTCTCCTGTAGAGTGTCAGCTCTTATGTGCAGGGTCCTCTCTCCTGTAGAGTGTCAGCTCATAGGCAGAGATCAGTCTCCTTTTGTTTCATTGTATGTCCACTTTTTATTAATTTTTTTTAATCATTTTCTTGGTGATATTATACAGTCTTGTAAAATATACAGTTTATATCTATTAAAATCGTATAAAATATAATAAAAGCGAGAGAAAGGAATAAACTACATAATACATTGCCTTTTGTTCTACCCATTTCAGTGACTTCCCTGCCCTGCGAGCTGTGAGAACACGTGGAAGCTTTATGGCAGCACTTTACTAGATTTTTTAAACACGGCTCTGGGACAATTCACGCAAACGTACATTTTTGCCACGTCAATAATTATCGAATTATGGAGATAAAGCATTTTAAATAAGATAAACTGCAGACTGTGAAAGGGTCACTTCGCCCAAGAGGTGACAGAATCCTGTTAACAGTTCTGCAGGATAATGGCTATTTCTATAATGAGCAACGACTGGAGAACTTCCAGAGAGTGAAATACAGAAGGCAGCGACCATCACTCTACGCCAAGGTTTTCTTTTTTCAATAAGTATATTTTTAATCTTGGGAGAATGAACAATATGAATCAGAAGTAAACTAACTGGTGATGTTTTCACGCTGTTAAGAAATTCTCTATCCTCAGCTCAGGATCTTCTTCTCTTGACTGGAGCTGAGAATGCTCCGAAGGTTCTGTCCTGTGTTGTACTGCACAAACGATACCGATTTATTTGCACTGTGTAACTTTTCAGTTTACATACAGGGGTACTGTAGGAAAATTAAACACTTAATGGTAGATTTCCCCATAGATCCCCACACACTTTTCCTTCAAGATGAAGTCCAACTTAGTCTTACTCAGTGGTCCTCTGCAGCCACCCACACAAACGAACATACAGTAGACCTCATCGTCACCCGCCTCTGCTCCACCTCTCCCCATCTGACCATTATCTACTCACTTTCTCATCCCTGTCCTCATCACCTGCCCCCCATGTTCAGAAACTAGCACACCGAAACATTCACACACTCTCCAACTATATTCTACCGATGTCCTCCATATCATCACTCCACGACACAGACAGTGCCACTGTTTTCTACGACACCTCACTGTCATTAGCTATTGACTCTGTCGCCCCTGTAATGCACAGCAGAGTACGATGAATCAATAAACAACCCTGACACAATAACCTCACAAAAAAAACTTTGACAAGTGTATAGGGTTCTGGAGTGGCGTTGGAAGAAAACACACTCAAGAAGTCTTCACCGAATTCAAAACAGCAACTTTCACAATCAAATCGGCCCTCAACTTTGTTAAACAGGTCTAATTCACTACCCTTGTATCTTCTTTATCCTACAACCTCAAACAGTTATTCAACATTTTTAACTCCGTCCTCCGCCTTCCACTGCCCCCACCGACATCCCTGATCTCTGCAGAAGACTTCGACATTTCAAAAATAAGGTTGACCAAACAAGGCAAGTCTTTACTGGCCTTAAACCACAACCCCTATGTATAAAAGACCACTGCTGCTCCCCCATAACCTTCCTCCCTACTATCACTGAAGGAGAGCTCACTCATATCCTCTCCAAATCGCACCTGACCACTTGTGCACCTGACCCCATCGCACCTCCTCCCTAACCTCACCACCACACTTACCCCAGCCCTAACCCATCGTTTAACCTATTGCTAACCTCTGGTACCCTCCGTTCTGCTTTCAAACATTTCACTATCACACCTATCCTAAAGAAGTCATGTCTCGACCCGACCTCTATGTCCAGCTATACCCCATTTCGCTACTCCTGTTGACCTCCAAACTCCTCCAACAGCACGTCCATGCTGAACTTTCCTACCATCTAACTCACTCTTTGACAACCTACAATCCGTTTTCTATCATTAGCACTCCACCAAAACTGCCCTGACCAAAATTACCAACGATTTACTTACTGCCAAAGCTAACAGACAATTCTCTGTACTCCTCATTCTAGAACTGTCCGCCTTTGACACAGTCGACCACTCCCTCCTACTACAAATCCTCTCTGCCCTTGACATTAACAACATCACCCTCTCCTGGATCTCCTCATACCTCTCTCTAACAGCACATTTAGCATCTGCCACCCACTACCTACTCATCCTGCACTCTCTCTGTGTTCATCAAGGCTCTGTCCTGGGACCCCTACTCTTCTCAATCTATACATTTGGCCTGGGACAACTCAAAGTCCAATGGCTTCCAGTACCATCTATACGCTGAAGATACATATATTTCTGCTGTCCAAAATCACTGAGTGTCTATCAGCCATATCCTTCTTCTTCTCATCACACTTCCTAAAGCTTAATTTGGACAAAACTGAACTCATCAACTTTCCTTCATCTCACCTAACTGCCTTACTTGATCTATCACAATAAAGTATATCACGTTTTCACCTGTACCGCAAGATGTGACCACACAGCATTTAGTCTTAATTATGCAGATGTAAATTCAGTAGGCCCAGACACAGTAGCTATTATTTTTATGTTGACTTTTGAATTTGGTTAGTAAAGAAACATGGACTATTGTCATTTTGTCTGAATGTTGATAATTGAATTGATGGTTATTGTAACTTATTGTCTATTATCAATGGATGACAGGGACATAGGGTAATTGAATAATAGATGTTTTTAATATGTTGATTACACATTATACCAGGCCAGCTAGTTTGCTGACCTGCAAAACAAAGGAAGACAAACTAGACAGATTGATTATATACTCAGACAATGCAAGTTAATCTCATCACATCTTCCTCTTGGATGATGGCTTGAAGGACAGTTGTAAGGAGGATATGCCTCTATATCAAAAGTGACTTGGCAGGACAACAGCCAGGACACAATGACTCTATAAAAGGAACAATCTACCAAGACAACATGGCTCCATCAAGAGGGACACAGATTTGACATTCTACAGGTCAGCTTAGGGGACCACGGCCCCCAGCTGAAAGAATACAGACCTGCTTCAATGACTATCACTGACCCGCATGGATACATTTGTAGACGCCAGGTTGGGACCATACGGTCACTTGGCTCCATGGAGACATTAGGAGAAGCCAGGTTGGGACCCTCTGGTCACTTGATCCCAGGGATATGTTTGGAGAAGCCAAGTTGGTACCATCCGGTCACTTGGCTCCATGGAGACGTTCTGAGAAGGCAGGTTGGGACCATCTGCTCACGTGGCATGAGCCTCAATGAACTGTCAGTTTCATAAGCTTGTTATCTCCTCTCTGTGGGTGCCCGCCAGAAGCGGGGTGCCACAAATGGGGGTAGTCAGCCCCGGAAGCCCCAAAGTCGCAGCTGCTCTAATCCCGGTGAGCTAGCAGAAGGGTAATTTACACCATCTTGTGCATTTGGTAGGACTCTTCTATATGTTATTGTCTGTTTAGTGGTTCAATAAATTATTGCCACACGATTTTATCCTCACCCTGTGTTGTCTGAGTAGTATTATGCCCACGAGAAAAGAGAGCGGGCGTTCAATGGGATGATCCCTGGTCCATGCGATCTCGGGCAAGGGAACGAGAGCACCCACTGACCCAACACCCCCCCGTGTCTCCACACAAATCCGCTAGCTTGGAGTATCCCTTGTCTCTGCCCTATCCTTCAAACTGCACATCCCGGTCTTGCTAACTCCTGACGCTACGAAAATATTTCCAGAATCCGTCCTTTCCTCAACCCTAAATCTACTAAAATGTTAGTCTGTAACTGTTAGTTTGTTCACTGTAATTCTGATTTTTTTATTTTGTATGTTACATTTGTATGTTTTTTTTGTATTTTGTCTGTCATCTACAGAACCATGGAATGAATAATGCTGTAAAAAATACTTAATATTAATTGGCTTATCAGTTTGGAAGCTAGCCATTATTTCACCCCTTTGTACTGTTAATTCGGATGACTTAATACTTAATAGCTTACAGCTTCTAATAAGTGATGTTGGTGGTCAACCCAAAGCTAAATATGTCAAACTATCATGATCCTGTTCATTTTCTTTTTTCAGTAGATAAAATGGGTTATTCTCTAGAAGGTAAAACTTTATGAACTTTGGGTGGAGTAAAGAAAAAACTACACCTCCCTAACAGACCGGAGCCACTCCTCCGCACTCAGTATTGTGTCCTCCGCTGGTCTCCAGGCATCAACCTACTAAAGCAGGAGGAGGAGTTTCAAGACCACTGCAGCCTTCACATTCCGTCTGGGCGGTTTCTATTTGATTGGCTGCAGTGGTCATGTGAAGCCCCTCCCCAGATGTTGATGTTAGGAAAACCGAATGAAGGAGGCAGCACTGAGTGTGAAGAAGTGGTGCTAGTCTAGTAGGTGAGTATAGTAGTTTTTTTTCTTTAAAAGCATTTTCTGGTTTTGGAAAACCCATGTCCACTGGCTGCAGCTTCTTTAAAAAACAAAACAAAACAAAAAAAACCCCTGTACTTTACTCTCATCTCCAGGTCCAGAACAGAGTCTCAGCTCCTGCTTTGATATTGTCTGCAGCGCTGGCGTCACATCAATAGAACAACAGCCACAAACTGAGCTCAGCAGCTCTCCCGGAGTAGATGGCGTGAGCTGCTGAGCTCACCGATGGGCTGCAGCCAGGGGAAAGGGGTTTTCTAAGACTGTTCAAGTTTAAATTAGACTTTCCCACAAATTACAGCAGACTCTTCCTTAAGATGAAACCCAAATTTAACATAAATTGAGATGGTCGTTCCAGAAGCTGACCATTAATTGACCCTTAGACTTAATAATGGCCTACACCTCCTGATAGGTAAGAGTGGAGAACCATAAGGAGCAAAGAAGGGGCACATTGACCACATTCATCTCACCGGTTAATCAATGTCAATATTCGTATTTCCTCATCTCTGACAATATTTAATTTTAATAAATTATTGACTCAGATTGCAAGATTTTCTCCACTTACACAGAAAAATGACTGCCGAGACGCAGGAATCTGAAGGACACCGGGCTAAGAGTCACAGACTCGCCTACAGTACTTCCTGGTGCCACCACAAAAGAGTCATAATTTTTGCCCTCCCCATACCATGCTTGTCTTAACAGCTCATTTACATATTAAGAGAAAAAATGAGCTGTTTTTTTTCTGGAATCATAGATCAGACCTCTTCACGACATCCGATGTATATGTGCGGCGCATGTCTGAAGTGGGCGTATGGAGCGGGCTCGAGCAGCGAGCCTGCCTCATACCCGTCAAGGACCTGCTGCTAACAATTGCAGGTGGAGCCGAGCTCCGCCCATGATTGTTAGCTTATTAAACGCACCTGTCAATCTTGGACAGCGGCATTAACATGCCCCGTAAACAGAAAAAAAATTAAAAATTCAAGACCGCCAAAATGACATTTTTTGGGGTCGCTGGAATACGACAAAAAATGTTTTAACAAGCGATCAAAAAGTAACATCTATCTCAAAATTGCACTAATAAAAACGTCGTCTCGTCCTGCAAAAAATAAGCTATCACACAGCTCCATCAGCAAAAAAAAAATAAAAAATTTACCGGTCTCAGAAAATGGTGACACAACCCCAGAAATGTATTTTTGAAAGCTTCTGATTTTTTTTTCACCATTAAAACATAAAAAAAAACTGGACATGTTTGATATCGCCGTAATCGTATTGATGAAGAGAATCATATTGTGAGGTCATTATTGCCACAAAATGAACACCGTAAAAGCAATTCCCAAAAACAATCAGAATTGTGTTTTGTTTTTTCACAATTTCACTGGACTTGGAATTTTTTTTCCCCATTTTTCAGTATAATGTGTGGTAAAATAAATGATGTAAATCAAAAGCACAACTCACCCCGCAAAAGAACAAGCCCTCATATGTCTATGTGGACAGAAAGATAAGAGACTTATTGCTCTGGGAAGGGAAGGAATAATGAGATCGCAAAAACGGAAATTGGCTGTGGCGTGAAGGGTTTTAAGGAGGAACTGTCACCAGGTCAAAAGTGCCCATTTTTTGCTCTTATTTTATTCCCTCTGCTCCCCTGAGTATTACGTTTGTTGTTTTTCTTAAATCCGACATACGGCTCCAGAGTTATGGACCTTTCTATGTAGTGCTAATCTTTAGACTCTTTACAAAGGGGGCGTGGCTCATAGTCTGATGAAGACACGCCTCCAAAGAATCCTGTGAGCCACGCCCCTTTTGTAATGACCATAAAAATGAACACCAAAAACAAAGGCCCGTATCTCTGGAGCCATATGGTGGATTGAAAAAAAAAACAAAAACTGAATAACCAGGGGAGCAGCATGGATAAAATAAGAGTAAAAATGGATCACTTTTGATATAGCGACAGATTACCTTTAAGTACAGCTGTAGTACATCTCCTTATGACATGCCCGGTTGATTTGCCTCCATACACACTGCCTATACTAAATCCTATACATAGTTTCCTAGCTCCGGACGGGGCTCGTGTTAACATTGATGTTCCCAAATTTCCTACCTGCTTTTAATCGGTTCACCAAAGACTTCAGTCTGCATTTACGGGGGGGGCATACGTCTGGTGCCCATCAATACTAATAGCCGGAAAAGGATTAACAATATGAATGTGAAGGACATTATCATTGATCCTGAGCCACGATGTCCGCGGATCAATAAACAAACCAATCTGGAAATGTGCCTCATTTATGAAATCCTGTTAGTCAAAAAGTGCTAAAGTGTTATTAGCGGATGCAACAATTTGCAGATCCCATCTCCTTCACATGCGTCGACTCCAGAAATAAAATAAAAAAATCTTTACAAAGAGGAGATTAAAAGGATTACTGAAGCTCAATACTTCTCCAATTGTGTATTCATGTTGATAGATCATTGCCAGGAAAGAGAAGTCAAGCTACAATATGTCTTATAAAATGTTTACTCTCACCCATCCAAAATGGAGAAGGGCAATATTCATGAAAACGGTTTTTATTCCTTCCTAGGATCCTCATGGGCGGATCTTAAAACAGAGTAGCTGCTATGGGGCTGGCTCAAGTGGGACTCGTTCCTTTTTGTAGGGAATAACACACTGGCGACTTTTCCTTATTTTTTGTGTTTTCTGATATATGGCGTTATTATCCACACCATAAATGTTTGGTTCGATCTTTCCTTTACAGCGGGGGCAATATAATTTTGCTATTGGATGCTATTAATTCTAGTTACGCCCCTGAGGAGCCACATTGGAAAAGAAGGGCAGTGGGTGGGATAGCGGTCAAATCCTATAACTGTATATAAAGATTATGGTAAAGAACACTTTTGGTTGTTATCTGTGCTACATACTGGGTGGCTCAGTGGTTAGCACTGTACGGTGGCTCAGTGGTTAGCAATATTGCTTTGCAGCACTGGGGTCCCAAGTTCAAATCCCACCAAGGACAATATCTGCAACAAGTTTGAATCTTCTCCCCATGTTTTCGTGGGTTTCCTCCGGTGTCTTCAGTTTCCTCCCACACTCCAAAGACATCCTGATACTCACACCTGCGCCACTGATCAGAAGACCCGAGCATGCGCGATTTGCACTACCCTGCAGAGCGCAGTGCAAAGCAAACCCCTCTGCATGCGCCATTCTGCTGATCAATGGCGCAGGATTTTAGAGGCTGTTTGGATGACGTAGCAGATGGCATCCATATCAGTCAGCTGCGGAGGAGGCTCAGAGGGGAGTCAAACTTTTTTTTTTTTGTACAGGGGCATCATAAAGGGGACAAAAATAAATGTAGCTCAAAATTGTTGGGTTGTCCACCTCTGGGGTCATTTTTTTTTTTCTTTAAATCCATGTAATTGGGGCTAAAAATCATTTTTGCAATTTGGTTTCATTAAAAATTGTGCTCCATTTTTCTTTTACAGGCCCCTTGTTTCCTGCATGTTCAACTTTGATGTGGTTTGTGGTCAGAAATCGGCAGAGAGGAGCTAAGGCTACGTTCACATTTGCGTTGTGCGCCGCAGCGTCGGCGCCGCAACGCACAACGCAAATAAAAACGCAGCAAAACGCATGCACAACGCTGCGTTTTGCGCCGCATGCGTCGTTTTTTTCATTGAATTTGGACGCAGCAAAAATGCAACTTGCTGCGTCCTCTGCGCCCGGACGCGGGCGCCGCAGCGACGCATGCGGCGCAAAACGCAAGTGCGCCGCATGTCCATGCGCCCCCATGTTAAATATAGGGGCGCATGACGCATGCGGCGCCGCTGCGGCGCCCGACGCTGCGGCGAGGACCGCAAATGTGAACGTAGCCTAAAAAAAACAAATATCCGAACTCAGTGACAGTTTCTCAGTTACCTCATTCTGCAGCCAGCAAAAAGACAGTGTAACATAGAGGCTACAGAAGGAAACCATGCAAAATTTTTAACGAGACCCTATTGCAAATATTATTTTTCGCTAAAAATATAAGCATTTAAGCAAAAAAAAAAAAAGTGGAAAATCACTACGCAATAGGCCCAGAATTACCGTGGCTAAAAAAATTCACTGTGTTGATCAGGACAAAGTTTCTTGAAGAGTGGACTTTAAAACTTATCAGTAGTCACTTTTCCCCTTCCTTGTTTTATCTGCTCCCGGTCTTTTGTGTTCCAGTCTGTACCCGGCTGCTTCGCCTCCCAGCTTATTCAATATTTGCAAAGTTAAACACAGCAACAGTGAAGCTTTTATTGCCGAGGTTTTCCTCCACGAGAGTGCTCAATATTAACCCAAAATAGTCGCACTTACATAAGATAATACCGGAGGACGGCGGAGGTCAGAGCAGGTCGCGCCGGGCGTAAGGGCTGTTCATTTTTTTTGAAACATTGACAAAGTTGTTTTCCTGCTGAACCACAATCTCGGGGCGAGCGCGAACGTCAACTGCAATCACGGGGATGAAGGCGAGTGGAATAATGAGTGTTAGTGTGCTCTGCGAGGCTCGCTGGATGGTGAAACATAATACACCCAATCAGACTTAATACGGCGCACTACCGGCTAATCCCCGCTCGGCACAATTTTGGGAGTAGCAAGCAAACAGAGATTGGAAGCTAAATGTTGGCTCGCTTCCTGACATTAGGGAGAGGGGGCTGTAACAATACGGATACAACGGCAAAACATGAAAAATAGAAGCCAGCAGACAAGTCTTCACCGATGTCGGGTGGAGGCCACAAAGCATGGACAACCAAGCACCACAATTTACTTATGCAGATAGAGATGTAATTTTGCTGCTAAAATTGAGAAAAGAATAAGCAAATCTGTCAACTCTCTCGGAACGTCCAGAATATTCCTCCCGATAAAGTTGGCAAATTCTTCAAATGCTGGTAAATCCTCCAAAAACGTCCTGGAAAGCAACACTTCTGGATGGTTTATTCTGAGGAGGCAGCAAGGAAAGAGGGAGGCCGTGGGGTGGAAAAAGGTGTATGTACGTAGCGGTATGGGAAATTGGCCTATATGAGGGTAATAGACATCAAGGCCTTCTGGTGGTAAAACCCAAGGCCAACTTGCTCTTCACTATGGGTTCTCTTCTAGGTAGATAACAATCGAGTTGTCCTGGTGTGTTTACACTCATAAACATGGCGCATTCTCTGCAAAGTGTCACAAGACTAGTCAAGATTTACATTTATTTCCAAGGGACATTTTAGTTCTGATAAGGCTGGTTATGAGAAGGGGTCTGTTTAAGAGCAGGGTTAGACAGAACATACATTTTCCTTGTGTACTATAAGGACCTTACAGTGAGTGTACACCCCATAATTCCATCCCTTGGACAGACCTCATAATTCCGACAGTGGGACAAATCCCATATTTCGAACCTTGGACAAAACCTAATTTCTACCCTGAGCCAGACCTCGTAATTCCAAGCCTAGGTAAGACCTCATAATTCCAATTCTGGGCCACATGCCTTAGTTCCGACCCTGGGCCAGACCTCTGAACTCCGAACATAGGCCAGACCTCCGAATTCCGACCATCAACCAAACCTCCGAATTCCGACTATAGGCAAAATCTCATAATTCCGACCCTGGGCAAGATTTCATAATTTTGACCTTGGGCCAGACTTCATAATTTCGACCTTGGGCCAGACTTCATAATTTCGACCTTGGGCCAGACTTCATAATTTCGACCTTGGGCCAGACTTCATAATTTCGACCTTGGGCCAGACCCCATAACTCCGACCCGGGGCCAGATCCCATAACTCCAACCTAGTGCCAGACTTCATAATTCCAACCCTTAGCCAGACCTGATGAATCTGACCCTAGTACAGACCCCATCATTCCAATCCTAGGATATACCCCATAATTCCACAGAACAAACCCCATAACATAAACCCTAGACTAGACCCCATTATTCTAATCAAACTGGACCCCATAAATCTGACCCTAATTCAGGGATGGACACAGAGGGAAGAGGGCCTTTGAGCAAATACAGGATATGGGTTCTTTGCCATCCAATAATGTGTTTGTGACAGAAGCTGTACGCTTCTCTGGAGGTGGAAGTAGGACCCCTTACCACCTCTTAGGCCCCTGTGTAGCTGCATAGGTTGCATCAATGTTATGTCCGGTCGTGCCCCAGATGGGACCCCCTAATTTGAGTCCTATACCAAACCCCATAATTTAGACCACATAATTTACAATTCAAATCAAGCCTCATAACAAAGACCCCAGATGAAACCCCATAATCCAGACCCCAATATTAAAATCTCAGACCGCACCGCAGCCTCCATAATTCAGACCCCAATAAATAATCACCTTTCTCTGCTCCTAGCATCTATTCTGCCAGATAGGACCTCCCTGTAGGTTGTCCAGTTGTCGGACATAGTGTGTGCACCACCACGCGAGACCTCCTGACGTCAGTGGTCCATCGTGAGCTCCTGACGTCGGTGGCCCATCGTGAGCTCCTGACGTCGGTGGCCCATCGTAACCTCCTGACGTCGGTGGCCCATCGTGACCTCCTGACGTCGGTGGCCCATCGTGACCTCCTGACGTCGGTGGCCCATCGTGACCTCCTGACGTCGGTGGCCCATCGTGACCTCCTGACGTCGGTGGCCCATCGTGACCTCCTGACGTCGGTGGCCCATCGTGACCTCCTGACGTCGGTGGCCCATCGTGACCTCCTGACGTCGGTGGCCCATCGTGACCTCCTGACGTCGGTGGCCCATCGTGACCTCCTGACGTCGGTGGCCCATCGTGACCTCCTGACGTCGGTGGCCCATCGTGACCTCCTGACGTCGGTGGCCCATCGTGACCTCCTGACGTCGGTGGCCCATCGTGACCTCCTGACGTCGGTGGCCCATCGTGACCTCCTGACGTCGGTGGCCCATCGTGACCTCCTGACGTCGGTGGCCCATCGTGACCTCCTGACGTCGGTGGCCCATCGTGACCTCCTGACGTCGGTGGCCCATCGTGACCTCCTGACGTCGGTGGCCCATCGTGACCTCCTGACGTCGGTGGCCCATCGTGACCTCCTGACGTCGGTGGCCCATCGTGACCTCCTGACGTCGGTGGCCCATCGTGACCTCCTGACGTCGGTGGCCCATCGTGACCTCCTGACGTCGGTGGCCCATCGTGACCTCCTGACGTCGGTGGCCCATCGTGACCTCCTGACGTCGGTGGCCCATCGTGACCTCCTGACGTCGGTGGCCCATCGTGACCTCCTGACGTCGGTGGCCCATCGTGACCTCCTGACGTCGGTGGCCCATCGTGACTTCCTGACGTCGGTGGCTCATCGTGACCTCCTGACGTCGGTGGCCCATCGTGACCTCCTGACATCGGTGGCCCATTAACTCCTGACATCGGAGGCCCATGGTGACCTCCTGACATCGGTGGTCCATCATGACCTCCTGACATCGGTGGCCCATCGTTACCTCCTGACATCGGAGGCCCATGGTGACCTTCCTTTCAATATGCCACGGGTGGAGAATGGCAACTCTCCAGACTAATAAACACCCAGCGGAGGAATGCAGGGAGCTGGATAATTTACTTAAAATCTGCACTTCACGGAAAACAAAATTAAAATAAACCTTCCTTCCTTTCTTTCTGGAAGGTTTACATGCCGAATATTCCGAGGAGCTCAGATCTTGTCGGCAGCGTGGGTGGAAGCATTAGAATTATGCTGATAAGTCTTTCTTTCCAAATGGAAGCAATACCCTCATCATCTGTGAAGGATTACACGCAGCTGAGCGCAAATTGCCTCCGTTACAAACAGATATTTATAATATTTATATCATGTGTGCACCGGGCTCACCGAGGCCTCTCACTCAACCTGTTACAGACTAGTCATCAGGGGCCCGAAAGCCCCCAAAAAGCCTGGCATGGACATGTTCTTCAGGCAGCTAGGTTGTGAGTGACTCTGCTACATTCTAGGATCTAGGTGAATCCTAAGAGCAGAGGTTTAACTTAGGTTTTCGTGTTGGAAGGTTTTTTTTTCATAAAAAAGTATGTATGTAAAAAAAACAAAACAGTTTTAATGTACTAAAAGAAAATTGCACCCCAGCCACTGAGGTTTTTTTTTCAGGAAACAACACTTGTACATTAGCAGCAATGAACAGACCTGGACACTATAATTTGTAATGAAGCATCTAATGATGTGCGCAAAGGTCATTGTGAAGGGAGGGGGAGCAGGTGAGCTGTAACATTGCCTATTGTGAATGGTTTATCCTGTGTTATCAGTTGTGTATAAAGGTGTTACATGCCCTTGTGCAGGAGGAGGTGAGCTGTGATATCGTATATTGTGCGTGGTGGATCCTGTGTTATCTACTGTATATAGAGGTGTTATCAGTCATTTTACAGGAGGAGGTGAGCTGTGATATCACATATTGTGCGTGGTGGATCCTGTGTTATCTACTGTATATAGAGGTGTTATCAGTCATTGTACAGGAGGAGGAGGTGAGCTGTGACATCACCTATTGTGAATGGTGGATCCTGTGTTATCTACTGCAGAGGTGTCAAACTGCATTCCTCGAGGGCCGCCAACAGGTCATGTTTTCAGGATTTCCTTGTATTGCACAGGTGATAATTTAATCACCTGCACAGAATGATTCCAGCACCTTGTGGAATGCTAAGGAAATCCTGAAAACATGACCTGTTGGCGGCCCTCGAGGAATGCAGTTTGACACCTCTGATCTACTGTATATAGAGGTGTTATCAGTCATTGTACAGGAGGAGGAGGTGAGCTGTGACATTACCTATTGTGAATGGTGGATCCTGTGTTAGCTACTGTATATAGAGGTGTCATCAGTCATTGTACAGGAGGAGGAGGAGGTGAGCTGTGATATCACCTATTGTGAATGGTGGATCCTGTGTTATCTACTGCAAGATTACTAATTCTGTTTTGTTTTTTTAATAAAGATCAAGATCTAAAAGTAAAGTAAAAAAAATGCAAATTTTTTTTCTTTTACATACATGTACGGTAATAAATGAAAATAATACATTTAAACTATAGGTTCATGATAAAAATGGCAAAAATAAAAAAATACCAGTACAAAATTCTAACACATTCCCTTTAAATCTTAAGTAATAAATGAACCAAACCATAAAGTGAAACAAATAAATAAAATTAATAAAAAAAAAAGAAAACCGTGTAAAAGTAAAATGTATGTCTGGTTTTCTGCAAGTTGCTACAACAAGGGTGCAGATCCTTTTTCTGGACTGAGAGCCACTGAAAGATTCGTTTCCATTTTCCTCCTGTGACACAATCACATTACAGAAAGCGTTACCCAGCTTTCCCAGGTGCCGGAATGCCAAGTTTTGCTATTTAGGGTTTATGGATATTTCTCTGTCTGTCTAGGCACAGCTGACATACATCCATGTGGGAAAGCTGGATTATAGCAGTCGCTGCTGTTAAACCCTTTAAAATCTGCGTTAATTCTCGGCCTCTAAGTGAAGAAAAAAAAAAAAAAGCGTTTCTAAAGAAAAAAATATATAAAAGTTTGAGTCAACTCCTTTTCCCCAGTTCAAAAGCAAAACAAATTGTACATATAAAAAACACCGATCTATGAAAATAGAAAATTAATGAACCTGCAAAGTAAACAGCATAAATAGGATAAAATATAAATAAAAGAAAAAAAAAATGGAAAAATAAATAAATAAATATTTTAAAAAAAATAAATAAAAATGACAATGTTTTGCTCGCCTCTCACAGCTCCATAGGAACGTTACATATCTCAGACAAATGGCAACAAACATAAAAAATTAAAAATAAAATTTTTTTATTTTTATTTTTTTTATTAAGTTCAGAATTTTTTTAGGACACTAGAAAATAAAAAAAAAAAGGTTTGATATCGCTGTAATTATACCAACCTGGAAAATCATGTTAAAACGATAAGCAAAAAAAAATAAAAAAATCTTGGAACTGTATTCTTTATTCAGAATTTGAAAAAAAAAAAAATTCTAGTGCATTATTTGGTAAAATGAATGATGCCGTTGAAAGCTACGACCCGTCCCGCATAAAATGAGGCGTCATACAGCAATGTGGAAGGAAAAAATAAAAGACGGCTTTTGGGAGAAGGGGAGGGGAAAAAAAATGAAAAATGAAAAATAAGATAAGCGGCTAAAATACAAATGTGCGGCTGCTTAGAGCAAACGATGCGATGGAATCCAACATCTCCAGGAGGCTTTCGCGGGAGCCTACTGCCCCCAGTCCTAGGTGTGGAGCGCATCCAGCCGCTCGCTCGGCGCAGGGAGCGCACAACAGATGTTCCGTCTATCGCCACCAGGACGAGCGGCAGCTGCTGACAATTTCAAGAAAATTGGAACTTCACCATAGAAGGTCAATTGGTCCAATTACCTTCTGGGTGTAAATCTGCAGCGAGCGGCATTTTATTTTTGCATTTTTTTTTTTACCCATTTGAAAACAGACTTTAAATCGAGACCCGAGTCAGATTCCATTGTAGGTTGTACAATAATAAACAATGTGCGCGCTTCTCGCCCTCACGGGGGCGTAAACTACCCAACGAAAAGAAAGGGCAGCATATAACGCAATGAATTTGTCACCATGAATTTATTTTTTACGAGAAACAGCGCCACTGTGCCCACAGGTTGTGTCTGGTACTGCAACTCCATGAAGATTTCTAAATCCCGGATAAAACTTTAAGCTTTTGAAAATTTCATTTTTTGATTAAAAGGATCCAACTTCCCACCTGGGTCGCACCTGAGTCCTAGAGGGGGCCTCCAGATTCCCTACAGCCAAATATTGAGGATGAAAAGAATGATCGGGTACGCTGAATTACAACTCCGGATCCCTTTGTTTTCCCAGGAGATCTTGAGGAGGCCTGAGGAGTCTTTATTCTCTCCACTGACAATATCTGCACACTCAGCCAGGTTGAGCGTGCATGTGTATGGGAGGAGACAGGATAGATAGCAGATGGGAGAACAAGTGCTACATAGGATGTATGGACATGTATGAGATTCTATCCCATTGGTGGTTCCCAAAAAAGTAAATAAAACAGCCAATGGGCTTCTGCTCCTGATCCTAAGATTGGGGTGGGTTTTGGTCCTCAGCCATTAACAAAGAAAGTTATACACCGAGGGCAATGGGGCCGGATGTTATACACTGGGGGAGAGCGGCAGGATAATATACACCGGGGGGCCAGGGGCTGGATGTTATACACTGGGGGAGAGGGGCCGGATGTTATACACTGGGGGAGAGGGGCCGGATGTTATACACTGGGGGAGAGGGGCCGGATGTTATACACTGGGGGAGAGGGGCCGGATGTTATACACTGGGGGAGAGGGGCCGGATGTTATACACTGGGGGAGAGGGGCTGGATGTTATACACTGGGGGAGAGGGGCCGGATGTTATACACTGGGGGAGAGGGGCCGGATGTTATACACTGGGGGAAAGGGGACGGATAATATACACCGGGGGGCCAGGGGCTGGATGTTATACACTGGGGGCAATGGGGTGGAATGTTATACAATGGGGGAGAGGGGCCGGATAATATACACTGGGGGGCCATGAGCTGGATTTAATACACTGGGGGCAATGGGGTGAGATATTATAAACCAGTGACGAGGAATGGAGGTTATACACCGGGGCAGCCAGGGACAGGATGTTATACTCTGGGGGCGGGAGGCCAGATGTTATACACTGGGGGAAAGGGGCCGGATGATATACACCGGGGGAGCCAGGGGCTGGATTTTATACACTGGGGGGCAATAGGGCGGATATTATACACAGGTGGTGACTGGCCAAATGTTATAAGCTGGGGGCGATGGGCTGGGTGTTATACATCAGAGGGTGAGGAACAGGATGTTACACACCAAGTGGCGAGAGGGTGGAAGTTATACAACGGGGAAAGGGGGGGCGGGCATAGTCGAGGGTCTGGATGTTATACACCGGAGGCACGGGACCAGATATTATAAACTGGGGGACGAGGGGACGGATGTTGTACACTTGGGGGGGGGAGGGCTGGATGTTATAATGGATGCATTATTGTGGGGGGTCCAACAGCTGGTACCCCCTGCTGGTCAGCTGTCCTCTGTGTCGGCGGTAGCCAGAACCGCTCCGCTATGGAGCTATACCGCACAGGTCTGTTGACCATATAGTAGCCATGGTCGGGGACTGCTTATCCGCCCCTGTGCAGTACCCGGCCGCAGCCACTATTCCGGCGATGGAGCACAGCTCCATAACTGAGCAGTTGATCAGCGGGGGTGCTGGGTGTAAGACCCCAACCGATCAGACATGGATGACCTATCCTAAGGAAAGCCCATCAATGTTATAGCCCCGGACAACCCCTTTAAGCGTCACTATAGCAGTGCTATGATATGCTCGGCTGGGGTAGGACTCCCGCCAAGTAAGTAAATTGAAATGTAAATAATGATTCTTCTTCGACACCGATCCGTAGCCGGCTACAATTAGAGAAAAGGGGTTTTACAAACAGAAAAGTCTCGTTCTCACTTATAAAATAGATAAGTTCTGCGTGACTGGGGGATCGGGAGAGGATTTCACAGCCAGCAGCAACGCGGATCTGTATCAGGCCATGAAGTGTCATTACATCTTGGCTGAACCACAGAAGAAAGATTCCAGGGTTTACAACGACTTAAGAGGGAAGGCATCTTATAGGGAGCAGAAGTCTTAGGATTAAAGCTCCTTAAATCCACCAAGCACAGTAGCCGAGCTCAACAAGGACAAGCAGAAGCCACCGGCAGACAGATGAACAGTAATGAAGATTCATCGGGACGGGGGAGGGGGACGGGGAGATCATGGGTGGGCTTGTTTGGGAAAGTTTAATTTATGGAAAACCAAAAAGAGAACGTTTCATAAGTGTCATTGGTTAATAGGGTATATCTATTTTGCAAACTTTTTTTTAATGCCCTGGTCTTGTTAAAATAATTTAAAGGAAATGTGTCATCAAAAAAATTCCAATTGTTTACATCAGGTTTTTGTGTTAAAAAAATCAGTTTGGTTTTAATATTGCAAGTGTATTAGAAAAAAAACTGAAATCTGACAATTTTCACAATGGTCACTAGAGCCATTTCAGGCACATAATTCCTGTTTTTCCAGGATGACTTTTCAGAAGTCTCATTATCATCAGAGGTAGGATTACAATGATGTAGGTTTAAAAAATATTGGTAGTTTTGTTTTTATAACGCTACTGTATTAGAAAAAATAAAATAAAATAAAAATAATACAATTTCTACACTGGCCACTAAGGTGATTTCAGGCTCATATTTCCTGTTCTTCCAGGAAGACTTTTCAGAAGTCTCGTTATCATCAGTGGCAAGATTACAAAATAACATACAAATCTGCAATTTTCACAATGTTCACTGGGGCAATTTCAGGCTCATACTTCCATTTTTTTCCAGGAAGACTTTTCAGAAGTCTCATTATCAGAGGTAGGATTATAATGAAAGGTAACAGGTCTATACACAGCTGATAAAACAGGATCTGCTGGTTACAATAAACATTGTCATAGCTCTCCTGCTCCCCCTTCTTTCACAATGACCTCTGCACACGCTCATTAGATGCTTCAATACAAAAAAATAGAGTTTGAGTCAGTCTAATTCACAAGTAGATTTCTCAAAAGAACAGGGAGAATGATTCAAGAATAGTTCCAGTTGCCGGAATGAAAATAGCGAGATTTCAGTAGGTCATATTTGAAGACACATTTCCTATTAAGGGGTTTTCCATCATTAGACAATCCCAATGTGCTGAACAAAAAAACCTTCCGAATCGGCTCTGCTCAAATATCTGGTTTACCATCCATCCGCCTGTAATGGAACCAGTATTAAAAAAAAAAAAAAAGGGATCCGTTATAAAAAAAATGGATGAACACTTTGGCTTCCGTTTTGCATCTGTTTAGTTTCCACTTGCAACGCATCCCTTTTTAATGAAGGTGTCTCTGGGAAACGCTATTTTTCTGGGTATGCACTACTAATGGACATGTGAACACAACCTGATCCTGCAGTCCTATTCCCTTCAACCTGTCCACTACATCTAAATATTGGTGACCCATTAAGGGAACACTACCGATAATTTAAAAAATGGCTTTTTACTAAGCATACTTTTTTTAATGATTATTTCTTACTTTTATGTGATTAAAAACAACAAAAAAAACATGAAATCTTGCCATTTTCACATTGGCCACTAGAGCATTCGGGGAAAATCCTTCATTTTCCCATAGCTCACTTCTTAGCTTTGCTGTATAGACTGTGACAGGATGAGCAGAGTCATCTCAATAACATTAGAGAGTGGACATGTCAATTACAGCTCTGTTGTGTTGCTGGAAACCTATATAAGGCAGGATAGTAAGGCTATACCTATACATGAGGCTATGTATACCGCTCACCCTCCTACGTGATCACTTCTGTAAACTGTACTATGCTCTCAATATTAATAAACATAGCTCACCTCAACATTTTTATTCTTGGTACAATGTATGTTATTTTTTTTGCGGTGGCCAACTGCAAAAGTAAGTATTTATAAAAAAAAAAATATATATATATATATATATATACACACACACACACATGTATATAAGTATATGTATATGTGTGTATATATATATATATATATATATATATATATATATATATATATATATATATATATATATATATATATATATATATATATATATATATATATATATATATATATATATATATATATATAAAATTGCCCGGCAGAGACTGAAATATCAAGTATTCAACCCCAGCTTGGTCCAATACAGGTTTTTTTCATTATTAATCAGCTATTTCATTAGACCAAGCACTTGCTCTATTAAACAGCAGCTATTTGTAGTAATGAGACATTGGCATTAATAATCGGCAGAGACGTCGCCTCTAGATTGGGCTATTCCACCTTCTGGAGGGCGGCGGAGGCGGCAGGAGCTGGTGCATGATGCGCTTAGGCGACTAATGGGCTGTGACGCCAGAAAAACAGAACGTCGACTTACTGGAGTATAACCACATACAGGTCTGTGTAAGAATGGATTTAAAAGGCTAAAAGCTCAAAATAAGTTGTTTTTTTTCTACAGGACAAATTTATTCATAAGACGCTATCAAACTGTGGAAATCTCAACAAATACAATATTGGCGAAAACAGCTGTGTATGGTCATGTGGCATTTTTTAAGCTTATTTTGGTGCATTTTTTTGTTCCCTGGTGTTTTTTGAAATCCGAAGTCAATTCTTTCATTGTTTTTTTGCAATGATTTTCACCCAATAAAACGTATGGAAAAAAAATTTATAAAAAAGCAACAAAAATGAAAAAAAAAAAAAAAAAAAACGCCAAAAATGTATTGATTTTCATGCCATAACTGGTAAAGTAAAAAATGCTGCAAAAAAGGCAACTAGTGAACATACCCTAATGGACTGAAAAATGTATGTTCCCTTTCTGTTCAATTCTCCAAATCATTTGGATTAGAAAAGAAAAAAAGCGGCCACATAAGAATTAAAATAGTAAAAATTAAAATAATAAAAAATAAAATAAAAAAATCTTTGTACATTTAGGAAGCTGTTTGTTTCTTCTTCAAGTCTTTTTTTTTTTATTTTTCTCTCAATATATATATTTTGTAAGTATTTTTTTCGCAGCAACTTTGGCTTTCATGACAGACACTGACAAAAACAATCCCCAAGTTAGATCTAAGAGAAATAAAAAAAAAATCATTCATTTAGGAAATCCTGCAAATGTGGCGGATTACAGTATTTTACAAGCCGTGTCGAATGCGTACGTGGTACATCTGGTTTTGAGAGATAGAAGTTAGGCGCAGGAGAAGCCTTTGGTGATAAACGTTTCCCTATGTTAAAATAAACACCTCCGCACCTAATACTTCAGCGAGGTGGTTTTGGTCCACAAGGCAGAGGCTAATGAGGGGACACGGACACCCTGCTGCTTACAAATTAGCACTTCATCACCAGACATTATGGAGAAGGCAGAAGGAAAAAGGTTATTACAATTTTTTTTTCCAGGTATATATCAACATCAGAAAAAAAACATACGACATAATAGAGAAAAATAAAAATAAAAAATGTTATATGTCCTGGAATGCTGACAGCCCTTATAGTCTACGAATGAAATGGGAGTTATAGACGTGACGTATAGATTTATATGGACGCTGTATTACCATTGTACAAATTGGTGCTTTATGTGTATTAAAAAATATATATATTATCTATATGTGTTTATATATATATATACTAGATTGTGGCCCGATTCTAACGCATCGGGTATTCTAGAATATGCATGTCCCCGTAGTATATGGACAATGATGATTCCAGAATTCGCGGCAGACTGTGCCCGTCGCTGATTGGTCAAGGCAACCTTTATGACATCATCGTCGCCATGGCAACCATTATGACATCTATGTCGATACTGTGCCCGTCGCTGATTGGTCGAGGCCCAGGCGGCCTCGACCAATCAGAGACGCGGGATTTCCAGGACAGACAGAAAAACCCTTAGACAATTATATATCTATATATATATAATTGTCTAAGGGTTTTTCTGTCTGTCTGTCCTGGAAATCGCGCGTCTCTGATTGGTCGAGGCCGCCAGGCCTCGACCAATCAGCGACGGGCACAGCATGGCGACGATGATGTCATAAAGGTTGCCTCGACCAATCAGCGACGGGCACAGTCTGCCGCGAATTCGCCTCGACCAATCAGCGACAGGCACAGTATCGACGTAGATGTCATAATGGTTGCCATGGCGACAATGATGTCAAAGGTTGCCTCGACCAATCAGCGACGGGCACAGTCTGCCGCGAATTCTGGAATCATCATTGTCCATATACTACGGGGACATGCATATTCTAGAATACCCGATGCGTTAGAATCGGGCCACAATCTAGTATATAAATACATTTATTTGTGTGTTTATGTATCTATGTGTGTGTGTGTGTGTGTGTGTGTGTGTGTGTGTGTGTGTGTGTGTGTGTGTGTGTGTATATATATATATATATATATATATATATATATATATATATATACACACACACTGTATATACATACACACATATATATATATATATATATTTAATACACATAAATGCACCAGTTTATACAATGGTAATACAGCGTCCATATAAATCTATACGTCTCGTCTATACCTCCCATTTCATTCGTAGTCGTAGATAATTTTTCGTCCATTAAATTTATATATACCAATAATTAGTAAAAAGGTTTAGAGAAAAAAAAAGTTCCATCATTGTAATAGAATTTCTTAAAAATCAGCAAGATAAGTGCCTCCCAGTGATTACTAAGGAGTCATAGGGACTGTAAATGCCGCTATTCAGACTTCATTGATACGACATAATAGAGAACATAAGTAAATGTTATACGTCCTGGAATGCGGACAGTCCTTATAGGGTTAATCGTGAACGGAATGTTGAAGAATTTTGAAAATATTTGTGTTCCGATTTTCAGTTATTTTCTGTTGCTTTTGTTTATTTAAATCTCTGGTTCTAAGTTCCGCTGGTTGTCGTGGAAACAGACAACAGTTCGGTGTCGCCCCGCTGTCATGTGACCTGAGCTCTGCCAAAAAATAATCACCCACAATCATCTGGAGTTTTTGGTGACCATCGGAACTGGATTTTAGTCTGAATCAAGGAAGTCATGAAACTGAAAAACGTTAGAAATGATGATGACAAGAGACCATTAGAGCGTCAGTGCTGGATCAGAGAGGAGGGAGGAGGTGAGCTGTGACATCACCTATTGTGAATGGTGGATCCTGTGTTATCTACTGTATATAGAGGTGTTATCAGTCATTGAACAGGAGGAGGAGGTGAGCTGTGACATCACCTATTGTGGATGGTGGATACTGTGTTATCTACTGTATATAGAGGTGTTATCAGTCATTGTACAGGAGGAGGAGGTGAGCTGTGACATCTATTGTGAATGGTGGATCCTTTGTTATCTACTGTATATAGAGGTGTTATCAGTCATTGTACAGGAGGAGGAGGTGAGCTGTGACATCTATTGTGAATGGTGGATCCTGTGTTATCTACTGTATATAGAGATATATCAGTCATTGTACAGGAGGAGGAGGTGAGCTGTAACCACCCATTGTGAATGGTGGATCAAAAAGTGAAAAAAACCAATTAACATTAAAACCTGGTTTAGACAATGGTTAATTTACTGAAGATCCCAGTGCACACATCCCAACCGTGAGCATTACAAGACCTCTCACCAGTCACCTGTTGAAAGAGTTATCAAGCAATCTGTAGTCGGCCCTCTCTCATCAGGGGTTGTATCGAAAAGAGAGTGAAAAATTGAGCAGACTCTATGTGGAAACCCCGTGTAAAGTTGTGAGCCCCACTATTCTGAGTTATCACAATCAATACAGCCACTTTTCGGGAACGGTTGTGGGGCTTTTCTGTCCCTTTTTCCCCGAACAGATGCACAGCGCAGGACACAGGGATTCTGCACATTCCTCTCGCATTGATCCTTGCGAACCCGATCCGGTGGGCGCTCAATCACAGGCATTCACAATGACATCAGCTACCACACAGGACTTCTAACACACCGAGCAGGTGGCCACCAGCAGCCCACCTCACATCTGGAATTGTCATCTGCAATAGGCTTCAGGAAGATTGTCATTTTTTTTTTTTTTTTTAATCTGTAACGTGAGTTTTTCCTTGAGAAAAGTCAAAACCAAAAAACATAAAAAAAGGTCATAAAATAATGAAAATAACATGCAAAAATAAAATAAAAAAATTATAAAAAATACCTCTTTAGTTTTGCATCATTTCATTAAACTATTTTACCAATAAAAAAATAACCAATTTGATTCCAGAACACAAAACATTCAACCAAAGTACCGGCCCATTATGCTGTTTCTTGTGTCACCACATTCAAAACGTCATAACATTTTTCTTTGTACACTGATTTTGCAGTATAAAGGGGTTTTTTGTATTATATTTTTCTAAGGAATCATTTATATAACAAATTGATAAAAAAAAAAAAGGATTTATTTTATTTTTTAGGGGGAAAAGTAGAAAAAAAAAACCACAGTCTTATCACATTCTATAAAGTTAAATACAAACCCAAAAATTCATGTTAGCCTAAAATGCGCCTTTAATAAAAACTTAATTTGCTTTAATATTTTTTTTTTTTTTTTTTTAGACTTTGTTCATTAAACATTTGGGGTCCATTCATTTTATTTATTGACTTATTTTGAGGCAATTTAAAAAAAAAAAAAAAAAAAAAAAAAAAAAAAAAAAAAAATTTTAAACAATTTTGTCCTATTAAATTTTGAATATTTATTTTTCTTTGGTTTGAAAACTTTTTATTTATTTTCCCTTCACTTTAAAATCTATGCAGCTATTATACTTTATTTTTTCCCCATTAGGGACCTACTAGCTGTCTTCAATATTGGGCAGCGGACTAGGGGCCAGCACACCTCTTGGAGGCACGGACTCACGTCCTATGCCCGCCCATCAACCACTGGATATACCATTATGACCCACTGTGGTCAGAACACAAAAAAATTGGATGGAAAAATAAACTGAAATGTGAGAAAAGAAAAGTTGAAAGTATGAATGGGGCTGAGCTGTAATACCACGCCCAAACTAATGGGCAAGGGGGGCGCTGTTTAATTCCATACCCCCACTAAAATGGGTATTCTAGTTGTTGCAAATATATCTTAATTATTGTATAATGAAAAGTTTAATTTATACTCAAAATATACTTTCTTCATCAATTCCTAATCATTTTCAAGATCTTTGCTTGCTGTCATTTAACAGAAATGTTAATCATTTACTCTCGCTGGACAAAAACCTTTCCTGGTGACAAAAACAGGCTTCTAGACCCCTTTTCAAAATAGGATAGGGGTCTAGACCCGGGAAGGATGAGAAAGATATTTAAAGGGAATATGTCAGCAAATTTTTGCTATTTAATCTGAGAGCGGCATACTATAGAGCAAGAGAGCCTGATTCCAGCGATGTGTCACTTATTAGGCTGTGTGTTGTAGTTTCAATACAATCAATGTTTTATTAATAGGCGATTTTCACTGCCGGACTAGGTCGCACGTTCACACCAGTCCACCTTATCTGTGCAGCCATGCCCCCAATGTGCATATGAAGCAGCCAATCAGGCATGTGGGCGGGGTTATATACAGCCTAGTATTATGACCACTAGTACATCTACAACAGATAAAACAGGGTTTCTATCAAAACTACAGCAAGGAACCCAGTATGTGAGACATCACTGGAATCGGGCTGTCTTGCCCTATATTATGCTTCTCTCATAGCTAAAACCTGCTGGCAGATTTCCTTAAAAAAAAAGTAAACATTCAGACGGGGGACAGTGGTTTTCTGAGACAGGAAACCCCCTTTAAGCCTCCCCTTCTAAGTGCAATTGTTCTCTGTGATCACCCATTTGTAAGTGTGAGGATGTTGCCGACAGAAGGATTTTTTTATCCTTTTTATTAATTATAAGGAACACAGAGTTGTTAGAGACAATTAGGTGATTGTGCCAACAGCCAGTGATTATTATAATAAAATTATGCTTCAGAAAACCCATAAGTATCATACACAAAACTCTTAATTGTGAACATCTGTGACGGCTTCTAGCTCCTCCCTCCTCAAGTTTCCATAGAACTTTATGAGCACTAACTGTCATCTCCTATCTCAGTAATGGGAACATCCGTATTCACTGATTTTACTCATGAAATAGAAATATTGAGAGTGAAATATCAGTTCAGGAGGAGCAGAAAGAAGATGTAATAAAGTTGCATATTTTAATTTGTGCTATTGAATTATGTAAAAAAAAAAAAAAAGAGTAAGGTAAAAAAAAACATTATTTGGCACCCCAGATATTTGTCTACTATTCCAGGGATCCTAGAGATCCCTCTTTTTTTCTGGGAGTCCTTAGTACATTACATGGGAAAGAACAAATATATTAAAAACATACTAACAAATTTTTACTTAAATTATTATTTTCAATATTCCTTTATTTCTAAATTAAAAATTACCCTTGAAGTATCATTTAAGTATGACAAAAATATATATAAAAAAAAAAAACATAACAGAGCTAACTAAATTTCTAGGATATGATCCATAGATACAAGATCCCTGTGGCCTAACAGAGGGGAAACAAAACTGTTACCCATAGCAACCACTCAACATTCTAAAATAAGTTGTTTTGAAAACAAAAGCAGAGTTCTAACTGGTTGCCGAGAGCAACAAGGCACGGCGACAATTTTCATGAGGCCCTGCGATTCCTTTTTTTTTTTTTTTAAACATGGGGTTAAAAAAAATTTGAGAAATACGTCTTTCCAAAAATCCCACAGACTCGAAATCAGCGCGAGGGGAAATGAAATGTTCCCTTTACAATTAAAAGGACACTTGAGCCTCAAGGATATGAGGTGTTATGACTGAAAACTTCACGTGAATACAAAATAAGATTGTTAAAATATTTGCACTCCCGGTATAATTGGAAGAAAATTAGGCCGCAGGGACCGCGAGCAACAAGAGGGGGGGAAAGGTTCTGATATTTTTAACGCGTTTATGGGGGGTCAGTGTCAGCTAATTCGGAGCAGGGAGCTGGATTTTTCGAGACAATCATTTGATTATCTGAAAACAAAATTAACCCGTGGCCTTTGACTTCCAGCGGATTAAAAGTCAAACACAAATTAACCCGTTTCAAATGAAATAAGTAACTCAGCGCCAAGACCCTGACTACCTAAATCAGACGTTTTACTACTTTCCCAGTTCTGCTTCTTTTCTTTTTTTTGAGAAAAATCTTATTTTAGTTTATTTTCGAGTGGTGATCTTAATAGGGGCTTAATGGACACTTTTTGCTCCTCTTTTATTCCCTGTGTTCCCCTTACGGTAATTCAATTTTTTTTTTTTTTCAAATCCTCCATATGGTACCAGAGATATGGGCCTTTTAATTTAGCACTTAATTTTATCATCTTTGCCAAAAGGGCGTGGCTCATAAGATTTTCTGTGGGGGTGTTTGAAATTTTTTTTAAAGAAATTGAATAATCAAGGGGTACAGAAAGATTAAAAAAAAAACTGGAAAAGTCAGGGGAGCGACAGGTATAAAATAAGAGGAAGAAATGCCCAGTTTAGACCTAGTGATGGGTCCTCTTTAAATTAAGAAAATTTTGATAAGTTGGCAACAGCCATGTGGCTGCCATTTTTGATTCCTTCAAGTCTTTTTCTTTTTAGTTTAGTTATTTGATGACTAATTTCAACTAAAAAATTTGTCTTGTTACCAAAAAGATTACAAGTCCCGGTGGTTTGTCACACAGCTTTTTTTTTTTAGGAGTACTGGTTAAGAAATCTAAAAAAATCATCAACGAGGAAGGATGTGTAGGAAGTAGAGTCATAAGTGCATCACATCACCACATAACCACGGCACGGTGGCCTACTTAGAGGCGCCGAGGAGGTTGTAGTTCTTAGGAAGTCCGCAGTGCTATATGGCCCCACAGGGGTTGTCAACCAAATTTTCTTTGTCCCGACACATTTGTATCACCCCTACAATACTGGATATGTAGGTAGATTTGTTACCGAAGACTCTGGAAACGATGACCCCTATTGGACCAGTAATATATGAACCAAAAATAGCTGAACTGAATTTTTAACACTTGAGGTCTTGTCTTTTATTGGGGATTTGTTTTGCAGTTTCTAGAAAGTTTGTTCTGAGTACTCGGACGTTTGGGCTTATGGCTCAATATGGCGCACGGCCACTAAGTACCAGTTTTAAGCTCTCCATATATGTCTTTTTTTTTTACCCTAACTAAGTGTATCATGGCAATAGCAATTGGAAACAGGCGCAGGACCAGCTGAGAGAGTCTGCCTCATTAGCAAAGTCTTCCCCGCCAGCCGAGAGAGCGTGCCCTGCCACCCGAGAGAGCGTGCCCTGCCAGCCAAGAGAGCCTGCCCCGCCAGCCAAGAGAGCCTGCCCCGCCAGCCAAGAGAGCCTGCCCCGTCAGCCAAGAGAGCCTGCCCCGTCAGCCAAGAGAGCCTGCCCCGCCAGCCAAGAGAGCCTGCCCCGCCAGCCAAGAAAGCCTGCCCCGCCAGCCAAGAGAGCCTGCCCCGCCAGCCAAGAGAGCCTGCCCCGCCAGCCAAGAGAGCCTGCCCCGCCAGCCAAGAGAGCCTGCCCCGCCAGCCAAGAGAGCCTGCCCCGCCAGCCAAGAGAGCCTGCCCCGCCAGCCAAGAGAGCCTGCCCCGCCAGCCGAGTGTGCCCCGCCAGCTGAGAGAACCTACCCTACCAGCCAATTTCAGCATGACCAGTCATCTATCTAATGTGTCCCCTGACTCTCCTAGATGACCTTCTAAGGCCTCCTGACTCTCCTAGATGATGTCAGGAGAGAGAAGGATCAGACTGAGTTACAATGCCCAATCTCTTTGTTCTCATAAGTGGAGATACGAATCGATTCTCAGGATTTGGTGCAATGGCCACATCTGTGGACAGGAGCCATGTGATTCGACTCCTTCCTCCCAGCACCAGCTGCTCTTCTTTTGATTAGTCAACCTGGAGTGATGTCATAATTGAGGCGTGACGCGCATATGACATCACGTCAGGCCAGCTAGCCAAAACAACAGCCGTGGATGTCGGGAGGAAGTTCTCATGGCTCCCGTCCAGCGGCCACAGAACACTGACACAGCAGATAGACTGGGTCCTGCGAATCTATTTGCATCAACTCTCCTCGCAGGGGATGAGCCACCACCAGAGAGGCATGAAGGGGCTTCATCCACTCTTCCTACATAAACGCTTGACCAAAGCGAGCAATCATGTATATGTTCTTATAGGCACACAAACGGAGAGGCTTTGCTGTCGGTACGGCCGTTAAGGGGTGTATTCGGAGGGCATTATTTATGCAGTCAGCCCCCAGGCACTAAGTGTTAGGTCCTGCCAGTTGTACTTGTACCAGTGTTCTCACTTTTCACGATTTTTTCAAAGCCCAGAAATGAAGGAAAAGCATTCATCCAGCAATTCCACACACCGGATTATGAATACATTACAAGACGCAAAAAACAGGCCACGGTGCGTCCACACCTGCAGCCCCTGGTGACAAAACATAGGTGTGTCTGCATATTAAGGGACAACCCGTCCCCAATGTGATATTTCCTAAATTACATTTTTTATTAAAAAAAAAAAAATTTCAGAATTTTCTTTTTCTTTATAGTTTACAATATTTTTTATTTTATGACAAATCGTTTATTAAAAAAAAAACATAAATTCCCCATTATTCTGCACAGTCTACCAATTTTATGGACTTTTTAATTCTGCACTATTTTAGAGATTTTTTTAAAGTTCCTTTCAGAATAATAACTACCAGGATCAGACTGTAGACTCAAAGGATTTTCATGGCCCGATTTCAGGACCTAATATGCTGACACATTTGGGGTAAAGTCGATTGTGACAGTTTGGGAATTTTAGCCTTAGAAGTTAGATTTACATCTGTAGAAAAATAAATATTTTTTTGTTCATTTTTTTTTGTAGTTTTAATTTTTACAAACAGAAGGCACGCACTTCCTCCTATGACAGTTTAGCGGGGGGGTGCTTTATGGCAGCTGAAATAAACAGGAGTCCGTCAATAATTAGAGAAAATTACAGTCACTACGAGGGGGTGAGGTGCAGTTTCTCACCCATAGATCAGGGGTAACTGGGATACTGCACACAAAACTTTGCTGTGCATGCAGTGTTACTATCCTGCCTTATTCAGAAAAGCGGTCATTGAATCCCTCGCCTTTTATGTCCAAGTGATAACCCTGCTCATGCTGTTCCAGTCTGTGCAATAAATCTGAGAAAAGAGCTGCAAGATTAAATCTCATGCCTTTTTATGGTAATGTTATGACTCTGCTAATCTGGCCTAAGCTGTGCAACAAAGCTGACAAGTGAGCAGCAGTGAAGGTGAAGCTGCACATAAACACACAGTACAAAATAGATTTATAAAAAAAGAGTTAAAAAAAAGTCATTTTATGATACAATCAGACATAAAAAAAATATAGTCTTTGCATTTATCAATGTATGTAGCAGAACAAAGCCCTTTTTGAACATTATAATACAAATCACACAATGGCCACGGCATCACGGGGATTGTTTGTATCTCCTTGGTTGTTCCTATGGCTATATTATTAACTTAAAGATGACGTGTCTCTTGCTGAAAAAATGTAGTTAGATACCTTGGAAAACTCCCCGAGTTCCCCTGATTCTGCCGCTCTTTTTCTTTTTGAGCTGTGTTGCTCCATTGCAGAGATATTCACATTTGTTTCTTCTGGGCCGCAGTATGTGAAATCTTTGCTTGGGCGTCTCTTCAGAGTCTGTTTTGTGGGCGTGCGCTTTCACCCCTCACTTCCAATCACTGCTCGGCAGCATCTGAAATTGAGACAATGCTAGATCAGCTGCTGAACTATGATTGGTAGCTTTGGGAAGGAGGGAGTAACTGTACACGCCCCGAAGGAAGACTGAAGAAACTCCCAGTTACATTACAAGCAGAGATTTCACATGCGGTTCTCCAAAAGCAACAAATGTGAATATCTCTGCCTTCTAGATTATTAGCCGATAAGTGAATTTACAAGAATGTCCATTTTTTGCATCTGTTATAGAACCTTTGGCCACACTTTTGGTAGGAAGTGGAACTCTATAATATTATGTGGTTGACTTGCTGTCTGTAGATGCTTTTGATATTTCGGGAATCTAATATGCAATATGTGGCATACAGAGTCAACAAATGAGGGGCAGAAAGGGAGAGAATTCCGCACCTTCACTGGAGCTTATAACTATTGCATAGGTACGGGAATTCGTGTGCAAAAGAGGGATGTGGAAAGCTGTCATTCAAGAGACAGTTCCTGAGCAAGCTGGACTCCTCCTGAGCAAGCTGGACTCCTCCTGAGCAAGCTGGACTCCTCCTGAGCAAGCTGGACTCCTCCTGAGCAAGCTGGACTCCTCCTGAGCAAGCTGGACTCCTCCTGAGCAAGCTGGACTCCTCCTGAGCAAGCTGGACTCCTCCTGAGCAAGCTGGACTCCTCCTGAGCAAGCTGGACTCCTCCTGAATAAGCTGGACTCTTCTCTTTTTGAAAAAAGGGGATTAGAAGTACTTGGTTTTTTTCAGATTCAGGTGGACAGTATACTTAAAGAGGATCTATCATCAGGTCTAAACTGGCCAGTTTTTGCATTTATTTTATTCCATTTGTTTCCGATTATTATTATTATTTTTTTTTAAATCCTCCATACAGTTCCAGAGGTATGGCCCTTTATATTTAGTGCTAATTTTTATGGTCTTTACAAACAGGAGTGTGTCTCACAGGATCCTCAGGGGAGTGTCTTTAGGCTGCTCTGCATAATTACTCTTAGCCACGCCCTTTGGAAAACATTTTAAAAACATAACTAAATAAAAAGGTCCATATCTCTAGAACCGTATGGTGGATTAAAACAAACAAATAACAAAATACTCAAGGGAGAGGCAGGAATTTAAAAAAATAAAATAGAAAGTGAAAGTGGCGCTAATTTGAGGTGCAGGGTATGCGTTACCTGCAGCGAAATATAGACAATCACCACAAAAAATTGTCAAAAATAGGTAAAGAGAACTAGTTATATATATATTTTCGCGCTGGTATACCCTATAATCTCAGATGAGTGTGTAGTCCAAACAATTAGCTCAATAGTGCACTAGATTAAAATCGTATGCCTTCTGTGTGAAGGAAAAACGCTACAACCTGCAGCTTAATCACACAACCTGGATGAAGAGTCATTACCTTAGAAGTAGAGCTGCATCATTTGTCCATTACTGTGATTCATCAGGATTCCTGGATGGTGTAAGCGAAGTCTTTGCCAGAGTACTGTATCGGAGAGCTGCCCCGGCCGGTGGCAGCTACTCCGTGCACCGAACTTCAGCCAGGGGCGGGAACACTCCGTTTAGGGCCGGCAGCCCTGAGAAAGAAAACAGTTGTTTTCGAAACGCATAGGCTGTGTTGGTCCTTACCGCGATCCGTACCGAACGCTGCAGTCACGTGGGGCGGTCACCTGATTCACTGCGTCACGTAGGTCCTAGACGCGCCGCTCACACTATTCGCACTGTGCGGCGCTGCCGGCCCTAAACGGAGTGTTCCCGCCCCTGGCTGAAGTTCGGTGCATGGAGTAGCTGCCACCGGCCGGGGCAGCTCTCCGATACAGTACTCTGGCAAAGACTTCGCTTACACCATCCAGGAATCCTGATGAATCACAGTAATGGACAAATGATGCAGCTCTACTTCTAAGGTAATGACTCTTCATCCAGGTCGTGTGATTAAGCTGCAGGTTGTAGCGTTTTTCCTTTACACAGAAGGCATACGATTTTAATCTAGTGCACTATTGAGCTAATTGTTTGGACTACACACTCATCTGAGGTTATAGGGTATACCAGTGCGAAAATATATATATAACTAGGAATTTAAAAAAGCTGTCCACTCCTTTCATTTTTTGGGGTCCAATGGTAACAGATTCTCTTAAATAATTTTCTTGTTGGAGGTAATAAAATATATATATTTTTTTTCTATTTTTTAACACACATATGTATATATCTTATATATTTTTTTCCAAACAAATTAGTAAAAAAAAAAATAACTGTCCACTCGGTATAATGAATCGCTAAGCGGTCCAGCCATTAAGGGCCACATTCCTCCACTATTGAGGCTTTCATCTCCTCGTGCTCCATAAATGTTAGGATGGAGACAATGACAAAGTGCGGCTTTCAGACACATGAAGCAATTAGGAACGTGTCATGTTCGAATTAGTCATCGGTTTAGTGACCGCTCGTAATGATGTGTCAAATTGTAAAGCCCCGCCAAAGACAGAAGAGGTAGTTTTCTGGTACTTTGCCGACACTTACAGTTGCACTCTCGAGAACGAAGCCAACAAAAATCTAATCTACCACCTACCTACACATAATTCTATACAATATATACAGAAGTACAAAAAAAACAGCAAAAAGAGGGAAAAAAAAACGGGATGGAATTAATTTAATGGCTGAATGAGCTCACAGTAGAGAAACAGCCGGAGTCTAGTAAGAGTCGGTGTGTATATGTTTCCACCCCGACTGGTAAGATGCCAGTCAAGGCTCCGAGTCAAACAACAGGTGGAAGCGATTAGGCCTGTCATAGAAAGTTTGAAAAATGGATTCTAGGCCCGGACTGACTAAATTGAATTTGACAGTGTTGTCCTAAAGATTCAGAGCTAGGGAGGAAAAAAAATCTAGAGTTTAATTTGGAATCCCTTGATTATTCATTAGATCTCCAGATGGTCTTTGTTGATGTTTTACATATTAATATATATATGTTGTATTATTGTTGGCAGGATTTGACTTGTTCTGCGGTCAGGATCTGCATAGGCTTCTAAGTGTCCTCATTAGCGCTGCGGAAAGAATACACGGAGGGGAAGAAAGGCAGAAATGTTATGATCTCAAAGTGGCCTGGCTCTACCTATGATGACTATATTGTGGGGGCACTCACTCTCGATATTAAAAAAAAAAAGATTATATTTGCTTTACAAATTGAGAGCTGATTGGTAAGTATAATGTACGGATGGGCCGGGAAGTGTTTAAAAAAAAAACTACTTGTTCCGCTGGCAACCGTAGGCACCCGCTTTTCTCCCATCTACTCCTCTTCCTTTGCCCGCGAGGTCTCGATGCATGTTTTAAAGCCATGACGTGCGTACCTCTTCTTGGCCCAAATAGCTGAGCTATTTGTCATCATCATCCATGGTTGGGTCACCAAAGAGAGAACTGCTGTTCTTAGTTGGGATACTTTAGGTGGTTCAACAAAAGACTTCTTCTCCAGGCCACACAGACTTGTTCTAAGATACCTCCTCATTAGTGATGAGCGAGTGTACTCGTACCTCGGGTTTTCCAGAGCACGCTCAGGTGGTCTCCGAGTATTTCTGAGTGCTCAGAGATTTAGTTTTCCTTGCCGCAGCTGAATGATTTACAGCTGCTAGACAGCTTGAATACATGTGAGGATTCCCTAGCAACCAGACAACCCCCACATGTACTCAGGCTGGCTAGTAGCCGTAAATCATACAGCTGCGTCAACAAAAACTAAATCTCTGAGCAGTCACAAATACTCAGAGACCACCCGAGCGAGCTCTGGAAAACCCAAATAACGAGTACACTCGCTCATCATTACTCCTCAGGCAAGAGAAGGTAACAAGAGCTTACACTAGTTATCATGAAAGTTTAGAATAAAAGCAAACACAAAGGAACGAGCAAACAATTATTCATCAGCTGATCTCATGATTGTCGACAGGACGTCTTTCCAGGGAAATAAAGGACTGTATGGAGACTGTATGGGGACAAAATTATTGTATTAATTATTATTCATCAGCTGACAGCGTGATTGTCGACAGGACATCTCTCCTTAAAAATAGAGGAGTGTATGCGGACAAAACTATTGTATTGATTATCATTCATCAGTCGATAGCGTGATTGTCGACAGAGCGTCTCTGGGAAAATAGAGGACTGTATGGAGACTTTATGGGGACAAAACTATTGTATTAATTATCATTCATCAGCCGATAGCGTGATTGTTGACAAGATGTCTGTCCAGAGAAATAGAGGACTGTATGGGGACAGAACTATTGTATTAATTATCATTCATCAGCCGATAGCGTGATTGTCGACAGGACGTCTCTCCGGGAAAATAGAGGACTGTATGGGGACAGAACTATTGTATTGATTATCATTCATCAGCCGATAGCGTGATTGTCAACAGAGCGATTGTCGACAGAGCGTCTCTCCAGGAAAATAGAGGACTGTATGGGGACTGTATGGAGACAAAATTACTGTATTATCATTCATCAGCTGATAGCGTGATCGTTGACAGGATATCACTCCGGTGAAATATTGGACCATATAGGGACAAAATTATTGTATTAATTATAATTTATCAGCTGACAGCGTGATTGTCGACAGGAAGTCTCTCCGGGAAAATAGAGGACTGTATGGGGACAAAACTATTGTATTGATTATCATTCATCAGCCGATAGTGTGATTGTCGACAGAGTGTCTCTCCGGGAAAACAGAGAATTGTATGGGGACTGAAATATTGTATTTATGATTGTTTTTTCCTGTACCTTTATACAAGAGCAGATCCTCTTGTTATATCGTCGACCAGTGCTAGTTAATGGGCAGAAATGTGCCAAAGTAAAAGCTGCCCCATACACTTCCAATAGCTACTGAGCAACAGCTATCCCTTCGAACAGGCACGTTCGGTTTGGCATATACCAGACATGTTTTTACTCTCACACAGGACTGGATAATGTACACAGCGAAGTCTGCTCTAAGCAAGAAGGTCTTTTTCCAATATTAGTGCCCCCTATAGTCAGGAATACAGTAGGAGAAATCTCATCCAGACGGGGAATTACTATAAAATAAGTCATAAATAAAATGTGTAAATCAGAAAGTTAACGTTTCCCCATCATCGCCCCTCCTATATTCCAAACAGTATCCAAAAAAAAATTTCTCAATCGTATTCAAGTCGACAAAAATATGAGAAAGAGAGAACTTGTCAAGCCGAATCTCATCCCTGCATTTATAAAGCCAGCTGAGATACGCCGCTCTAACTAATCCATTATCCCATGAACCCCAGAAGCCTGCATGAAAATCGGTCAATAATTTTGGTGATAGAAGACGCTTTGCCCTGAAAACATCTTTACTAATGTGTGTTAAGTTCTGCCGCATACACCGCGATAACAAAGACAAACACCAGGATCTGTCCATACGTCACGCGTTAAAGCAGCGACTAGAAGAGAAGAGTGCCCATCACAAAACCAAAATTTTTAGTATGAAGACCTAAAGCAGAAGATCTCGGCTGTGAGTTGCCTGGTTGACCATGAAGTATGGAGGACACAAGGAGAATCAGTAGACCTCCATCAGAGGCCGATCACTCGGTGAAAGTGTGGCCTAAAAGTCAAGAAACCCGAAACATTTGATGGATGTAATAGCCTTTCGTTTAACATCCTAAGTCACATGACAAATCTTGTTCAAGGGTTGGACATATTGCTATAAAGCAGTTTGGTGGCCAATAAACAGGATCAGGAAATATAAAGGGAACATTGAGATAACCGTGAAGAGTCCCCCATGAGGACACCCTGTCTCTTAGCTGCAGCCAAGCGTGATTTTCCAACCAATAACACTAGACATTTGCAGAACCCTGGTCTAGTGGCCATGTTGGAAGACCATGGCCACTGGACAAGAGCTTGAGAGCGTCCTCCTACCTGTCAGCCGGTATCCCTAGTGCCACTACTGACTAGTAGGCCCAAGCAACCGGGCTAACTAATCAGAAGAAGAGTTGGGAATACCGGCAAGCACAAGTTTAGTAGGGTTCCAATTTGGCAGACATAGACTACCGATGTGACCGCCGGGACCATGGTCCTACGAATCTTTAGCTTAACTCAACTAAATAACACCTAAAAATGGGATCACATGTGTGAGACTCCAAGTTATCAGTTTCACCCAAGTAGGTCTACAACCAGAAAAACAAGGTGGACCAAACAAGTAAGTATTTTCAAGATGACCCCTGTCATCCCGTTGCAGTTTGTTTAAAAAGAAATAAATCTTTTTTTTAATCACCTTTTTTCCACTGGAGTCTGTTGTGGTCTAGAGCGCCGACGGCACTGCAGCCAATCAATGAGCTCAGCGGCTCGGAGCAACTCACGCTGTCAACTTGAACTCTGCGACATGACATCAGCGCTGCAGACAATAACAGATACCAGGAGCAGCGGTGGAGAATTAGACCTGGACCCAGGAAAGGTGAGAAAAGCAGAGTTTGTTTTTTTTCTAAACAAGTTGCAGCCAAGGGACAAGAGATATCTGAAAAAGTAAAACCCCTTTATGTACTCAAGGGTGGGATTTATAGATTTGGTTGATCACCGTAGAAGAAAGAATGGAACCTTCAGGCTGAACTTACCCATCAAGAAGGTTGAAGGTGGAGGTGGTGACTTCTGAGAACAGTATGGCTTTACCAAGCTTTTCGGTTTGGAGGTTCTCCCGATATCTGTCCAGGTTGAAGTCCTCAGATTCGAAGGTTTCTTCTCCGGTGATGAGAGGAGCTAGAGATGGAGTGACGTCCACGTCGTGCTCCGGGGACTCGCAGATTTTCAGAGACATCTTGCTAGATTTTATCAATCCATTTTTGTTCCTCCTTGATTTAATCCATTGGAGAACATCAGGGTAATCGTCCTACACGAGAGACACAACATATCTACGGTAATTACAGAGGAAGGAGCTCATTGCTCGGTGCGAAGGGAACACAAGACGACTTACTGAATTATGATTTTAAAACGCCAAGTTCTATAACAGTTTACGTTTTAATTTATAACCACTTATTAGGATATCTGCTGTCAGTGAACGACAACGCTCTTGGTTCCATAACTAGTCCTGCTGTCAGCGGAGAAGTGGATGCAATGGTGTCCGGTATAGACAATGCTCTGTGAGCTAAACATCCCGGATTCCAGACTGATACATTGTGACAAGTTACTGACTAGAGCAGCTGCTGATGTGTTGAGCTCACAGAGCATTGTCTGCTCTAACTAGTCGAGCTGCTGATGATTTGTTGAGCTCACAGTGCATTGCCTGCACCGATTAGTGCAGCTGCTGATGTGTTGAACTCATAGAACATTGTCAGCACCAATAATATAATTTGTTAATAATGTCAGATAGTGGTCATCCTCCTCGGGTCTAGCACCGACTCCCTTGCGCTGAGTTTTTGGCTGCAGCGGTGACATCATGACTACACAGCACATCACCACTGCAGCCAATCATGACCTCAGCTCCTCATGCTATCTACATCGGAAGAGCCACTGAGCTCAGTGACTGGCTGCAGAGGTGATCTGTGCTGTAGTATGCAGCTATTATACAGAGACAAGAGCACCACGGAGAGACGAGGACCAGGGAAGGGCGAGTTCTATACGATTTTGTCCATATTTACACTCAGTGTTTAGAAAACACCCCCCCCCCATAAAACCATATTTCCCAGCCAATCACTAGCTGAGATCAGTCAGCAGCCAGTGATTGGCTGATCAAGCATTTCCCGTGTCCAAATATGGTACCAAGACTCATCGGAACCGGAACATCGGAAGAATCAGCGGAGGCGAGAATTGCTTTTATGTTTATTTTAACGTCACTTTAAGCTTAAAAAAAATAAATAAAAATAACAGATCAACCAGACCATCCATAAATGGGTTAATTGGCTCGGCCAATTAAAGAGGAGAAAAGAACAGATTTGCTTTTCAGGGGTCTGGGATAGGGGGAGGACAGCCCCTAGTCTTGTTTTTGATGATAATGTCTCCGTTTTTTTATGACTTTTCCTGATATTATGGTACGAATATTACATTACAGAAATATCTGCTTCTCTACTAAAAAAAAACCAACATGATGGATGAGTGTTATAGTGAAGTCCAAGCCCCCGGAAAAGAGGATGGTGCGGAATGATGTAACACCAATTAACACGAGGCAGTTCTCCGTGCCGAAAACCGGAGTGCAACTAAAAAGCATGACCAGTGCATGGCCGGACCTGGGAGCTCCATGCGGTTAGCCCCTTCACGGATAGTAAGGCCGGCCACCACCTTGGCAGAGGACCATGTGTCTGTATCACATCAGCTCCTGTCAGGTTCCCATTCACGGGCGGTTTATGGGAATCCCCTGCTGTAACCTGTAATCACATTCTGGATGTGAGGTTACATCGATTCCAAAAATGAACAAAAATGGAAGATTGAGAACGTTTGTGCATTTTGTGGGCCTGTGTCCTTCAGAAGAACCCTTGTCACATGTGCCTGGTCTGACCAGGAATTGATGGAGGTTTAGGCAAATGTGGCGCACACTTCGATCTAAATGGTCAGCCATGGGGAAGACATGCAAACAACATAATCAACCGATACTAGGGACACATTATTATTTATTTATATAGCCCCATTGATATCACGTAAGACCATCAAGAGCGGTCACCAACTCACATATGACAAGTCCACCTCGGCACAACTCCTGGAACCTTTGTACACGAAGATGCCCAAATTAGAGATCCAGGTGCCATTCTTTTTAAAAGAAATCAACACACTGGCCTCACTTTAGTTTTCCTCTTCACTCTCTACGATACCACATCCCCAGGTGTGCTTGACAACTATTTGTGACTCCATAGCTGATCTGACTACCTTCTATATATTAGCCTCTAAGGTACCATATGCTCGGCCTGGGCTACCCCTGGTAGCACGCCAGAATCATCTTGAGGCTGGTTTCACGTCAGTTTTTCTTTGGTCTAAGGGGTAGCATTTCTCCTTGTGAAGAGTAACATGCCAGTGTAAGGAGACTTATAGGCAATGAAATGAAGATCATTGCAGAGCCTATAAGTCTCCTTGCACTGTCATGTTAATCTATTCAAGGAGAAACGTTACCCCTTAAGCCCCAGTCAGAGACCTATCATACAGAAAAATCAGATCCTATGCTTTGCACTGTGGAGGGGCAAGACCCTCGAAACACGTCTGAAAATTGAGATTCCAGTTTGGCTTGTATTCTAAGTCACGTGGAAAAGCTCATTAAAGGGTTAGTATTGACGTTTTGGATGGATAATTCCAATAGGTGACACTCGAGTTCAAGTCCTCTAACTCTCTGAAAAGAAAATTTGCATTGTTTTTTTTTCTTTCTCATGCATGAAAAACTGTCCATGTGTTTTTTTGTTCCGTATGCTGGACCCATCTTTGGTTTGTGTGTAATTTTTTATAATTCTTCTAGCGTCCAATTTTCTTGTTTGAAATTTTTTTTTCTAGGTTCTCGTACAATATAATACAGATGACATGGGGGTGCCATTCTTTTATTTTCACCGAGCCATTGACTTGCACTGGTGAATTTGATCAGCAACATGGATGTAAGTGAGACAAGTCTCCAGGTTTATTTTCTGTGTGGAGGGGGTGTGCGAACAGTAGGTTAAAAAAAAAAAAAGCATGAATAAACAAATCTATTGTAGAGAGTCTGTGATCTGTCTGCAAAGATAACACAAGTACCAAAAATCGTATGTGTGAAAGTAGCCTGACACTTGTAGCCGACCTCTGGACTACCTGCCCACACTCAAGTTCTACAAACTATCGCTATATCTATCTATAGGTGCCAATGACAGCCTCCATATTGTCTGAGCACCCCACCTTCCTTCTGTTGCATGCTGTTTTTAATTGGAGGTAGATCCCACCAAGTCCATTAAATTTGTAGGGCTATGCCTCGGAGAGTAAAGTCTATTAGAACACAGTATGACGGGTGCATAAAAATAGACCGAAATCGGAACGGGGTGCACGGACTGGCCGGCGGCGCTCCCTACCCAAGTGTGACAGCATGATAGAAATACATGGGGCTGTCTTGCTCAAGTGGGGAGAGCCGCTGGAGAGTCCACGCACTGTGCTCTGATCTCGGTCCGATTTATACGGCCGTCAGACTGCACATTTAGTGTAGGTTCTCATTAAAAAAAAAATGGGCTGATATAATGACAAACTATATGGCATAGTGGGTAAACGACCAGTGACACGATACGACGGCCGATCGGCAAATTGAAGGTCATTTAAATGCCTTTTTTTTGGTGTGCAATGAGCAATCTATACCGGATCTCTCGGCGCACACAGGCTGCCATAGTTCTAGGCAGTGAGAGTCGGGTTTACACAGGACGATGCATCAGCGAGAACGATCTTTTTATTTTTTGCGCTGCACAAAAGATCATTTCACAAAATGAACAAGCATGTTGCTCGTTCACCAAGTGCTAGCCTGTCTACACAACCAGAAAATCATGAATAAGCGCATTTAACTATGATCGTTCGCGATTATCTTGCAACGTAAATATAACAAGCATCTCATAGATGTTAATCCACCAATCACACAAGACCACACAGTCAGAGTATACAATAAGGGCCGCAGGAGACAACAACAACAAGAAAAATCCCTGTGATTATCTCTGTACTGTGACATCGCTGTGTGTATTATCCCTGTACTGTGACATCACTGTGTGTATTATCCCTGTACTGTGACATCACTATGTGTATTATCCCAGTACTGTGACATCACTGTGTATTATCCCTGTACTGTGACATCAATGTGTGTATTATCCCTGTACTGTGACATCACTGTGTGTATTATCCCAGTACTGTGACATCACTGTGTATTATCCCTGTACTGTGACATCAATGTGTGTATTATCCCTGTACTGTGACATCACTGTGTGTATTATCTCTGCACTGTGACATCACTGTGTGTATTATCCCTGTACTGTGACATCACTGTGTGTATTATCCCTGTACTGTGACATCAATGTGTGTATTATCTCTGTACTGTGACATCAATGTGTGTATTATCTCTGTACTGTGACATCACTGTGTGTATTATCCCTGTACTGTGACATCACTGTGTGTATTATCCCTGTACTGTGACATCACTATGTGTATTATCCCAGTACTGTGACATCACTGTGTATTATCCCTGTACTGTGACATCAATGTGTGTATTATCCCTGTACTGTGACATCACTGTGTGTATTATCCCAGTACTGTGACATCACTGTGTATTATCCCTGTACTGTGACATCAATGTGTGTATTATCCCTGTACTGTGACATCACTGTGTGTATTATCTCTGCACTGTGACATCACTGTGTGTATTATCCCTGTACTGTGACATCACTGTGTGTATTATCCCTGTACTGTGACATCAATGTGTGTATTATCTCTGTACTGTGACATCAATGTGTGTATTATCTCTGTACTGTGACATCACTGTGTGTATTATCCCTGTACTGTGACATCACTGTGTGTATTATCCCTGTACTGTGACATCACTGTGTGTATTATCCCTGTACTGTGACATCAATGTGTGTATTATCTCTGTACTGTGACATCAATGTGTGTATTATCTCTGTATTGTGACATCAATGTGTGTATTATCTCTGTACTGTGACATCACTGTGTGTATTATCCCTGTACTGTGACATCACTGTGTGTATTATCTCTGTACTGTGACATCAATGTGTGTATTATCTCTGTACTGTGACATCAATGTGTGTATTATCTCTGTACTGTGACATCAATGTGTGTATTATCTCTGTACTGTGACATCACTGTGTGTATTATCCCTGTACTGTGACATCACTGTGTGTATTATCTCTGTACTGTGACATCAATGTGTGTATTATCTCTGTACTGTGACATCAATGTGTGTATTATCCCTGTACTGTGACATCACTGTGTGTATTATCCCTGTACTGTGACATCACAGTGTGTATTATCCCTGTACTGTGACATCACTGTGTGTATTATCCCTGTACTGTGACATCACTGTGTATTATCCCTGTACTGTGACATCACTGTCTGTATTATCCCTGTAGTGTGACATCACTGTCTGTATTATCCCTGTACTGTGACATCACTGTGTGTATTATCCCTGTACTGTGACATCACAGTGTGTATTATCCCTGTACTGTGACATCACTGTGTGTATTATCACTGTACTGTGACATCACTGTGTGTATTATCCCTGTACTGTGACATCAATGTGTGTATTATCTCTGTACTGTGACATCACTGTGTGTATTATCCTTGTACTGTGACATCACTGTGTGTATTATCTCTGCACTGACATCACCGTGTATATTATCTCTGTACTGTGACATCACTGTATGTATTATCTCTGTACTGTGACATCACTGTGTATATTATCCCTGTACTGTGACATCACTGTGTGTATTATCCCAGTACTGTGACATCACTGTGTATTATCCCTGTACTGTGACATCAATGTGTGTATTATCTCTGTACTGTGACATCAATGTGTGTATTATCTCTGTACTGTGACATCACTGTGTGTATTATCCCTGTACTGTGACATCACTGTGTGTATTATCCCTGTACTGTGACATCACAGTGTGTATTATCCCTGTACTGTGACATCACTGTGTGTATTATCCCTGTACTGTGACATCACTGTCTGTATTATCCCTGTAGTGTGACATCACTGTCTGTATTATCCCTGTACTGTGACATCAATGTGTGTATTATCTCTGTACTGTGACATCACTGTGTGTATTATCCCAGTACTGTGACATCACTGTTTATTATCCCTGTACTGTGACATCACTGTGTGCATTATCTCTGCACTGCGACATCATTGTGTGTATTATCTCTGCACTGTGACATCACTGTGTGTATTATCTCTGCACTGACATCACTGTGTATTATCTCTATACTGTGACATCACTGTATGTATTATCTCTGTACTGTGACATCACTGTGTATATTATCCCTGTACTGTGACATCACTGTGTGTATTATCCCTGTACTGTGACATCACTGTGTTTTATCCCTGTACTGTGACATCACTGTGTGTATTATCCCTGTACTGTGACATCACTGTGTGTTTTATCCCTGTACTGTGACATCACTGTGTTGATTATCCCTGTACTGTGACATCACTGTGTGTATTATCCATGTACTGTGACATCACTGTGTATATTATCCCTGTACTGTGACATCACTGTGTGTATTATCCCTGTTCTGTGACATCACTGTGTGTATTATCCCTGTTCTGTGACATCACTGTGTGTATTATCCCTGTTGTTGTGAATTCTGTTTTTGGGCTCCCTCTGGTGGTTACTGGTGGTACTGGCTGACTTTTGTCTTGCACCTGTTTCCATCAGGAATCTGGGAGTTTCCTATTTAGTCTGGCTTCTCAGTCATTCTAGTGCCGGCAATCAATGTTACCAGAGCACCTCTGTTGCTTGCTACCTGCTCCAAGTCTGCAATTCAGCTAAGTTGGATCTTTGGCATTTTTTGTGTTTGTTTGTCCAGCATGCATTTATATTTCTCTTGCTGCTGGAAGCTCTAGTGATCTGAAATTACTACTCCGGTGTCATGAGTTGATAACGGAGTTAAAGTAATTTCAGGATAGCTGTTTAGGGTTTTGAGGTGACCGCGAAGTCCTCTTTTGTATTTTCTGCTATCTAGTCAGAGGGCCTCTCTTTGCTGAATCTATATTCATACTGCGTACGTGTTTTCCTCTTACCTAACCGTTATTATATGTGGGGGGCTACTATCACTTTTGGGGTTTCCCTGGAGGCAAGCCAGGTCTGTGTATTCCTCTACTAGGAGTAAGTAGATCTCCGGCTGGTGCGAGGTGTCTAGGGATAATCGTAGGCACACCCCCAGGCTACTATTAGTTGCGTGTTAGGTTCAGCGTCGCGGTCATCTGAGATTCCATCATTCCTAGAGCTAGTCCGTTTTTGCCTGAGTCCCTGCCATTGGGAACCATGACAGTATTGCCGGCCGCAAATGTATTAAAGGTATTGGCTGAAGAAAGAGAGAAAAGAAGTTTCTGACACTTTTTTTTTTTTTTACTCAGAAGTTCTGTCTAGCCATAATTGCAATCTGCTGCTTTTTTCTCTCCTCTTAACCCCTGAATGGCTCAGATCTCAGCTGTTGAGAAATGGATATCCAGAGTTTAGCTACAGGCCTGAGTGCTCTTGCTTCTAAGGTTCAAAATATCCAAGACTATGTTATACATGCTCCTATGTCAGAACCCAAGATTCCTATACCTGAGTTCTTTTCTGGAGATAGATCTCGTTTTTTGAATTTTAAGCACAATTGTAAATTGTATCTTTCTCTGAGATCTCGCTCCGCTGGAGACTCCGCTCAGCAGGTTAAAATTGTGATTTCCTTGTTGCGGGGTGACCCCCAGAATTGGGCATTTGCATTGGCACCAGGGGATCCTGCGCTGCTCAATGTGGATGCGTTTTTTCTGGCACTGGGGTTGCTCTATGAGGAACCTAATTTGGAGATTCAGGCTGAAAAGGCCTTGATAGCCCTCTCTCAAGGGCATGATGAAGCTGAAATATATTATCAAAAATTTCGAAAATGGTCTGTGCTTACTCAGTGGAAAGAGTGCGCCCTGGCGGCGAATTTCAGAGAAGGTCTCTCTGACGCCGTTAAAGATGTCATGGTGGGGTTTCCTACGCCCACAGGTCTGAATGAATCCATGACTATGGCTATTCAGATTGATCGGCGTTTACGGGAGCGCAAACCTGTGCACCATTTGGCGGTGTCTTCTGAGCAGACACCGGAGATTATGCAATGTGATAGAATTCTGTCCAGAAGTGAACGGCAGAATTATAGGCGTAAAAATGGGTTGTGCTTCTACTGTGGTGATTCTGCTCATGTTATATCAGCATGCTCTAAACGCACAAAAAAGGTTGATAAGTCTTTTGCAATTGGCACTTTACAGTCTAAGTTTATTTTGTCTGTAACTTTGATCTGTTCATTATCATCTATTACTGTGGATGCCTATGTGGATTCTGGCGCTTCCTTGAGTCTTATGGATTTGTCCTTTGCTAGACGCTGTGGGTTTAGCCTAGAGCCTTTGGAAGTTCCTATCCCTCTGAAGGGTATCGACTCCACACCATTGGCTAGGAATAAACCACAATACTGGACACAAGTGACTATGTGTATGACTCCTGACCATCGGGAGGTGATTCGCTTCCTTGTGTTGCATAACTTGCATGATGTCTTAGTGCTTGGATTGCCATGGTTGCAAACTCATAATCCAGTCCTTGACTGGAAAACAATGTCTGTGTTAAGCTGGGGATGTCAGGGGGCTCATGGGGAAGTACCTTTGGTTTCCATTGCTTCATCTACTCCCTCTGAAATTCCGGCATTTTTGTCTATTGTGATGTTTTTGAGGAGCCCAAACTTAGTTCTCTCCCCCCTCACAGGGATTGTGATTGTGCTATAGACTTGATTCCGGGCAGCAAGTTTCCCAAGGGTCGTTTGTTCAATCTGTCTGTGCCTGAGCATGCTGCTATGCGAGAGTATATTAAGGAGTCCTTGGAAAAGGGACATATCCGTCCATCCTCATCCCCTTTAGGAGCAGGTTTTTTTTTCGTGGGTAAAAAAGATGGCTCCCTGAGACCCTGTATTGATTATCGCCTGTTGAATAAGATTACAGTCAAATACCAGTATCCTTTGCCACTATTGACTGATTTATTTGCTCGTATTAAAGGGGCAAAGTGGTTCTCTAAGATTGATCTTCGGGGTGCGTATAATTTGGTGCGGATTAAGCAGGGAGATGAGTGGAAAACTGCATTTAATACGCCCGAGGGCCATTTTGAGTATTTGGTAATGCCTTTTGGTCTTTCTAATGCTCCTTCAGTCTTTCAGTCCTTTATGCACGATATTTTCCGTAAATACCTGGATAAATTTATGATTGTGTATTTGGATGATATTTTGATTTTTTCGGATGACTGGGAGTCGCATGTTCAACAGGTTAGGAAGGTTTTTCAGGTTTTGCGGGCCAATTCTTTGTTTGTAAAGGGTTCAAAGTGTATTTTTGGGGTTCAGAAGATCTCTTTTTTGGGGTATATTTTTTCCCCTTCTTCTGTTGAGATGGATCCTGTCAAGGTTCGGGCTATTTGTGATTGGACGCAGCCTACTTCCCTGAAGAGTCTTCAGAAGTTCTTGGGCTTTGCTAATTTCTATCGTCGATTTATAACTGGGTTTTCAAGTGTTGCTAAACCTCTGACTGATTTGACTAAGAAGGGTGCTGATGTTGCCAATTGGTCCTCTGCGGCTGTGGAGGCCTTTCGGGAGCTTAAGCGCCGCTTTTCTTCCGCCCCTGTGTTGCGCCAGCCTGATGTTTCGCTCCCTTTTCAGGTCGAGGTTGATGCTTCCGAGATTGGAGCGGGGGCGGTTTTGTCGCAGAGAAGTCCCGATTGCTCAGTGATGAGACCATGTGCATTCTTCTCTCGAAAGTTTTCGCCCGCCGAGCGAAATTATGATGTCGGTAATCGGGAGCTCTTGGCTATGAAGTGGGCATTTGAGGAGTGGCGTCATTGGCTTGAGGGTGCTAGACATCAGGTGGTGGTCTTGACTGATCACAAGAATCTGATTTACCTTGAGTCTGCCAGGCGTCTGAATCCTAGACAGGCGCGCTGGTCGTTTTTTTTCTCCCGGTTTAATTTTGTGGTTTCATACTTGCCGGGTTCAAAAAATGTGAAGGCAGATGCCCTTTCTAGGAGTTTTGAGCCTGACTCCTCTGGTGATTCTGAGCCTACGGGTATCCTTAAGGATGGGGTGATTTTGTCTGCTGTCTCCCCAGACTTGCGACGTGCTTTGCAGGAGTTTCAGACTGATAGGCCTGATCGTTGTCCGCCTGGGAGACTGTTTGTTCCAGATGAATGGACCAGTAGAGTCATCTCGGAGGTTCATTCTTCTGTGTTGGCAGGTCACCCTGGAATTTTTGGTACCAGAGATTTGGTGGCCAGGTCCTTCTGGTGGCCTTCCCTGTCTCGGGATGTGCGTGCCTTTGTACAGTCTTGTGATGTTTGTGCTCGGGCCAAGCCTTGCTGTTCTCGGGCTAGTGGATTGTTGTTGTCCTTGCCTATTCCGAAGAGGCCGTGGACGCACATCTCTATGGACTTTATCTCGGACCTCCCGGTTTCTCAGAAAATGTCCGTCATTTGGGTGGTGTGTGACCGTTTTTCTAAGATGGTTCATTTGGTACCCTTGCCCAAATTGCCTTCTTCATCTGAGTTGGTTCCTTTATTTTTTCAGAATGTGGTTCGTTTACATGGTATCCCGGAAAACATCGTTTCTGACAGGGGGTCTCAATTTGTGTCTAGGTTCTGGCGAGCGTTCTGTGCCAGGATGGGCATTGATTTGTCTTTTTCGTCTGCATTCCATCCTCAGACTAATGGCCAGACGGAGCGAACTAATCAGACCTTGGAGACTTATTTGAGGTGTTTTGTGTCTGCTGATCAGGATGATTGGGTCGCCTTTTTGCCGTTGGCAGAGTTTGCCCTCAATAATCGGGCCAGTTCTGCCACTCTGGTTTCTCCTTTCTTTTGCAATTCAGGGTTTCACCCTCGTTTTTCATCTGGCCAGGTGGAATCTTCGGATTGCCCTGGAGTGGACACGGTGGTGGATAGACTGCACCGGATTTGGAGTCATGTGGTGGACAATTTGAAGTTGTCTCAGGAGAAGACTCAGCAGTTTGCTAATCGTCATCGTCGTGTGGGTCATCATCTCCGCGTTGGGGACTTGGTGTGGTTATCTTCTCGTTTTGTCCCTATGAAGGTCTCTTCTCCTAAGTTTAAACCTCGGTTCATAGGTCCTTATAAGATTTTGGAGATTCTTAATCCTGTATCTTTTCGTTTGGACCTACCAGCATCTTTCACCATTCATAATGTCTTCCATCGGTCGTTGTTGCGGAGGTACGAGGTACCGGTTGTTCCTTCTGTTGAGCCTCCTGCTCCTGTGCTGGTGGAGGGTGAATTGGAGTATGTTGTGGAGAAGATTTTGGACTCTCGCGTTTCCAGACGGAGACTTCAATATTTGGTTAAATGGAAGGGATACGGTCAGGAGGATAATTCTTGGGTGACTGCCTCCGATGTTCATGCCTCTGATTTGGTTCGCGCCTTTCATAGGGCGCATCCAGATCGCCCTGGTGGTTCTCATGAGGGTTCGGTGCCCCCTCCTTAAGGGGGGGGGGGTACTGTTGTGAATTCTGTTTTTGGGCTCCCTCTGGTGGTTACTGGTGGTACTGGCTGACTTTTGTCTTGCACCTGTTTCCATCAGGAATCTGGGAGTTTCCTATTTAGTCTGGCTTCTCAGTCATTCTAGTGCCGGCAATCAATGTTACCAGAGCACCTCTGTTGCTTGCTACCTGCTCCAAGTCTGCAATTCAGCTAAGTTGGATCTTTGGCATTTTTTGTGTTTGTTTGTCCAGCATGCATTTATATTTCTCTTGCTGCTGGAAGCTCTAGTGATCTGAAATTACTACTCCGGTGTCATGAGTTGATAACGGAGTTAAAGTAATTTCAGGATAGCTGTTTAGGGTTTTGAGGTGACCGCGAAGTCCTCTTTTGTATTTTCTGCTATCTAGTCAGAGGGCCTCTCTTTGCTGAATCTATATTCATACTGCGTACGTGTTTTCCTCTTACCTAACCGTTATTATATGTGGGGGGCTACTATCACTTTTGGGGTTTCCCTGGAGGCAAGCCAGGTCTGTGTATTCCTCTACTAGGAGTAACTAGATCTCCGGCTGGTGCGAGGTGTCTAGGGATAATCGTAGGCACACCCCCAGGCTACTATTAGTTGCGTGTTAGGTTCAGCGTCGCGGTCATCTGAGATTCCATCATTCCTAGAGCTAGTCCGTTTTTGCCTGAGTCCCTGCCATTGGGAACCATGACACCCTGTACTGTGACATCACTGTGTGTATTATCCCTGTACTGTGACATCACTGTGTGTATTATCCTTGTTCTGTGACATCACTGTGTGTATTATCCCTGTACTGTGACATCATTGTGTGTTTTATCCCTGTACTGTGATATCACTGTGTGTATTATCAAATTCTTTGTGTGTGGTGATATTAACTATTTATCCTATAGCTGTTTTGTGAGTCCCACGTGAACGGGACTAAGTGCCATAATGGCTACAGCTCTCACACAAGAGTCGGCAGTTTTGACAAAGTGATAATTTGTTAATATCAGACAACCCCTTACAGTGTGCGGGGAGCAGAGGCTGAGGTTGTGCCTGATATCTGGGACTTGAGGTGCAACAACGTGACCACAGTCACAGAAGACGACACGAATACTATAAATTGTTTGGGGGGGACGGGACATGATTTGCGTTTTGTCCGAGGTTTCTATGGTGATCCTCAAGGGTTCCGTTGCCTTTGGGCCACAATACAGAAATGGAGTCGTCTGAAACCTTTACCTTCACTATACATTGCTGTTATCTATGAATATGGGGTGTACTTTTTTTTATAAATTGACAATACCTCATTTATGCAAGGATCAATGCTGAGTTTTGTGTTAGGAGACATCTCCGGCCCTGCTCATCTTCCTGACGATCCTCCCTCTCCCTCATTACAGAAATACACATTTTCCAAGTTCAGACTTTTCCAGACTTTCTGCCACAAGCTACGAGGAATTACAGCTGTGCTCAGGAATGGGAGCGAGCGATCCTCACAGCTACCGATACTGAGGTGATGGACTGCTCTGTAAAATAATATTTGTCGCTGGCAATTCCTGTAAGTGTCCTCAACCTCCGAAAGGTCCAGTCACCTGTCAAGTCTCAGCGAGCGGCCACACATGCCGTCCTCATCACACTAACCTAAGACGGCAAGGGCGGACGGCACACGGACTCGCCGGGAAATATCTCCAAAACGCAGAAAATCTGCTAAATCCAATCATTTCACATCCTCCTAATGTGGCACGGATGGAGGGGAAACTGGGGAAGAGCGAAGTGTGAGACATGAACACCAGTCACCAGCAATGTCCACAGCAGAAATACCAATCACAGCTCATACCAGAGTGGCACGTAGGGGCAATGTCTGTCCACCGGGACCCTTGTCCTCAGCCTGTATTATACTCCAGAGCTGCACTCACTATTCTGCTGGTGCAGTCACTATGTACATACATTACTGATCCTGAGTTACATCCTGTATTATACTCCAGAGCTGCACTCACTATTCTGCTGGTGCAGTCACTATGTACATACATTACTGATCCTGAGTTACATCCTGTATTATACTCCAGAGCTGCACTCACTATTCTGCTGGTGCAGTCACTGTGTACATTACATTACTGATCCTGAGTTACATCCTGTACTATACCCCAGAGCTGCACTCACTATTCTGCTGGTGCAGTCACTGTGTACATACATTACTGATCCTGAGTTACATCCTGTATTATACCCCAGAGCTGCACTCACTATTCTGCTGGTGCAGACACTGTGTACATTACATTACATTACTGATCCTGAGTTACATCCTGTATTATACCCCAGAGCTGCACTCACTATTCTGCTGGTGCAGTCACTGTGTACATACATTACTGATCCTGAGTTACATCCAGTATTATACCCCAGAGCTGCACTCACTATTCTGCTGGTGCAGTCACCGTATACATACATTACATTACTGATCCTGAATTACCTCCTGTATTATACTCCAGAGCTGCACTCACTATTCTGCTGGTGCAGTCACTGTGTACATACATTACATTACTGATCCTGAGTTACATCCTGTATTATACTCCAGAGCTGCACTCACTATTCTGCTGGTGCAGTCACTGTGTACATACATTACATTACTGATCCTTAGTTACATCCTGTATTATACTCCAGAGCTGCACTCACTATTCTGCTGGTGCAGTCACTGTGTACATACATTACTGATCCTGAGTTACATCCTGTATTATACCCCAGAGCTGCACTCACTATTCTGCTGGTGCAGTCACCGTATACATACATTACATTACTGATCCTGAATTACCTCCTGTATTATACTCCAGAGCTGCACTCACTATTCTGCTGGTGCAGTCACTGTGTACATACATTACATTACTGATCCTGAGTTACATCCTGTATTATACTCCAGAGCTGCACTCACTATTCTGCTGGTGCAGTCACTGTGTACATACATTACTGATCCTGAGTTACATCCTGTATTATACTCCAGAGCTGCACTCACTATTCTGCTGGTGCAGTCACTGTGTACATATATTACATTACTGATCCGGAGTTACATCCTGTATTATACCTCAGAGCTGCACTCACTATTCTGCTGATGCAGTCACTGTGTATGTACATTACATTACTGATCCTGAATTACATCCTGTATTATACTCCAGAGCTGCACTCACTATTCTGCTGGTGCAGTCACTGTGTACATACATTACATTACTGATCCTAAGTTACATCCTGTAGATCTTTTATTATAAAAATGAAAAACATAACAATAATAGCAGAAAACATAACAAAAGTATTAGCCAGAAAATAATCAGTATACTGAACACTGGTCCAGCCGCTCATTCTCTCCTCTCACACATATTATACAGTATATACAGAACAATAACTTCAGGTCCGGTCACCAAACAAAATAATAATAACAAATAAAATAAACAATGGAAAACAAAGACTATATACATGAATTTTTTTTTTTTTTTTTAAGTTTTAAATAAAATAACTACAAATTAAACAAATATATACAATACTACAACCTATCCTCCATTCCCAACCCCCCGCACTGACCTGAGAGCTGGTCCTGCGTCTCATGCCTCAGTCCATGTCCACGTCCATAGGCCAGATCAGGCAGTGCCAGTTTTTCCCCCAAACAACCCGGTGTCCCATAGTCCCACAAGATAATCCCACCTCCCCCCTTTTCCCACCACCCAACCTCATCAACCAACATCATCCACTGGGAGGATTTTTCTTTGCGTCGATACTAAGCACCGTGCGTTCCACGTGTGATACCTAACCACTGCGCTAACTAGAAATAAGGTGCAGCGGTCCCGACCACCCAGGTCTCCGAATGCTCCATTGGCCCATTCCGCATAGGAGAGACCGGCCAGCCGAGACCAGCCAATGAAGGCGCCCACCCTGTTGTACACCTCTGTGTTGAAGGGACAATGAAGCAGGAAGTGGTCCATGCTTTCCAGCAAGGTACCACAATGCTCCCGAGGACAATTCCTGTCCTCAGAGCTCCTACACTTCAGATTGTCCCTCACACACAGTTTCCCATGGAAGCAGCGCCAAGCCAAGTCCCAAAACTTCAAGGGGATCCTGATAGAATTCAAAAGATGCAAACCCACCCCAAGATCCCGACTTGGGCAGTCCCTGAGCGCCAGAGGCCTCTGGAAATGGGTCAACAGAACCCTACTGTCAAGTAGTTTCCTTGGCAGAGTCCTGATCTCCCACATTCCCAGACCCCACCGACGAATTACCTTCAGAACCAAGGTAGCGTAAGCCGGAAGATGTCCATGCGGTGTGCGAAGATCCTTCACTTGCCCTCCTGTCTCCCATTCCTGGAAGAAAGGCTGAAACCATCCCCTACAGGAGAATACCCACGGAGGAGCCCTCTCTTTCCAGAGGTTTGCGATATTGATCTTAATGAAGGTATCCACAAGGAATACCACAGGGTTGACCATACCCAACCCTCCTAGTCTCCTCGTACGGTAAGTAACCTCCCTCTTGACCAGGTTCAGTCTATTCCCCCATAACAGTTGGAAGAACAAACTGTAGACCTGAGTCCAGAGAGATTCCGGCAAGATGCACACACTGCCCAGATAAATCAGTAAAGGGAGCAGGTAAGTTTTGCTCAGGTTTACCCTTTCCCTTAGGGTCAAAGACCAACCCTTCCATTGGTTCACCTTCTGAGTGGCGATCTCTAGCCTGCTGTCCCAATTTTGTTTGGGGTAATCCCCCTGGCCAAATTCGATGCCAAGGACTTTTGCAGAGACTTTGGGTCCTGGAAGGGTGTCCGGGAGATCAAAACCAGGATCTCCTCCTCCCAGCCAGAGACTCTCACACTTATCCCGGTTGATCTTGGACCCGGATGCCTCCGAGTAGCGATCTACCTCTGACATCAGCCACCCTGCCTCCTCGTGAGAGGAAGCAAACACAGTGACATCATCGGCATACGCCACCACCCTCAGAGTGGCTTCCGGTGCTGCCTGATCCATCCTGATCCCGGCCAACGGTCCATGCTCCACCCTCCTAAGAAGAGGGTCAATCGCAAACACGTACAGCAGCGGGCTCAAGGGACAACCCTGGCGAACACCGGACCCAACCTCAAAAGAGCTACCAATCCAACCATTCACAAGCGGGAAACTCTCTGCCCCACTGTACAAGGTCTTAAGCCAATCAACAAACCCCCCCGGCAGGCCATATCTCAGAAGGACGGACCAGAGGTACTCGTGATTAACCCGATCAAACGCTTTTGCCTGGTCCAGTGACAGCATGTACCCCTTCCAGTGACCAGCCCTACCCTGCTCCACTGCCTCTCGGACACAGAGCACAGCACTAAATGTGCTGCGGCCTGGAACAGAGCAATGCTGGGCCCCCGAAAGGAGTCGGGGTGCAAATTTCACCAGCCGATTAAACAGCACCTTTGCTAGAACCTTCCTGTCTGCATTGAGAAGCGCTATGGGACGCCAATTCTCAATGCAAGACGGGTCCTTACCCTTTGACAAGATGATCAGAGCAGACCTCCTCATTGACTTCGGCAGAGTGCCCGAGGAAAGACACTCATTGAATACCTCAGTCAAGAGGGGAACCAAAACGTCCTTAAAGGTCTTATAGAATTCAGATGTTAAGCCATCTGGACCAGGCGATTTTTTGGGAGCAAGCCCTTCAATCGCCAACTGAACTTCCTCTTCCCTGATCATTTCTGTCAAAACGTCAAGAGAGGGGTCTACCCCTGGTTCGGGGACAGCTTCTGCCAGGAAAGCAGACATCTCATCCCAATCAAGATCCCTCTTCCCCAAGAGGTGCGAGTAGAAGGATCTGACAACCTCCAGGATCCCTGATCTGGATCGCCTCAGGGACCCCGTAGTGTCGACCAGTCCTGTAACCACTTTACTATTCACTGACATCTTGCAGTTTCTGTAAGGGTCGGGTGAGCGGTACTTCCCGTAATCCCTCTCAAAAACCAAAGATGCGTGTCTATCGTACTGACACCTCATAAGCAAAGATTTCACTCTGGAGATCTCCTCGCGGCTACCTCCAGTTGAGACAAAATGCTCGAGTTTCCTCCTCAGACCCTGATACAGGCGGTACCTGCTCAGACTCCTGAGGCTCGAGAGCTGGCGGAAGAATCTCGCCACCCTTTCCTTGAACATCTCCCACCACTCTGACCTACTACTACAAAGATCCAGTAAGGGTACCTGGCTCTGAAGAAAATCCTCAAAGGACTGTCTTATCTCTGCTTCTTCCAAGAGAGACGAATTGAGCCTCCAAAAGCCTCTTCCCATCCGGAGGGTCTCTGTAACATTCAGAGAAAACAAAATTAAACAGTGGTCGGAGAACTCCACCTCAACAACAGACACTGCTGAAGAGACAGCTTCCTCCTTTAAATAAAACCTATCTATTCTGGACCTACAGTTACCTCTATGATAGGTGAACCCCTCGTGGCCTGGGGTGTGCCGAATGTGGACATCCACCAGGCGAGCATCACTAGCTATACTATTAAGGGCGACGCTATCATAAGTCAGCTTGTCTCTGGAACCTCCTCTATCTCGGGGCCTCGTGACAGCATTGAAGTCCCCTCCAAAGACAACCTGCCGACTTGTAAAAAGGTAGGGCTTGATCCTCATAAAGAGACACTTCCGGTCCCACTTAGATTGGGGACCATAGATGTTAATGAGCCGGAGCTCTTGTCCCTTCATGAGGACATCTAAGATCAGGCACCTCCCCATTTCTAACTCAATAACCCGTCGGCATTCCACCGGTGCGGTAAAAAGGACCGCCACTCCGCTATACGGCTCGGCCGCAAGAGACCAATAGGAGGGCCCGAGTCTCCACTCCCTCTTAGCTTTAAACACATCTGCCATGTTTGGCAGCCTGGTCTCTTGCAAAAAGAAAATGTCAGCTTCAACCCGGCTGAGAAAATCAAAGGCCGCAAATCTAGCTGTATTTGACTTTATGCTGGCGACATTAATGGACGCCAGCGTCAACGGAGTGGGTTCCGCCATCATTGGTGATTGAGTTAGATGGCTTTCTTTTTCCCACTCCCCTTATCCTCTGCCTCAGAGGAGGAATCATTCCCCCTCTTTAATGACATGGAGGTATCCATTTCCACGCGTTTTTTATTTTTTTCGTCCTCGTCTCCGGACTCTGGGCCAGTCCCTCCCTCCAAGGATCTTACGTTCCCAGAAGGAGGAGACTCGGCGCCCCCTGTGAGCCCCGCCGAAGCCAGAACCTCACCCTCAGCTTCCTCCTTAGAGGAAGAGATGTTTTCAAGGGCTTGGAACCGGTTAGAAAGACCAACCAGAGGGGAGTCGGTTTTTCCTTCCTTAGGTACCTTGGTCAGAGTGAGAGAAGATTTTTTATCTCCCTTCTTTCTCTTCTTTTTGGTGCCGAGCTTACGCTTGTCCTCTAGCCACTGCCTATTATCCTCATCCATACTTTCATAATGGGAGGACTCTGAGGCAGTGGCACTCTCCTCCCTGTGGATCCTCCTGACCTCCTCATCCAACTCATCATCCCTTGGGGCCTCAGCAGCAAGACTGGCATCCAGGACAGGGGCCGCCCCAGTAGCCCGAGGCTCGCCCAGCTCCCTATCCTGTCTGCGCTTGTCTAGACGCCTTAGCTGGGCAGGCGTCTTGTTATTGCTTTTCTTCCTTGGCCCCTCAGCTCCCTCACCCTTGCTAGTCCCTTCCCCAGCAGAATCAGCCTCACGGCTTTCTCCCACCGGGGTCACGACTGCGTTAGCGAAGGAGCGAGGACAACGGCTGAATGGGTGACCTAACTCACCACACATGTGGCACCTAATCTCCACACAAGATGCAGCAAGATGGCCGACATCCCCACACAATGCACACTTCTGCACAGTGCAGTTTGCGCTGAAGTGTGTGGGGTCGCCGCACTTGTGACAGAGCTTCGGTTGCCCCTGGTAGAAGACCAGGATACGATCCCTACCCAGGAAGGCAGATGATGGTATGTGGGCAACCGTACCACCTGAACGCTTAAGTTTTACCATAAACGTCCAGGCTCCTGACCAGATACCAAACTCGTCACGGTTTTTCTTTGGCATCTCCACTACCTCTCCATACCGGCCAAGCCACGTCATGATGTCATAACAAGAAAGCGACTCGTTACATGTCATCACGGTCACTTTCTTGACTTGATTTTGGCGAGACACCGCCTGAACGGCAAAGTCTCGCCAGCCGGGCTCATTTTTTGCCAACTCATAGTTCGACCAGAAAAGTTCAAGCCCCTCCGGCCGAACAAAGCTGACATCAAACTCAGGTGTGGAATAGGGATGTATCAAGGCGTAGATGTCAATCGCCTTGAAGCCCATCCTCAGCAGGAGCTCCACAACCTTCGACCTTGGAGGACACGCATCACTGCCCCTCCACCGAAGACGGACCACATTCCTACGCACACTACCCGGCCCGGCTGTTGGGAGGGACCACACTGTATCCCCCCCTCTTTGCTCTCGGAAGTGTTATGACCCCAATGGCGAGGGTCTCAGAGGTACGTGGAAGTCTGCAGAATACAAAAATCCAGCTCATAGGGCAGTGGTAACTGGGTTGACCATATATCTACTCCTAACGCCAACACTAGAAGTAGCCGGGGATCATTCCTACGTTGATTCTAGATGACACGCTCCAGCCGGAGAATCTAGCTACCCCTAGTAGAGGAAAACAAAAGACCTTTCTTGCCTCCAGAGAAGGGGACCCCAAAGCTGGATAGAAGCCCCCCACAAATAATAACGGTGAGGTAAGAGGAAATGACAAACACAGAAATGAACCAGGTTTAGCACAGAGAGGCCCGCTTACTGATAGCAGAATAAAGAAAGGTAACTTATATGGTCAACAAAAACCCTATCAAAATCCACACTGGAAATTCAAGAACCCCCGAACCGTCTAACGGTCCGGGGGGAGAACACCAGCCCCCTAGAGCTTCCAGCAAAGGTCAGGATATAGATTTGGAACAAGCTGGACAAAAATACAAAACCAAAACAAATAGCAAAAAGCAAAAGGCAGACTTAGCTGATATAACTGGAACCAGGATCAGTAGACAAGAGCACAGCAGACTAGCTCTGATAACTACGTTGCCAGGCATTGAACTGAAGGTCTAGGGAGCTTATATAGCAACACCCCTAACTAACGACCCAGGTGCGGATAAAAGGAATGACAGAAAAACCAGAGTCAAAAAACTAGTAACCACTAGAGGGAGCAAAAAGCAAATTCACAACAGTACCCCCCCCTTAGTGAGGGGTCACCGAACCCTCACCACGACCACCAGGGCGATCAGGATGAGCGGCATGAAAGGCACGAACTAAATCGGCCGCATGAACATCAGAGGCGACCACCCAGGAATTATCCTCCTGACCATAGCCCTTCCACTTGACCAGGTACTGAAGCCTCCGCCTGGAGAGGCGAGAATCCAAGATCTTCTCCACCACGTACTCCAACTCGCCCTCAACCAACACCGGAGCAGGAGGCTCAGCAGAAGGAACTACAGGCACAATGTACCGCCGCAACAAGGACCTATGAAATACATTGTGAATAGCAAACGACACAGGAAGATCCAGACGAAAAGATACAGGATTAAGGATTTCCAATATCTTGTAAGGCCCAATAAAACGAGGTTTAAATTTGGGAGAGGAGACCTTCATAGGAACAAAGCGGGAAGAAAGCCATACCAAATCCCCAACGCGTAGTCGGGGACCCACACCGCGGCGGCGGTTGGCAAAGCGCTGAGCCCTCTCCTGTGACAACTTCAAGTTGTCCACCACATGATTCCAGATCCGCTGCAACCTATCTACCACAGAATCCACCCCAGGACAGTCAGAAGGCTCCACATGACCCGAAGAAAAGCGAGGATGGAAACCAGAGTTGCAGAAAAAAGGCGAAACCAAGGTGGCGGAACTAGCCCGATTATTAAGGGCAAACTCAGCCAACGGCAAGAATGTCACCCAATCGTCCTGATCAGCAGAGACAAAACACCTCAAATAAGCCTCCAAAGTCTGATTGGTTCGCTCCGTCTGTCCATTAGTCTGAGGATGGAAAGCAGACGAAAACGACAAATCAATGCCCATCCTACTACAAAAGGATCGCCAGAACCTAGAAACGAACTGGGATCCTCTGTCTGACACAATATTCTCAGGGATGCCGTGCAAACGAACCACGTTCTGGAAAAACACAGGAACCAGATCGGAAGAGGAAGGCAGCTTAGGCAAAGGAACCAAATGGACCATCTTGGAGAAGCGATCACATATCACCCAGATAACGGACATGCCCTGAGATAGCGGAAGATCAGAAATGAAATCCATGGAGATATGTGTCCAAGGTCTCTTCGGGACAGGCAAGGGCAAGAGCAAACCGCTGGCACGAGAACAGCAAGGCTTAGCTCGAGCACAAGTCCCACAGGACTGCACAAATGACCGCACATCCCTTGACAAGGAAGGCCACCAAAAGGACCTGGCCACCAGATCTCTGGTGCCAAAAATTCCCGGGTGACCTGCCAACACCGAGGAATGAACCTCGGAAATGACTCTGCTGGTCCATTTATCCGGGACAAACAGTCTGTCAGGTGGACAAGACTCAGGCCTATCAGCCTGAAATCTCTGCAACACACGTCGCAGATCCGGAGAAATAGCTGACAAGATAACTCCATCTTTAAGAATACCAACAGGATCAGCGACTCCAGGAGCATCAGGCACAAAGCTCCTAGAAAGAGCATCGGCCTTCACATTCTTTGAACCTGGTAAATACGAGACAACAAAATCAAAGCGGGAGAAAAACAATGACCAGCGGGCCTGTCTCGGATTAAGGCGTTTAGCAGACTCGAGATACATCAGATTTTTGTGATCAGTCAAGACCACAACACGATGCTTAGCACCCTCGAGCCAATGACGCCACTCCTCAAATGCCCATTTCATGGCCAACAACTCCCGATTGCCCACATCATAATTTCGCTCGGCAGGCGAAAACTTCCTGGAGAAAAAGGCACAAGGTTTCATAACAGAGCAACCAGGGCCTCTCTGCGACAAAACGGCCCCTGCTCCAATCTCTGAAGCATCCACCTCAACCTGAAAGGGAAGTGAGACATCGGGCTGGCACAAAACAGGCGCCGAAGTAAACCGGCGCTTCAACTCCTGGAAAGCCTCCACGGCAGCAGGAGCCCAGTTAGCTACATCGGAGCCCTTCTTGGTCATATCCGTCAACGGTTTCACAATGCTAGAAAAATTAGCGATAAAACGACGGTAGAAGTTAGCGAAACCCAAGAACTTCTGAAGACTCTTAACCGACGAGGGCTGTGTCCAATCAAGAATAGCTCGGACCTTGACTGGGTCCATCTCCACAGCAGAAGGGGAAAAAATGAACCCCAAAAAGGGAACCTTCTGTACACCAAAGAGACACTTTGAGCCCTTGACAAACAAAGAATTTTCACGCAAAATTTTAAAGACCAACCTGACCTGCTCCACATGCGAATCCCAATCATCAGAAAAAACCAAAATATCATCCAGATAAACAATCAAAAATTTATCCAGATACTTCCGGAAAATGTCATGCATAAAGGACTGAAAAACTGAAGGCGCATTGGAGAGCCCAAAAGGCATCACCAAGTACTCAAAATGACCTTCGGGCGTATTGAATGCGGTTTTCCATTCATCACCTTGCTTAATGCGCACAAGGTTGTACGCACCACGAAGGTCTATCTTGGTGAACCACTTGGCACCTTTAATCCGGGCAAACAAGTCAGACAACAGCGGTAAAGGATACTGAAATTTGACAGTGATCTTATTTAAAAGCCGATAATCAATACAAGGTCTCAAAGATCCGTCCTTTTTTGCCACAAAAAAGAATCCCGCACCAAGGGGGGAAGAAGACGGACGAATATGTCCTTTCTCCAGAGACTCCTTGATATATGAACGCATAGCGGTATGTTCAGGTACCGACAGATTAAACAGTCTTCCCTTAGGAAACTTACTGCCTGGGATCAAATCTATAGCACAGTCACAGTCCCTATGAGGAGGCAGTGCACTGGACTCAGACTCACTGAAGACATCCTGATAATCAGACAAATACTCCGGAACTTCCGAAGGCGTAGAAGAAGCAATAGACACAGGCAGGGAATCCCCATGAATACCACGACAGCCCCAACTTGAGACTGACATAGCCTTCCAGTCCAGGACTGGATTATGGGTCTGTAACCATGGCAGCCCTAAAACAACCAAATCATGCATTTTATGTAAAACCAGGAAACGTATCACCTCGCGGTGTTCAGGAGTCATGCACATGATAACCTGTGTCCAATACTGCGGTTTATTTGCTGCCAATGGCGTAGCATCAATACCCCTAAGAGGAATAGGATTTTCTAATGGTTCAAGAGTAAAACCACAGCGCTTAGCAAATGAGAGATCCATGAGACTCAGGGCAGCACCTGAATCTACAAACGCCATGACAGGATAAGACGACAGTGAGCAAATCAAAGTTACAGACAGAATAAATTTAGGTTGCAAATTACCAACGGTGACAGGACTAACAACCTTAGCTATACGTTTAGAGCATGCTGAGATAACATGTGTAGAATCACCACAGTAGTAGCACAAGCCATTCCGGCGTCTATGAATTTTCCGCTCATTTCTAGTCAGGATTCTATCACATTGCATTAAATCAGGTGTCTGTTCAGACAACACCATGAGGGAATTTGCGGTTTTTCTATCACATTGCACCGAATTAGGTGTCTGTTCAGACAACACCATGAGGGAATTTGCGGTTTTGCGCTCCCGCAACCGCCGGTCAATTTGAATAGCCAGCGCCATAGTATCATTGAGACCTGTGGGAATGGGAAAACCCACCATAACATTCTTAATGGCTTCAGATAGGCCATTTCTAAAATTAGCGGCCAGTGCACACTCGTTCCAATGTGTCAGCACGGACCATTTCCGAAATTTTTGGCAATACACTTCAGCCTCGTCCTGCCCCTGAGACATAGCCAGCAAGGCCTTTTCTGCCTGAATCTCAAGATTGGGTTCCTCATAAAGTAAACCGAGCGCCAGAAAAAACGCATCAATATCAGCCAATGCCGGATCTCCTGGCGCCAGCGAAAAAGCCCAATCCTGAGGGTCGCCCCGTAAGAACGAAATAACTATTTTTACTTGCTGAGCAGAGTCTCCAGATGAACAGGGTCTCAGGGACAAAAACAATTTACAATTATTCACAAAATTCCTAAACTTAAACCTGTCTCCGGAAAACAGTTCAGGAATCGGTATTTTAGGTTCTGACCTAGGATTTCTGATAACATAGTCTTGTATGCCCTGCACACGAGTAGCCAGCTGGTCCACACTTGTAATCAAGGTCTGGACATTCATGTCTGCAGCAAGCATAGCCACTCTGAGGTAAAGGGGAAGAAGAAAGAAAAAAAAAAAAAAAAAAACCTCAGAATCTTCTTTCTTATAGTCCCTCTTCTGCAACGCATTAAACATTTAATACTGGCCTGGCAAACTGTTATGACCCCAATGGCGAGGGTCTCAGAGGTACGTGGAAGTCTGCAGAATACAAAAATCCAGCTCATAGGGCAGTGGTAACTGGGTTGACCATATATCTACTCCTAACGCCAACACTAGAAGTAGCCGGGGATCATTCCTACGTTGATTCTAGATGACACGCTCCAGCCGGAGAATCTAGCTACCCCTAGTAGAGGAAAACAAAAGACCTTTCTTGCCTCCAGAGAAGGGGACCCCAAAGCTGGATAGAAGCCCCCCACAAATAATAACGGTGAGGTAAGAGGAAATGACAAACACAGAAATGAACCAGGTTTAGCACAGAGAGGCCCGCTTACTGATAGCAGAATAAAGAAAGGTAACTTATATGGTCAACAAAAACCCTATCAAAATCCACACTGGAAATTCAAGAACCCCCGAACCGTCTAACGGTCCGGGGGGAGAACACCAGCCCCCTAGAGCTTCCAGCAAAGGTCAGGATATAGATTTGGAACAAGCTGGACAAAAATACAAAACCAAAACAAATAGCAAAAAGCAAAAGGCAGACTTAGCTGATATAACTGGAACCAGGATCAGTAGACAAGAGCACAGCAGACTAGCTCTGATAACTACGTTGCCAGGCATTGAACTGAAGGTCTAGGGAGCTTATATAGCAACACCCCTAACTAACGACCCAGGTGCGGATAAAAGGAATGACAGAAAAACCAGAGTCAAAAAACTAGTAACCACTAGAGGGAGCAAAAAGCAAATTCACAACAGGAAGGCCCCGAGGCCATGCCTCTCTATCCAGAAGGATAGATCAACCTCTCGACCCTCTACCATTAGTGATCTCTCTCCCTTCTTTAGAGCCTCCAGGAGACGCCGTTGCAACATGCCGTCCCCAGAGCCCAGAGACGAGGAGGACGCCCTATTTCCCCCGGAGGTGACAGCGGCATAACTCCTGACAGGTGCTGCCACCACCGGGGGGGGCAACCGGACCAGTGACCACATCCACACCAACAGTATCACCATTACCCACCTCCATAACCTCCTCACCCTCCACCAAACCAGCAACCACACCACTAGACAAAGAGTTTTCCTCATCCATACCCACCACCACATTCACTCCTGCTGGACCAGTGACAACAGGGGGTGACATTTTGGCCTCCGCATCATCAGGCACAAGGGGCTGAGTCTCCTCCACAGAACTGGAGGTGACCTCACCCCTGGTTTTATGTGTGCCCTCCGCATCATCAGTTGATATTTTCCGCTGCTTCATGGTTGCTACCAGGCGCCGCTGATCTTTCGCTGTTGTGAGGCACCGCTGATCCTTAGCATCAGGATCTTGTTGACCAGCGGCGCCAACACAGAACAGGACTTTGGTGGGAGGACCGGAACGCCCAGCCCCGGTAACCCCCTCACACCGCCGCCGCTTCTCAACTAAGTGATCAGCGGCAACAGCATTCAGGGGCACCGAGGCTACCGGAGCTGCCCCTGACACCGGGCTGCTCCCCCCTCCCACTGGGGAGCGCACCACAGTATCGTGGCCTGATTTTTCGCCCGCCGCCGGGCCGCCCTCACTGTCCAGCCTCTCGGCTGATGCACCTGCTGCTACGTCCCTGCTACTACAAGCAGAAACGGAGCTCTGCGCCTCACTACATTGCTTTGTAGTCTCCCCGCGCCTTTGCACCGGATCCACAGCAGAACCCGGGCTGGGCTGGGCAACGGGGCTTATACAGCGAGCTGACCCTGCAGCCGACTCAGGGGGTACAGGGAGGGGGGCATATACATAGCTTACCGCTTCCTGCAGCTTAGGTTTGATCTTCTTCACCTTTTTTTTCCGGCCCCCAGGTGCCTCCTCTGGCAAATCATCACCAAGATGGAAGTTCTGAAGGCACACTGGGGACTCCAGGAGCTTGATCTCTTCCATTAGTGCCCCTCCCTGGTCGATGTCACTGTCCTCCCCAGAGCCAGCAGAACTGCGACGAGATGTCATTGTCGCCTGTCCAGCAGGGAGCTCGCTGCACGTGGCCTGTGAGTGACTAAGCAGGCTGCCAGGTGGAGCTTTCTGCTGGTCATCATCCTCCTCCTCATCATCATCATCCACCTGGCACTCAGGCTGCAGCCCCATCTGCCTTTGCTCTCTGTTATCAGCCATTTCTCTGAATCGATCTTCATTAATAAGTTTTTCCTTAAATGGTCCACTTTTTTCTCTGATGAGAGCTTTTCTGACTTCAAGCTCATTGATGTCATCCTTCAGTCTCCTTACCTCCGCCTGGAGCTGATTCTTCCTCGGTTTGGAGGAACCTGCAGCTTTGTTGCTTGTGCAGCGCAGCTCCTCTCGGAGCCTCGTGATGGTCTTGCTTGCGTCTTCATACTCACGGAGGTGGCTCATGACCCGGGAGGCATAGGTGGACACAGACTCCCGGGGGCTCTGCAGCGCCCAACCCTCTTCAGTGAGGTCGGCTTCACCTCCGTGAGCACTCAGCTTTCCTCCAGAAGGACTGCCATCTTGCACACTAGCAGGCTTCTCCTCCATGGAAGCCTTGCGGCTTCTCTGGGTCTCTGCAGACCTGGGGGGAGTAGGAGCCACATTGCTGCGACTCCTGGTGAAGCGTCTCACCCCCGAATCCTCTGATGTGCAGGCTGGTTGCTGGTTCCTTCTGCCCCCCGCCAGCCTGGTCCGGGAAGCAGAAGCCTGGGACTTGGCTCCTTCACTCATCCCAGGAAACCCACTCCCTCCCTGGGTAAGAGAGAGAGCAGGTCCCCGGGTGGAGAGGTGGTGGTTCTCAGGAGCTCAGGAGCACACTGCAGGTTCAGCAGCGACCGCACCCACAATCAGCACAGTGAGTAGCAGCTGAGCAGAGCTGCACCCACTATCCTGCTGGAGCAGTCACTGTGCACATACATTACTGATCCTGAGTTACATCCTGTACTATACTCCAGAGCTGCACTCACTATTCTGCTGGTGCAAAGTCACTGTGTACATACATTACTGATCCTGAGTTACATCCTGTACTATACTCCAGAGCTGCACTCACTATTCTGCTGGTGCAGTCACCGTATACATACATTACATTACTGATCTTGAGTTACATCCTGTATTATACCCCAGAGCTGCACTCACTATTCTGCTGGTGCAGTCACCGTGTACATACATTACATTACTGATCCTGAGTTACATCCTGTATTATACTCCAGAGCTGCACTCACTATTCTGCTGGTGCAGTCACTGTGTACATAGATTGCATTACTGATCCTGTAGTGATCCTGAGTTAAATCATTTTATAAAAGCCATAGTAAGCAGCCCAGTAAGTGCAACATTGCTGGAATCAGAGTCTCTGCCCCTACATCATGCTGCTCTCAGATTAGCTGGAAAAAAAACTGGTAACACATTTCCTTTAAGACACTTCACAAGACTATTCTTAGGAGCATATATGCTTAACTGAATAATCAGGAAAAAAGGGAATGCTTCAGTAAATCTCTCTATGCACTGCTCCACTAACTATTAAAGGGATCCTGTCATCACATTTTATACATGGAAGTAGTGGCATGGATGTTCAGGTGCTTGTTCTCTGATAAAAATGATTTCTTTTGTAGAGATCTGATGTGATAGTCATGAGAAAACTAGCATAAATCCTCTAAGCAGGAAGTGCTTTGGGGATGTGTCATTGCACTTGCACTTCTTCCGAGTGCACTGTCACACCTCCAGTGCACTTCCAGCCTGACTTTGCTATATTTCCTGTGATGGACATATCGGATCGCTACAAGAAAGGTATCATTTTTAGTGCAGGACAATGACCTATACAGTCATACCACCACTGCATATATAGAAATGTATGACCGGTTCACTTTAAAAGTAGAATGTTTCTATATCAATCAAATTATTCCTAAATAGTCATAAATCCCCCAAAGGTTGCATTGTAAGGATCTCTTTTGGCCATGAAACAGGAGAAAGCAGTGTTTTTCCCATCCTCAAGAGATAAGATGGCGCTGAACTAATGGGTAGGGAATCCTGCAGTTCTCACTTTGGTTACTGATCCCTACAATAGGCTGAGAAATCCTTTCCTGTAGGGATCACTTCTCGGGAGCCATCTCATTATCACAGGCAGGATTACTACAAAAGGTAACATCTAACATGAGATGACCCTCTAATTACAGTAGGTGATGTCACAGCTCACATCCTCCCCCTCCTGATGTCACAGCTCACATCCTCCCCCTTCCTGATATCACAGCTAACATCCTCCCCTTCCTGATGTCACAGCTCACATCCTCCCCCTTCCTGATGTCACAGCTCACATCCTCCCCCTTCTTGATGTCACAGCTCACATCCTCCCCCTTCCTGATGTCACAGCTCACATCCTCCCCCAACCTGCACAGAACACAGAGCATGACCGTTATGCTCTCGAGTAGTGGTCAGTCATCTCCAGATGTCTATGTAGAGGCTGTAAAGCAATTCTCTGAACCATTTAGTAAATATGCCAGCCCCCATGATTATCTATAGAAAATAGAATGTTAAAAAAAAACTACAAAAAAAAAAATAAAAAAATCAGACAAAAAGGGACATTTTCAATTATTGAAAATGAATGAATAAATAAAAAAGCATTCCTTATCAGGTTTGTCTTATTTTCTTTAGGAGCGCACCGCTACTCTGCTCCCAGCTTCCTGTTTGCCAGGTGGC